>NC_134248.1:31315000-31661500 GCF_965152275.1 Natator depressus
AATGTCATGTCTATCTGTGAAATGTGCCCAGAATGACGTTACAACTTTCTCTTTGCTGCCTGGATCAGAGCTGCAATCAATCACAGAGGCTGGTTTGGTTGGCTGCTGGTTTTTTGTTTTGTTTAATTTATTTATTTATTAATAGACTGATTGGTTGATGTCTATTTCCAAGGAGATGATTGACATGAAGAGAGTACACAGTTTACTCATCCATGGTGGAATACAGAGCCATTTGCATCAAATAAGAAAATACTTAATTCTACCTGAAATGTCTGTATTTTTCAGAAACACTTGACATATAAAGTAGGAATAACACTGTTTTGGATGTGTAGCATTTATTGTGCCTTACATAGTACACAAATAAAATACAATAATACACAATTAGGAGACAGCCACAGATAAATTGGCCTCTTAAAATTCCCCTTTTCTCAAACATCAGTTGCATACTAGAGTATTTTCAGGTTTCTTAGAGAAGCAAAAAACACGTGCAGGGGCCAGATTCTGGTCTCACTACAGCAGCATGCAAAGCCAGAGTAACCGCACTACTTCACACTAATGCTGTTAAGATCAGAATCTGGGCCTATTGATTTAACTATAGAATGTTTGCTTTAATTTGTGCAGAGATACATTATTAAAAACAATTTCCTCTTTTTTAAATTATGACGTTTTTAATAAAATGCAAACTGCACTTATATCTCATTGGTAATTATCTTTTTATTTTTTCATGTCTGCTCATCTTCCAATTAGGAACATGTTTATAAATATACAGTTTAAAACTCGTGAGCGTGTTGAATGTGCAGAGGGAGGTGTCGGCAGGAAGCATGCATTGAGAGGAGACAGAAGAGGCGTCCTCAGGATGAGCAGAGAATTTTCTCTGGGGCTTTGTTCCCCTTACTAGTGTTGGACTCAGTACAGCAAAGAGTGGATCTGATTTCCGTTTTTATGATTTTTGTCCCCAGAGGCACCATGACGTTGATTTACTATGTCATGAAATTCCAGTTCCTTTGCAGCCACCACTCCCTGGACCATACACAATCCAAATACAATCTGTTTGTCTTTCTTTTAACACACACTAGGAAATATGCCACCCAGACATCCAGGTTGTAAACTTCCACACGTAAGGGAAAGGAATTAATTGATGCCATTTTAAAAATTAGGCCACATTGTGCCACCAGCTTTTAAGTGGGGTTCTCCACTGGCTCCTGAGCAGAAGTCTCTGTTGAAACCAATGCCATAATACAGCTTCTGTTTTCTAATTGGATACACTGGTGATACTCTGCCCTCACTGAAGTCAGTGGGAGTTTTGCCATTGACTATTGGAGCCAGGATTTTGCCCAATGTGTTTCCTGCATTCAGAAACATTTATCCATGTGTGAACCTAAGGGCCCCTCCATGCCAGCTGGCAGAGGGCCCACTGTACTGTAATTCATATCAGGCCTGGCACACTCACTGCCGGAAATATGATATGTATCTAAAAGGTGCCATGTGAGGTGGTATATGTAAACTGGTGACACGCTGGTCCCGAAAGTCACTGTGTGATGGATGCGCGGGTTGCGTATGAAGAGTTACAGGTGTGGGCTGGAATTACATTCTTAAAACACGATTGGGAGGCAGCGCCTAAACCCAGCTGCTGCAGGCAAAGGAATGTGGAGTTTCCTGTCTGACCCACTTGGTTACAGGCAAAGGGACAACGAAAGCACCTTTACCTGTGAGGTGAAGAAAGCAATCAAGATAACAAATGGCAGAGGAGATGACTTAATAAGCACACGAGGGGACAGAGTCTGCACCTCAAAATGCCTTCCTGGCTCTTGAAGCAGAGACAATCGACTCTGGGTGTCAGAAGAGGAGCAAAGAGATATTCTTGCTTAAAGGACAAAAGAGGCCAGAGCTCTTGGAATCGGTGAAAGGTGGATACTTCAGCCATGTGGGCTGACGTCTCTGGGAACTGACTATAGGTGAAAAGTTACCTGAGACCAAGTTTATACCCTGGCAATCCTTAGACCAAAGAAAGCAGGTTTCGTTTTGTTTTTGTTTTGTTTGTAACCGTAGCTGTCTCTACTTCTCTTGCTTAGTATCCCTTAAAATTAAATCTCTGTTCTTCATTAATAAACTTCTTATTTTATTGCAAAACCCTCTCCGTGCCATGTATTAAAGCAAAGAGTGAGGCTTCAGCTCACAGAGGCTGGTGTGCGCACTCCGTCTTTGGGGGCAGTGAATGGAGTCATCTCTGCGAGTGTCGCAGTGAGAGGGACTGGAGAGAATCCCTGGAGAACTGGGGTTCGCTGATTGTTACCTGCAAGCCGAGGTTTAGAAGGGCAGCGTCTGGAGGAGTTTGCTGGCAAGGCAGCCAGGCTGGCGCATCGGGGAGCTGACACACAGCTGAGCAGCAAGAAAGCTCCCACTGGCTGTGGAGAGGGGTAGCGCGGCAGCTCGCTGTTCAGGGTGTGCTGAGCAGAACATCACACCACGAGCAACAGGAAAGATAAGTAATAGTAACCTGGGGAAACAGGTTGCTACTTTAACAAGTTTGCCAGATGTTTTCTCATACAGCCTCTGACCCACTGTGTTAATATCGACACTATTACTAGCAACGATTTTCACTATTATTACATTATATCGCAGGAGCGCCTAGTTTCCCAACCAAGATTGTGGCCCCAAGAAGTTGACAATCTTAATCAAGACCAAACTCAACAAGTGAATGTCGCAAGTGAGAGGAAGGAAGTTGGGAAGGAGGCGGAGTGGAAGCAGCAAGTCGCACGTTTCATTAAGGAGGACAGGTATGTGTGTGTGGCTGTCTTCAGAAAGCACATGCATTTTAACAGCTCTAAAATCTTGAACAAATCATTTTAACTTACAACTCTTTGCAGTAATAAATGTCTCATTATGGCACAGAGCTCAGACTCTGCCTTTGCTGGAAGCCAGCAGATCGTCCAGGAAATCTCTGTGCATCCTGCAGAAACTGAATGAAAAGCAGCTCAACTGGCATTCTTTGTACTTTCTTTCCTCCACTAGATTACACATTGTTTTAGGTTGTCTGCAGCTTCGGATTACCACCCTAACTTCTTTAGAAAGGATTCCTGGTTTCATTTCCTCTCACTCAACATCAGGGCACATGAGATCTGAGAGGAGTGGTGTAGTCCCATCTTCACATGCCTCCTTCCCTTGTTTGGGAGGCACACACAGGTAGACTGGTGTCTATTGCATTACACATTTCCTCTGAGTTCTCAAGCCCTTGGGACTTTCACATTTTTTGTTGTAAATTGCAGGCAACAAGTTAGGTAGAAAGCCAGGTCTGTAGGCAAAGCTGGGTACAATTACTCAGTGAGGGCCTGCCAAAGAGCACCCCATTACTAGAGTTGTGCAGAATAGTGCAGGATATCTTCAGGACCATTGGCTTGAGTTTTGAAATGAATTAATTTCAGCCACACTTCTCACAACCGTTCACGAGTATGATGTGTACTGGAATGAACACTTGTGCATGCAAAGGCCATAAGTGTTTTTCACACGTATCCACCAACATTGAGTTGTAAACTCACAAGTCTAAGTAATTAGCATCCAGAAGGGCCTGCACACATATCCAATCAAGGAACAGAGAGAACAACATGTGACTGATCTGATCAACCCCGCTGAAAAGTGGAATACATACAGAGAACAGCTGACAGTCCACCAGAGAGTGAGGATTTTCACACACACCCAGAGTGCCAATGCCTGAGGGGTGGTGCAGTCTGGCGGCAGATGTCCTGTGCTCACAAGTGGGTCCATCGGGAGCAGTAGTTACTGGCTGTGAAGGATCTCTCAGTATCTGCGCAGAGCTCAGCACCTTCATGCTGCTTAGAGCCACCTAGCCACCTGTTTAGAGCCTCACCATGGCACCTGGGCAAGGCCAGCTGCTCCGAAAGTGGGGCACGGCAGAAGAGTTTCCTAGTAGGTGAGTCACAGTGGGGCTGCCTCTGCCCAGGGGAGCCAACCCTGGCCCTCCATGCCTGAGCACAGACCTGCCCTGCTCCAATGCACCGAAGAGTCGCCTGGCCCACTCCAAAGGGCGCTCAGGAGAAAATGAGCCCAATTCAGACTGTACATCCAGAGACTCTGCTCTCTTGCACCTCCTCGCACACACTTACAGAGATCCAGCCCCTGTTCTGCACAGCCAGGCAGAGGTGTTCCCCCCAGACCTTCCTGTCAGTGACCCTCCGTCACGGTATGTCAGGCATGATGGAGAAGGGTGACCGTGAGCTTTCGGCACTGGCCTGACTCAGGAGACCTGCGTTCCATCCCTGGCTCAGCTCCTGAGCCCTGGGCAACCTTGGCAAAGCTGTTTAAGCTCTGTGCACCTCAGCTGCCCATCGGCAAGGTAGGAATACCGACACTTGCTCCTTGTACAGCACCGAGGGTAAATCCATTAACAGGCTCAGTCTTGCAAGATGCTGGGCTCTCTGGCCCCCATCCAGCCAGGGGCTTAACATGAAACATGGGAGCAGTGCTGACTTCACGTGAGTAAATGCTTTGCTGCTCTGACACCGTGAGCCCTAGAGAATAGCCTGCAAATAGCTGGGGGACGTTTCCCAAACCAGGAGTCAGCAATGAGCTGATAAACAGCTAGTTGGGGATGTTTTACCAACCTGAGCGGCAGCCTGAGACGGTCCAGATTGCTTTACCTCTCAGGGCACGTCTGCACCGCAATGAGACGCCCGCGGCTGGCCCAGACCAGCTGGCTCTGGCTCGGGGGGCTGGGACTGTGCGGCTGTTTAATGGTGGTGTCAACATTTGGGCTCAGGCTGCAGCCTCAGTTCTCGGACCCTCCCACCTTGCAGGGTCCTAGACCCCAGGCTCCAGCCGGAGCCCCGGACGTCTACACTGCAATTTAAACAGCTCCGCGTCCCTGAGCCAGCCAGCCTGGGCCAGTCTCGGGTATCTCATCGCAATGCAGGCACGCCCTCAAATCTCGATTAGCAATCAGTGTTTGGGGAAGATGGGACCTTAATCCGACTGACTCCGGGGAGCGTTTGATATCCATCGCCTTGCATCCCATTGTCTTGGCACTGCTTTGTAAATTAATATTCACTTTGGTCTGCGAGTTTCTGCTGAATCTCTCGTGCTTCCTGTGTTTCCCTGTTTGATGAATTGCAGGCCAGTGTATTTGATAGCAGGCACTGGGATTAGCTTCCTCTTGTGTTTTGAATCTTTTCTGTGTGAAAGCTCCAAAGGAGTGTGCATGGAGGTGACTGGTGTGGAGGCTGGAGGAGGCCAGACCACGCGCAGTGGAGTTTTACCTGGAAGAGGTAGAGCACTGCCGGTGGGAGCCCCGCCCTGACCGTGGGGGGGACCAGTCCTATCAGTGAATGGTCTCCGTGGCCCTGTCTGTCCTCAGCCTTTTTGCTGGCAGTGCTAGCTGGGGGGAGGAGGGTTGATAGCTCATTTTGCAGGAGCCATTGATCAGCTGTTAGATGGGAACAAATTTTGGTCACTAGTGGCCTGGAGGTGACAGGCTCTGTGTCCCATTCCTGTCCCATGGAAGCATCGCGGCCCCCGAGCGCCCTTTGATTTCTTCTGAGAAATGTGGCCGGTTTAGGTAATGCATAGCTTGCGGGAAATGTCCGCTGCCAAAGGACTTGCAAAGCGAGTCCTCAGGCACGATGGAGGCTCTGTTCTGCCTGCAGTTTATTAGACGCTTGTGCTTCACGCTGCTGATCAGTGTCTGCGCTGGTAACTCTGCTCGCGTGGGCCAGGCATGTGGGCCCGTGTTATGACGTGTAGCTCTAGGCAAGAACAGCGACCTCTGACCTAACTTGCACTGGGCTAACCCTGTTTGTTTCAGTGAAGTTACTCTAGATTTACACAAGAGAAACCGAAAGCGGAATTTGGCCCATACATTTCTTCAGCCACGTGTGCCTTTCTGAAAGACTCTGGAGTTCCAGGGCACTGGTGAATGCGCTGAACAAAAGAGAAGATCACTGACACGCTGACGCATGTTTATGATAATGGAATAACTGGGTTGTATTTGAAATTTCCCTACCAAGGACAGTGTGTTCCTGGGGCATAACCACATGTAATGTCCAGCTGCTGTAGACTCTGCGTTCTCTTGAGACCCTTGGGAGCAAAGCTTATGGGTTTTCCCCACACACTCAGGGTTTCTTGACCATGACACAGGAAAATACCCCTCTATCTGGCTGCCCTTTCCCCAGCCTCCCACCTTCTGGGTCGGAGCTGCCAGTCAGAGCTGCCCCGTGGCGGGGCTGGAGCTCTCCCACAGCACTGGCCTGGCTGGGAAGCCATACCTCGTCGCCAGCCCTGAAGCAGCCCCTGCTCTCTCTGCCCCAGGCCTGGGAGGGGCCTGACTCTGCCACCTGCTCCCTGACTCCCAGCAGGCAGCGGATTAAATGCTCGGTTAGGGGAGGGGGCTGCGTAACGAAACGGTTGGCTGGAAGAGTAGTTTTTAAAAAATGAACTCTGGTGTTTCTTTCCCCCATCGTTTTTCCGTGCATCTTTCTATCCTGCTCACTTTCTGCTGGTCTTCGTCAGTAAATGCCAATTTACATTCCACTGGGTTTCTTCTGCTCCCCAGCTGTTGACAGGTATCCACCTGCCTTGTTTGTGGGGGTGGGGAGGGTTCCTTGTTCTCTGCCTGCCGTCGCTGAGATACCAGGAGCACCCGAACTGCAGGCCTCCGCTGCGGGGGTCACGGTTAAGCAGGAATCAAATGGTGTGACCAGGGCAGGATGCTGTGAGCACCAGCCCACTCCCAAGCATCCAGCCGAGGGAGGTAATGCCCATGTGGCTTCCACCCAGCAAATCACTTCCAGAGCTGACCCCAAGCAACTGCCCCATCACTTGGCTTCCCGTGGCTTGGCCCTGGCGCCCGTCCCCCTGGATCTCAGGGCTCAGGAGGTGCTATCAGAGCTCCGAGAGCAGGAGGGGCTGGAGGCAGCTCTCCTCTCTCATGGTGCCACCGGCCTCTGGCGCTGGTGATTGGCGCAGCTTAGCCCAGAGGGGCAGGCAGACTCCTGGCATCGGCCCGGCGTTGAGAGTGAGGGATTTGCCTGTATTCCTTACACACTAGACAGGTGCTAAAGACTCATCACACAGCTGCGGCTGGGGCGGTGAGCGAGGAGACGATCTCAGTGCCCCCGAGAACCTGGCGCGCAGCCGTCTGGGACGTGCGCGATCTCCCACCAGGCCTGCTCACAGGCTGAGGCGTGATTGCTAAGGACAGTGAAGGCAGCCGCGCTTGGACTGTCTCAGTGAGAACCAGAAACTGCCAGCGAGTCAGGCAGGGCCCTCCCAGGCATGGGCTCTTCACTGGAAGTTTGCAGCTCGGCGCATCTCCCAGTGGGTGTCACCGGGGGCCCGGGGGCAAGGCACAAGCAGGAGACAGCTGCTGCGTCCCAGGCAGGAGAGAGCGGGGAATGCAGCGTGAGCCGGCTCCGAGGAGAGCTAACACGCTGGGGCCCTTGGTTGAGCTGGGCCGTGCCTGCCGCATACGCTTGCAGGGACAGATAACGTGGCCTCGTCCTGCTGCCCAGTAGCACGTGATGCTGCTGCTTTGAAGGAAGCAACGCTGTGGAAGCAGAGTGCCAGATTTCCTGCGTCGTGCTGCGCATCCCCTTAGTCCTGGGCTCTGGGCCCTCACACAGGGAGAGTTTTAAACCCTGTGTACAAGCCCGCGGCCACCCTTCCCATCATAACTCTGCCTTGTCCTCTCCATGGGCCTGCTCTGCCTGCCTGCCGCTCCGTGCTCACGCAGCCCCCGAGAGCGGCTCTTGCACAGTTCACTGCCAGCGCCACCGGCCCCCAAATTCAATTTTTTCTCTTTCCCCTAGAACATTGCATCTTGTTCAATCCTTCCCCTGTCACACAGGCTCCAGCCCTGCTGCAATTGGATTCCAAAAATAACCTCTTTATTCACACGGCTATGCTATTATATCGCAGTACAGCTTGGGCAGGCGAGGGGTCATTCCATTATCCAGGAACGAGATAACTGAGTATTAGGGAAGCCAGACTCTTTGACTCTCTGCCCTGTGGTAATGGGCCTTTTTTAAGGGCATTAACCAGTGTTTCTACTAGGTATTTGACAAGAGTAAAGGTAACATTGCCATTTAATCCTCTTCTCTTTTGTTTTCTTTGCTATAGACAACGCTCACATTTACTGCTCCAACTTCTGCTAGAAAACACGGTGCTCATTTCCCCTGAACCTTTCCTCTGATGCTCCGCTGCTAGGTGAGATTAAATAGTCTGGACAGTGCGATACAAGGAACTTTTTCTGCTCCAGGTTTTTTCACTCATTTGCTGCTCGGATATGAAACTGAACTTGCCAGCAACTGCACATCAGTGTGATTTACAATGTGGAGGATGGTTTAACCTAAAAGCTCCAACCAAGGCTGGGGTCCCAACATGCGAGGCAATGTGCGGACACACAAGGTGCACTCCTGGCCCCAATAACATCACTGGGAGTTTCTCCATTGACTTCAGCGGAGCCAGGATTTCACCCAGAGTGTCTAAACTCTCCCTCGGCATGAAGCCTACTACCACCTCATCACACTGTTCTTAATCATCTCACTCTTGCCTGGTGCATCTCCCTCGGTTTGCTGCATCCCTTCTTCAGCTCTCATCATCCACTCTGCTTGTAAGACCTGTCGTCTTGTGGTGTGCGTCAGCACCAGCCCAGTGGGGTCCTATAACTAACTGGCATCCCCGGGTGCTACGGTAGGAAGCTCACAGTCTAAACAGATGTGTGTGGGGGGGATTAGTCCCATTTTACAGATGAGGCACCGAGGCACAGAGTTGAAGTGACAGGGTCACACAGACGGTCTGTGACAGAACCAGAACCTGTGTTCCAGTCCAGAGCTACAAGTGTAACGTTATCCGTCCTCTCGGTGGGCTCTGCCTCTCTCTACTTGTAGGAGTGGGGGGTGGACTCAGTTTTTCCTCATGGTTGAAAGTGGCATTGTAATGCCAGCGCAGGGGACTCCTCACTGAGGATGCAGCTCCTGAGTTCTGCTCACATGAGGCCTGGTGGTCCTGGGTGGATTTTTCCTGAGTAGGGTTCTTTGGCACCTTGTTGAAAGAGCCCCCCCATGAACGAGGATTCGGAGAAGAGCCAAAAGGCTGGATGGGGAGTCAAAGGGATGAGCTTGTCCGAAACATAAAATGAACATAAAATGTGTGCAGCTGAAGTCAACAGTGATATGAACTGTCTAGAAGGGCCTATGAAAGGGCAGAAACACCCAGGAAGAAGAGGAGGTTTCAGGGTGTGCCCGAGCGGAGGCCTGCAGCAGTCGTGGGATGAAACTGAGCCATTCTTCCCCAGAATGAGCAGACCTTGAGAGCCGTTGCGGTGAACAAAGTGGATGGATAGATTTATTGACACATGGAGCAATTGCTTCCTAGAGCGGAGTGATAGCTTTCTGAAAGGACACTAAATACTGATGCTCACCAAAACAAGAAGTCGTTCTAAGCATTGTTATGTACAGCCTGAATATCTTCATCAAAACTATCTAGAAACCTCGGGGTTATGGCTGAGTTTATACACGGCAACCGGTTTTGCCGCAATATTAGCATTCAAAGGAGGGGGCTGCCAAAAGCTATTTTCACCTAAAAGGTAAATAAATGTTTCCTTTGAAGGCCAGTCCTGATGCTTTCATTTGCAGCTGTAATCTGACTGCTTGATATAATTCCTGACCGCAGCATTATTGAGCTCTGAGGAGGTCAATTATGGAACCTTAATGATGAGCCTCATGATCCTTTCAGCCAGTTCTGAACCGGGCTTTTGCTGCAATGCATAACAATGGTCTTCAGACTGTCCGCTGACGTTCTGCCTTGCCGATTGCTGAAGGATGAGAGAGGAAACCTCACTTCTTTAATCTTGTCTATGCAGAATGCTCACTTTGTATTGGCTCTTGTTCCATTCATTTACCGTGAGAGCTGCTGTGTTAGACCTGTTGTCCTGCTGGGCCCTCCTGCATTCAAAGCCTTTCACAAACAGTGGCCATGATGAAAAAAACCCAGGAGTCCTAATTTCCAAGACCATGCTCTAACCACTACACCTCACTGCCACATACAGGTTCCAGGCACATAGGTGTGTGTTTGAAGAGAGCGTCTTACTCGGACACTGGGCACGGGCTGTAAGGGACTGAGACACGCTTATTAGAAGACTGTGTTAAAATCTCTCGCCTGTGGCCCAATGCTTTCTCCTTTGGCGTCTTACTCTCCAGCTCTCGCTGAGCTGCCTAGGTCTCTCGCGCCCAGCTCTCTGATTCAGGAAGCCACTTCTCCCCCTACACAAGTGCCTTGGAAACGAAATGCCAGGGAGGACCGGGTCAGTTCCTGAGCTGCTGATTGGTATGAGGGGATTAAAGCGAACAGGTGCATTGTCATGAGGAACTAGTAGGGGCAGGAGCTCTTCCTCCAGGTCACTTCCCCCGTCCCTCACCATTGGGACACCTGAGCCCCTGCATTGACCAGGGATGCTGGGACAAAGCAGCTTCATTAACAATGGAATATTTGCACATAACTTTAAAACAAAACCACCCTGAAAGTATCTGGTGGTGCTGGGCTCCCGGCTCCATACATTTACATTTATAAATTAACCATGAGTGGTGTCATAGGGGCCATGATTAATGAGTGAAAATAAAAGCGCTCCCTTTGTCTCACCCACATCATGCCCTAATTGCACAGTATTATCATTGATGTTTAAAATTCCAGCCTGTACCTGCCTCTCTGGCAGCCCCGTCGGAGCTACTTCCCTGCAGTTTCTCTCTGCTGCTTGTCCTGGCCTCTTACATCTGTTCTCCCATTTCTTATACGTTTCTTAGCTGCTGGGCAGATGCTTAGAACGGGTCCAGAAATGAATCATTCATTCTGGTGGTTGCATAGGAGGCATGCGCTCTCACCACACCATCAACTTTTAATTCAGAATTTGCTTACATTATGTGTGAAAATAAGTCACTCAGTGCACTTAATTATCATGGGCAGCCCACCTCTCTGGGTCTCTACCCTGCTCCCACTGGAGGCCAATGCACCGCGATTGGGCAGTTACACATTTCCTTGAGCAGATTTTAATCTCGGCTCATGAGGATGTTTGCAGAGAGTTGCATAGCATTTAGCTGCATAGTTCTCACTGACCCGAATGAGGGCTGTGGCCTGCCTCTCTGTCTGTCTCATAAGGCTAAACTTTGTGCAATGTGTTAGAAATTTAAGGACAAGTTTTCTGCATCCCCACGGCCCCAAAATTCAATGTACTGACCTGTTCCCACCACCCTTACTCACAAAAGGAGCCTTTCTTCTCAGAACATTAGCGACATCTTTGACTTCAATTGGACAACTTGCATGCACAAGGGCTGCAAGACTGGGGCTAGATTTAAGCAATCTTACTGCCCAAAGAAGGGGTGTGAAAGCAAGGAAGAGGTGAGAGAGACAGATGTTTTCCTGGGATGGAAGTTTAGTCAGTTACTTATCAGGCCTCAGAGTGAGAAACAAACAAGAAACAGGTATGAATAAATCACCCTTAGGCCCTTCAAACCCATGACAAACGTCTCTCCAGATGGAAGCTGTTGTCCTTTTAAATCCCTTTGGAGCAAAAAAAACAGAACAAAACCAAAAGTCAACACCTGGGGGGAATCCAGTTTGGGGGACAAATCTCCACTATCTCATCCCCTCTGGAGAGGGAGTTTCCCCATCACCCAGGTGCACAACTCTTGTTAGCAGCACCAGCTGGAGGCAGGCTACATCCCAAAGGTCTCAGACTCATGCAATGCCAGCACTAAATCCAGCAACACCCTAATCTAGCCTGCGAGGGTAGGAGGCCTTGTGAACATCCCAGGTGCCTTGTCTGATCTCTCCAGGGATGCTCATGTGAACTTTCCCCCTGATTCCCACAGTTCCACTGGCACCTGGATTTCCCAGACCCACTGGGGCTCTTTCTAGCAGATGGAGGTTTCAGATTTGTTCTTCTCCAAGAGCCTCAAGGGGTGTTCAGCCCCTTGTATGAGCAGCTATCACCCAGAATAGGATGCAACCAAAGAGAGGAGCCTTTTGATTTTAGCCCATTTTTGTGCTACTGTAACATGGAGAATTTCTGGCTCCATCTGTGGAGCAAATGCATCTGAGTGCTTCCAGCGTGATTTTGCCAGCACTGTAAGCTGGCATTTTATGATGCTGAATCTAGCTATTTATGGCTATGTGTGAGGTCTCAGACATCTCTTCACAGCCTTTTGCTGCTTTCCCTTCCCAGCAGGATGCCCAGCAAGCAGTTCTGCAGGCTGACTAGCAGCTCCAGGCACAGGTACACATGGCAATCAGACACAAGGAGTTCTGTGCTAGGGGTTTGTGTATCAAAAGTAAATGGCTTCCCTCAACTTTATTTTGCAATGCCAGCATCTCACCTCCTTAGGAGTGAAAACACAGATACCAAAGATTGCAGCTTAATTGATTGATTAATAACAGGAACCCTAATTGAATCCTCCCAGCTTGTATATAAGATGTCTTAATGGTAGAGCCTGGGGAGTAAATGCGCAGCATGGAAGTAGGAACCACAGCCCAACCAGGAACACTTTCAATTTAAAAGTCAATCTCATTATACAAGAAGCTGTTTTCTCTATCCCTCTGGAAAGGCAACAGCAAACTCCCATCTTCTCCTCACCAGAGCCACATGGTTTGTTAGTGTCAGTGGGAGATGCAAATATGAGCTTTTTTTTTATTTGTTCCCACTGCTGCATCTCTGAGCAGCTCAGTAAATATTCATGAGTCTGCCATTGTAGGAGCTCAGAAAACTACAGAAAATATGCCCTCCAAGGTGACATGTAATTTGGCACTTCCCGCACAGAGAGGCAAAGGATTCAGCCAGAGCAGAGCTATCCTCATAATTAGGTACCTTGCTACAATCTAATCCTTTCTGTTTCTCATGAAACACGAGACATGTCAGACCCTTCCCATATGCCAGGGCCCCTGTAATGTAGAGTTCAACTGGGCTAACTGGGAATGGTGCATTCACACAGACTAGCCAGGCCACCATGCTGCATGGTGTTCCATGAACAATTGGAATCCCTTCCTGGGTTCTCATGTCATTGTTTCCACATCTCTGGTCATGAAGAACAGGTAGCTTCCTGCTGAGCCATGTCCCGACAGCAAGTGCTTCTCCCATGGAGAGGCTGAGGGCTTGTGTAGCCTGGCTTATATATACTAGGGGAATGAATGATCCTGCTCTGGTGTTCCCATTCTCTGAGGTAGCCATTCATCAGGGCCAGGTAAAACCCTTTTGTTCCTGGCTGTGTTCTTTGTATGACATAGTGCTGGAGATGGGCCTGGGCTGACATGTTCAAGACTTCAAACCCCCACCACCCTGGATGCAGAGTTTGCGCCATTTTGTAAAGGAGATGGACCCACCTGGAGAGGGACTCTGAACTCAAACGCCAACATGGCGGAAGTGACCTTTGTGAATACACTGTCAATAGCAGATAAGTGAGAATGCATCTCATGGCTCTCCATGAGGAAGGATGGATATGGGGACCTGCTTCGATGAGCTCATGTCCGAGATTTGAAATCACAGACCTTCAGTGGAGTTTTCTGGTCCCCCAGCCTCTCCATTCCCAGAAAAGAGAGAGACGAGTCAAAAAACCCGCAGACGAACAAATCTCCCCTTTGAATTTTCATAGTGCTTTGCCCCAGCTCATCACGTTGGTTTCTTTGACTCCTAATCTCAAAAGACTGGATTCTATAACTTTAATATAAGGCAACTCAATTCTGCCCTCAGTTTTGTTTGGGGAAATACTACGTAACGCCATGAAAGTCCATCAGGTTCCTCCAGGCAAACATCAGAGCAGCGGAGGTGAGAATCCGGCCTGACATATTTAAGCCATTTCTCCATGTTCACGCTCTTTTCTCCATTTCAGTACCTTCCTTTTGATAAGGAGCTGGCTTATTCCAGACAACCGTCATGTGTTCCAAAAGGTCAGAGTCAAGAGCTGCGTGGAAGGAACCGTTGGCTCTGGCCCCTTTATCAGGGAAGCTCGTTCACGGTTAAAGTGAATTGTTCCCAGATATCATGTCCTGGGTGTCTGCCATGGGAAGAAGCCCATGTCTCTGCCAGAGGCCAGTATCTGTTGGAGGACTGCAAGCCCCCAGTGGCTCAGTGCTAGGTATGGGTAAGCAGAAAATACCCACGGGTGCAGTCACTTCCCGGCACTGCTTGGGACCTCGTGAGTCTGCACCTCTTTCTGGAAGGTGCTCTGGAATCCCTGGAGTTGTATGCAGTGGTGACTTGGGGGGCTGTCATTTGGCCAGGGATCCTGGAGAGGTGTCCTTTCGCCCCCTTCGCAGGAAGGGATCTCTGAAAGAGACGAGCCTCTGAGCACAGCCCTGTGAGACACGGCTGTTTCCCACTTCCTGCATGGATATGCGCTGTGTCCCTGGGACTGGCATGCAGGGAATGGCCTGTGTGCTAGGCTGGGTGGGCTGAGAGGGGCTGAACTCCTACTGCCAGGCAGTTGCCTTTTCTGTGATGAATGTCAATTGTCATTCAGAGCACACAGCACCTTGCAGGATCAGGCCCTGGGTCTGTGACTCTGTGCTCTGTGCCAGGCAGTGAACTGCTGGCGGGAGAGGATGGCTTCCCTGCTCTCTGCTCCCCTATCTGAGAGCAAAGTCCAGAGCACCCCTATGAGGCAATGCCCCCAGCACAGGGATTTCCTGCCTGCTGCTAAGCCTCGTTTCTCGCCGGGGTCGAAATGTGATCCACACAGTGAGCGTGTAGATCCTCGTTCTGCTCACCGCTGCCCCTCTATCCCACTGACATGCGGGAGCGAGTGACCTGCAGCCCCTGCATGGTTATTACCCTAAGACAACACAATTAAACCTGTTCCATTGCTTAACACACTGTGTCAGGAGCCTGTAGGTGTGTTTTGGTTCCAGGCTTCTATCGTTTTCAGAAACGCCTGGAACTGTGACAGCTCAAAGAGCTGGTGCAATTCCACTCCAAGCTAATCAATAGAAGGCCTCAAGGTATCTCACACTTGTGTCAAATATGGGATTTTTTTTAGCCTCAAAGCACTGTCAAGACTCTTTTGGTGGTTGCAGGGAATTTTTCAACCCTGTCCTGGGAAGGACACTGAGCTGCAAAGTCAGAGTCATGGCCTTGGGAGTCCTTTGGCCGCTTCTCCAGGTAAAAAAGTGTCTCACGCTGCATCCGTCATCAAGAGCTCCTGGGTGCTGCCGTTCGGGTCTGTGTCATAACAATGTCCTGTGATGTCAAGTCCTTGGGAAGGTGCAGAAGAATATTCAAGTGTGGATGTGGGTGTGCATGAGTGAGCATTTAATACAATTCCACTTAAAGCTATCTCACACTGATACAACATTGCCTCTGCCCAAAAGGGAGAGCTGATCTGGACTCCAGGCAGCCATCCGTTACAGTAATAATTATACAGCGGGATGGGACAGTCACGCAGCCCAGCTAGCAGGCCTGAATTCTGTCACTGCCTCCATCGAACAAGGGTGCTCTCCTGTTGCCTGGAGCCACGCAAGAGGTTTGGGAAGCCTTCACAAGTGCGACTCAGGCTGAAATCTCACTATTTCGGTTCGTGAAGCTGTTGGAGTGTCCCACACCCACTGGGGTAAAAAAAAAATCCCTGAATCCTACTGATTTGAATCCAGATAGTAATTGGCCCATTTTGCAGAGAAATGCCCATTTCCACAGGAGCAGCACCCCAGGGCTAGAAAAATATTTTTTTGCGGGGGGGAACTGCCTCTTGGTTTTAGCGAGCAATCTGCCATGGACATGAGAAATGGTTGAATACTTTGCAAACCCACGAAGTACAGCTTTTCTCAGGCAACGATGCTTCTCCGCTCAGCCCCGCTTGTGCCATCGCCGGTGGGGTGGACAGATGCCTGTACTCCTCCCCCAACCCACATCCCTCTCCTGCATTTCAGCAGGCAGTAAGTGTTTCAAACCTAGCAGAATTATTTGTAAAGAGTCAGTTCTGAATCCACGGTCCCTAGGGATTATTCCACCTTAATCTGGCATTTCTTAAAAGCGCTCTCTACACGGAGTGTCTGGACCACTTGAGTTAGATGACTATATATATATTTGTAAGCTATGCTATTGCCCGTATGTTAGAATCGCCTACTCCACTGACCTTTCTGGTGTTTCGTGTCTCTGGGCAAGTAGCCAATTTTGGCCCTCTATGAGCTTTATTTTTTCCTTTTTTTTTTTTGTTCATTTTGTTTTTGGGGTTTTCTTTTCATTAATGTTAGGGCATTAGTGGGGCAAAGCCTCATATCTCCTCTGTAGTCATTGAGCTCGGGAAATAGACACAGCCTTTCCTATCAGACTCTTGCCTTCCTTCTCCGAATGCCCATCTCTTCTCTCTCTCCACTCACTTCTCACAAACTTCCCAAGAGCAGTGTTTTGTCTCGGCTCTGACATCCTGAACTGTAATGGGCAGCATCCTGCCTGTCAGATGGGAATTCTGCTCTGCTCTGCTGGATGTATGATGCATAATTTTGTACTAAACCAATGAGCCAAGCTGATCTTAAAATAGACGGATGGTATTCTTTAGTTCTGGGGTTTCTATCTGAACAGCTCCTGACTGGAGAGGAGGTAGCAGTGAGGGGAGAAATGGCCCAATTAGCGTTTTGACAAAGCTCAACCTTGAAGATGTGAAAGAACATTAAACAGATAATGGCCCAAAGTTTTGCTGGCGATGGGAGAGTGTCTTCAGTCCAAGCCAGGGAGCTCTTTGCGGTGATGCTAATAGAAATGTTTCCTTTAGAGAAGATGCTTCATCTCAAAGTTGTTCCAAAGTGCCAGTGGGTGGTGGTATCTCTTTCCTACTAGGGCCAAGTGTTACCTTGGCACTAACCTACCTCTGGGCCAGATTCACCCCATCGGTGCAGAGCTGTGAGCAGTTTGCCGTCCCCGGCCCCTCTGGAACTCAACCCAGGGATCTTCTTTGCGTATGCGCAACGTGCCTGGTGGCCAGGATTCATCACCGAATGTTCTGCTGGTTGGCTCGTTAGCTTGCCATGGCCAGGCCAGGTACTGACAGGGAACGCGATAGAGAGCCAGAGGGCCACTGCCCTGGTTTATAGCCTGGAGGTTCATCAGCAGCGCCTACCCAGGAAAACCTCTGAACTAATGTATCTCCTAGCTGGCATGGCCCTCTCCCCCGCCGTGCCAGCTGTCTCTGGGGTTGTGCGTGACTTTCCTTCTCACCCTGAGCTTTTCCTATGCAGCAAACATCAGTGTCTGCAGGTGACGTTTCGGAGCAAGCGGATGGGTTTGCGACACAAAGGGCAACATCTCCATTCCTGTTGAGCCCACAGCCCCCACAGGTTTGCCTGGGCGGAAGGGGGAAGTCTTACCACCTCCCGCACAGAAAGCCACTCTGCAGCAGAAACGGCTCCATTTCCAGGGTATCCTTTTGGGGGTGCCGTGGCCAAAAAAGGGCAGGCTGGGAAGTTTGTGCAGCTTAACAGGAGGCCAGTGGCAAACAGAGCAGAAGTCCTTGTCATGGTTACAGGGCTAACTGCACCTCTTCGGTCTCTGAGTGCACCCCCCCAAGCGTCGGCCCTGGTGCCTTCGCCTCTCCTGGGCTGAATCGTGATTCTCCCACTCAGAGACCAGGCCCAGGGCTACTGACTCTGTGTATCCACCATGCTGACCCATCCCCTCCAACTGGGCTCGGCACCTGTGGTTCTTCCCTTGGGGAAGCGGTGACTGCGGTGACCCAGATGGCCTGTTTAAACCAAACAGGAGCCCAGCATTAGAGAGAGAGGATTTTAAAACAACAAGCGGCCTACGCTCAGCTCTGTCTTACTTAACAGCTTACCTTCCCCAGCATAACCTAGGCAGGCCGCATCGGGCTCTCCTGACCAACGGACCTCTTGAGCAGGAGTCCCCGTTCTAGCCACGAGATCCTGTACATCTGCTGCTTCCCAGGCCTGTTCTGGCCCTGGCAGTGTCTCCCTCGTGTGTACTGGGAAGTGGCTTATCTTGAGCTATTCTTCTTTCCTTCCAGCTTGTTTTTCCTAGCAGCCCCGATTAAACGAGACCAGTGTGTTCATACAGCCCTATAGCCAGGTCCACACGCAGTATTCACAGCTCCACTTCCATCACACCGTCCCTTCATGGCTCAGACATGGCCACCCTAAACCAGTCACGTCACCATGACACTAGGGTGGGTGTAGTTGTGACGATTCTCGGGTCCCAGGACTGAGAGGCACCTGGTAACCCTGGCCTCAGGGTGAGGAAGCTTTGCCCGTGCCTGGGTGGGTGTCAGCTCCCCAACACCACCTGGTCAAGCCTCTCCTCCAGGCAAGGCCAGCCCTGACTTGGCCCGGCAGGTGAACAGATAGCTGCACACACCTGAGTCCCTTTGAATCATTCCCCTGAGATATCCAGCCCCTGACATTGGCTGCCCACAGAAATCCCAGATCCTTTGCCCCAAAGGAGCAGTGTGCCCCCGTTTACGCATTTTACCTTAAACTACTGCTCCTGTAAAGCACATGGCACGAGTGAGCACTTAAGAAAAGTAGGTGAACATAAACCGAGATTCTACCAGAAACAAAGAGTGGTGGAAACAGATGGTTAGAATCAAACAAAATCATAAACCGCCAACCTGGGTCTACACTTAGGAGCAGTTACCTTTCCTGCCTAAGAAAGTAGATATGCCCCACAAGTTAGTCTGTCACAGAGATGGCACTGGCTTCACAAGAACCAGAATCCAACTTTTCATGAAAACTCCTTGCTCTCTGTGCAAGCCTGCAGAGGGTCTTTCTCCCTCCTCTGTTGTACTGAAATTGTCTGTCTGTTTCTATTCATAGACAGGCAAACCCCTGTCTTGTAATGTTCCTTTTTTACCTTCAGGAGGTTTCGACTGTGTGCAGTTGTCTCTGATGGTTTTCCATTGAAAGTCTTGGGATCGAGCAAGGTTAAACAATTAAGTCTTGCTTTGCATCTCCAGCTAAACAGCGTGTAGTGACAACTCCCTCCTGCCTGAATGGGCCATCACTGAGACATATTATCCCCAGGTGACCAATTTGACTCTAAGTCCATAAAGCATGCTTTCAATATAAATACATTATTCCTTCAGTATTACCACACATACATCTCACAATGCTTATGAATCTTGACAAGGTATTTGCTTTCCAAAGATACCTCACATGGATAAATATCCTAGAAGACGTGTTTGGTGTAGTGAGTTTGTCAGGTCTGTGGTGAGAGTTGTTTGCAAAGAACAGAGGACCCTCCGCCAACTGGGTGTCTCTGTGTCACAGTAGCAGTATGTGTTAACTTTGTACAATTATTTTTAGAAGTCTGCCCCTTAGCTATTTATTTCTTTGTTTGAGAACTTGCTTTCCCAGAGAGGAAAGAATAAGGGATAGTTTCTCTGCCATGTGTGTTTGGCCTTCAGAGAAGTTCACACCCTAATTGCAGTTTTGGAATTTCCACCAAATTCAGAGACCTCCCCACTACCGGGCAGACCTGCTGCAGCCATTTCACAAAGGCACCGGCCGTGTGGGACACAGCCATGAAGAGCTTTGTACAGGAACTAGTTTTGTTTGATTGCCTAGGAGCTTTGGTTACCGTACAGCTGTAGAAAACACCGCAAGCCAGGGACCAGGTTGAATTGTTCGGCTGCAAAGTGCCTCAAGAGTGCAGCAGCCTTGGCTTCAAAGCTCCTTGCTTTCCTTGGTTTTCACTTCAAGGCTTGCTCCTCTCTGCTTGGCTGGGTGCCATTCTGGGAAGGCCAGTGCTCTTAGGCGTCTCTGTATTCTCAGGTCTCTGTGGAATTGTTGGTGAAGGAAATTTTACCTCCTTCCTCTTGGAGACCTGCCGTTGTGTTACAGATCCCTTCTGCTTCCTGGCAGGCAAATCCTGCTGCTAGGGCAGAGCCTTTCTCAGGTGCACTGCTCAGGGGAAACTGCACAGAGCATGCACATCTCTGCAGGGGATCGCAATGTGCTGTCACATGGAGGCAGTTGGGCAGAGGGTTGCAGGATCTGGCGCTATGCAGGAACTTCCTCCATTGCCCGCTGCACCGATTCCTGCAGAGATTCTGTGCCCTCTCCCCACACCCCCAGTGCACAGCACAGCTGTTCCCGTTCTACACTGCAGAAAGGATTGGCCTCAGGAGGCTCCCATTAACACTACACAGATCCCTCACCGAGAGGAGGAGCTTCCTTCACTCAGACAGTTTTGCAAAACTTCCTTGAGACAGTGGAGGCGAGGGCCATGCTGATCCCAGATTGCGCTCCCTCTTTCTAATGCTGTTCTAGGCGGCTGTTTAAGCAGCAGGGATGAGCCAGTCTCTGACAGTGCTGCACATCCTGATATGACACAGAGGGGAGAGATGGTGGGAGGTGCCCCCCAAAGCAAGAGAGGCGAGTTTGTGCTTGCTGGAAACTTTTCACATGGAGTGTGGGAGGGTTCTGACATATGCATGCCACGCTCCTCCGCAGCACAGGATTGGGGGACGGGGCAGCAAACTCTCCTTCAACACCACATTGAGCGACACCTCCGTTATAGTAAAGAACAAAGAGAAATGCATCTGTCCCAGCAAGGAGCCACAGTGACTCATGGTACGGGGACCAGGAAGGCTGCAGGACAGGAAAGGTCGGGCAAGGGGGGCGCCAGGGAGACTGCAACACGGGAGAACCTGGAGCCAGCCTGTGTGATAGACAATATCTTTCTGGGCCACTTGGGCTCCTTTGGGGAAGCTGAACTTCCTCCCAGTGATGTCAGTGGTGCCGGGTCAAACCCAAGGCCTGAGTAAACAGAGGGCAAGTGCCTGAATGCGCCAGTCAGAGGAAAGGTAATAATGGAGCCCGCATTAGAGCTGGTGCAGACTCTGCTAGACACTGAGATCCCTGGATGCCACCCTGCATGTGCACCCCATACCCTGCACCCTGCATATGCCACCCTGCATGTACACCCCGTCCCCTGCACCCTGCATGTACACCCCGTCCCCTGCATATGCCCTGCACATACCACCCTGCATGTACACCCCGTCCCCTGCAAAGGGGCCATTATTCCCGTGGTATTAAAGCTGGTAACAAAACAATGTCCCCGGGTCGCTGTGGCGGTGCAGGCCAGGTCGCATGGGGTCAGAATTCCTAGGCTACCCATCATTCCAGACAACACGGGAACGGCTAAGAGTGGCCAAAGCAGTATGCCTTGACTGGTGAATCCTGACACAAATGGCAAGAGAAAAACAAATAGGGAGGGAAATAAACAAATTATACTGATAATTGGTTTAAAAAATGCATCAAAGAAACCTGATACCCGCACAATCATTGGGAACCAGTCACATTATTGGGTAACAAAATCAGCGTGTTTGGGCCACGGCTGGCCCTGCTCTTCTCATCCCCAGATTAAAGATGGAACATCTGTGATGATTTAATTTACATGTTAATAACAAACAGGCCTCCAGAAACCAGCGAATAAATGCCTTTTATTGCCGGCGTATCTTTTCCACTGCAGCTTGAATGAAAACTCTGGTAATTAATTGTTTTAAGCGATTCTATTAAAAAGTGTCTGGAAGTGCTGTGTGCCGAATGTTTATGTGGGCAGGCAGATGAGAGGAATACAGACGAGGAAGCAGCCTGCTAATGATGTGCCTTTTTAAAATGCACTGCCTTGAAGACATGGGACACTTTTAAACACGGACATCTACCCTAGCACGTTTGTGTGCCCTCCCCCGATCATTCTTTCTATTTGAAAACTTCCCGTTTTAAAATAAATAGCAAATCCTGATGTCTCGGTTCTAGTAAGATGAAATGCAAGTGGAAGATCTTGGTCCGCTACGGGGATGCAGATGGCCGCTCTGCTGCTAGAAGTGGCATGCGTGGGCACTGGGGTGTACTGCATGCCAAACATGCTGCCTGCAGCTTGTCTCCTGCTGCAGCCATGCCTACATGGGATTTGTGAATGGTGGATGTGGCACTTGTGCGCCATGAAGAAGGCTGGCATGCATCTTTTGCCAAGGAGCTCTCATGCATGCCTTGAATTTTCAGTCCCAACTGAAATCCCACATAGCCAGCTACAACCTATTTTGCATGTTATTTTATTTGGAGAAGGGCAATATCTCATCCCTTCTCCAGCCTGGAAAAACAAGTAAGACCCTTGCATTGTAAAGTATGATAGTGCAGAGATAACCTTGAACCTTCACTCCATTTTGCAAGCTCTGTAAAATACAAGCTGCAGGTTTTGGTCTCCAGTATCTGGCTCTGACTCCTGACAGTTCGTCCTGTTCTACTGGAAGGCACAATTCAGCATTTCTTTTCAGAACCACTCGTTCTTTCCATTATGAAAAGAGTGGGAGTCCAAAGAGTGAGAAATGTCAAATTAACTGCAGTGCTCAGATTGCCCCAGTGCTAGGTGCAGTCCAAGGACCTACGGAGAATAGAATGGAACAGAATTAGAGCTAAACATACAGCAATTAGGACCTGAAATTTTACTTGATGCTGTGTGCAAAGAGCAACAATGCAAACTCTTTATTTTACAAATCTTCAGCCATGTTGTCTGCAGAACTCCCATTCTGACAGGTCACAGCCAGCCGCTTGATCAGAAGTGTGGTTACAGTGCTGCCTTGTGCAGCTTTTGGTAGCGACAAGGCCTCTGATCACGGCTGGACGCCTCTTTTGGTCTCCAGTGTTCGGATGCCTCTGATATGTCTAAGTGATGTTAATGGTACAACTCCCATGCACTTCAGTGGGAGCAGAGATAGGCCGGCCCTAAGGATTCTGAAAATCCTACCCAGGATGTATGTATCCAACATGTAGGGCTGTCTCCAAAGCACTATCTCCATGAATGACACAACATCTCACTTCAGAGTAACAGCCGTGTTAGTCTGTATTCGCAAAAAGAAAAGGAGTACTTGTGGCACCTTAGAGACTAACCAATTTATTTGAGCATCAGCTTTCGTGAGCTACAGCTCACTTCATCGGATGAGCTGTAGCTCACGAAAGCTTATGCTCAAATAAATTGGTTAGTCTCTAAGGTGCCACAAGTCCTCCTTTTCTTTTTACAACACCTCACTGTCACTGGAGCGAAATGTCCTAGAGAGCTGAGACATGGAGCACCAGTGGGACCTGGAAGCTAAGTCCTGGGGCCGAAGGGTGTGCCCTGTATGCTGGTAGATAAAGAAAGGCAGTGGAAGCCCATGGCCCTAGAGCCACAGGGTGTGCACAAACACACCAGCATATACTATGGAACGACCCAGGTTGGCTGCTGTAGGGTTGCTAATGACAGCAGGGTGTCTCGCTCTGGTGTGAGAGGAAGCATTGTCTGGTGGTTGAAGCACACTCAGAAGCACATCTGCCATAGACTGTCACTTAACCTCTGGGAGACTCAGTTTCCCCCAAATAGCTGATCCACCTCCTGAAGCAGGTGGGTTGGTGGCGGCGTTTGTTAATTTGCGCAACGTTAATTTGCTATTCTCAGATGAATATTGCAATCAAAGTGCTGAGTGCTCATTCCACGGGGGCTCCTGGCATTACCGCTTGTTCTCAGAAAAAAACTGGTCAGTCACTGTGGTTTGTCAAAAATACTCTATTAAAGGGCCCTGCGGAGCTGCCAACTGATCCTCCATTAGGAAAACAAGGTGGCTTGACAGATATCGGCAGGATCAGAGGGCCAGCCGACCTGCAGAAGGAGTTCACTCGGCTGAGGGCTGGCTGGAAAGAGGGGGATGCAGAAGCAGGGGCGTGGGGTACACGCAATAGAGGCAAGGTCTTTCCTGTAATTTAAACACCAGAATGCCTCTCTCAACACCTGCAGCCTGAGACCTTCCCACTCTTGACAGTGTTGTGAGTAACGGTAAATGCTCTTTCACTGAACGCTCTTCGTTTCCTCTGCCCCTGGTTATTTGGTGGTGGCTCTTTGACAGCCAGATGCAAAGTGAGCTGGAAACCAGGCCCATGGAGAGGAAGTGGCTTCTTTATCAAAAATAGCCCTGGGAAAGCACCCAGAATGTTCAGCTGGGAAACAAAAATACACCCTGAACTCTCTGAAAATCGCTCACACTCCAGAGGACGCCACAGCAAATTCTAGGCAAGGGCTTTTATCTGGGTTTGCGAGTGCACAGGGCCAGAATCTGAGCTCTGACACGCAGTGACCCCGGTAGGTCTAAGCACTTGACCTGCTATGACTGACAGCAGCATTCTGCCCAGGCTCTCCCCAGATCTCGGGGGGACTCAGCCTGCGGCCCCGTGTGCCTCCGTCCCTGCAAGCGCTGGAACCCTGTCGCATGGACGCGTCTCTGCTTGGTTCTCATTTAACCCCCAGCGACTGCTGTCGAGTGTCTGCTCCACCATCCGCAGACACCCAGCGCGCAGCTCTTTGCGGGCAAGTGAAGCCACCTCGCACCTGCGTAACGGGTGTGTTCCTGGTGTACAGGGATAACCCAGCCCTGCTGGGTGTGGCACTCTGTGCCCCTCCACTGTCACCTAGCCCAGCTAGAGACTGATGAGTCTGCTACAGCCTCGGCTACGAGCCCCAGGGCTTTTAGCTCACGCAGTAGAGCTCATGCACTAAACTTCAAAGGTCCCTGGTTTGATCCCCTGCCGACGACCGAGGTCTGTCAGCGTTACGCTAGCACTTGGGAATGGTTCCAGAAATGCAGCCACATCTCTCGCGGCTCCACTCTGTGTCGCTGCTTGTAGGCCACCGTGACGATGGCCTGCCTGACAAAGTACTTCTTGTTCTCCTTCCGCTCCTTCAGGGGCAAGGTACGGGGTGAGTGGGTATACCCAGAGCTTCACGGCCGATAACGCTGGCGCCACTGCGTTGCTTCACGAGGGGCCACTGGCAAACGTGCCGTTTGTCATTTACGTTTTGCATAGAATAACAGCAGTCATGCTTCTTGCAAAGCTCACTCCGCACCACAGGAACTGCCAGCCTGGGTCAGCCAAAGCACCCACCGTGTCTGGAGTCCTGTGTCTGATGTGCCGGTACCCGCGGCTTCAAATGAAAGAGCAACAAACTCCTTAGTGGAAAATTATGGAATAACCTGCCCATAGAGAAGCTTCTTCCTACCCCCACAGCAGTTAGTATCAGCTCATACCCTGATGCAGGAGGCGGGTTGTCTTTTTTTGCTTGTTTTTTAAGTAAACTGTCTTTTCTACTGTACCTGGATATTCTTATTATCCATATAAATGTCAGGTCCTCTCTCTAGCCTTCTAGTGTCAATGATCTCTTGTGGCAGTGAGTTCCACAGACTGACGTGTTTTGTTAAAAATAAAGTATTTTCATTTGTCAGTTTGACATTTGTTGCATTTCAGTGTAATTGCCCATCCCCTTGCTGTAAGGGCTGAATAGGAGCTCCTGCTTTTCCTGTCAGTATTTTCTAGACCTCTATCATGTTCTCGCGTAGTTTAAAAAGCCCCGAACCCCCAAGCTTTGCTCCCATTGTTGCCCTGGAGGGTCCAATGGAAAACACGCTCCTTAATAAAATGGTCACTTTTTATTTTTTCTCCTTCGAGCAAGTTTTCTATTGAGAATCCGATTCCAACCTGGAGACCATGCACACACCTTGCCTATTTCTTTCTGTTCCTTGTCATGTCTTTAAGCATGATACCCGTGTGGGAGAGCCATTTAGAAACAGTATCCACAGTATTTAAAGCTTTTTCATGTGGTTTCTACAATTGTGATAAGAGACAATATACCATCCCCTTAGGGTAGGTAGCCCCAGTTTATGTACTTTATGCATATCTATTCATGCAGAAAACCTATCTTTGTTACTCTGTGTTACTGGCTCGAGATTCTATAAATAACCCTTTTAATAGACAACCTGTTTCTTAGGTTTGCAGCTAGTTGAGAGACTCTCAGGCTGGCTCCAGGCGATCGGAGAGGCTACATTTCCCTTCATTAAAAACACTATGTGCAATCTCCAGAATAAGCACAAATGATCGTGCTGCAGATTACCATGAAAATGAAACAGAGCTGCTGATTCAGCATATCTAGTTAATTCTGCCACTGAGAGGAGGCTGGGAGGGGGGGGAGGCTGGGCATTCCTGGGACAGAAAGGGGGACAAAAGAATGGGGTTTCAGGGCAGGCAGTGTGAGCTCAGGATGGTGGGCAGGTGAAATGCAGTCTGTGGAAGTCTACAGTGGGCCCTAGAGCCACATACAGAGAGATCAATGCACATCCAGATCAAGGCAGAGCATTGCATGCCAGGACCTGTGGTCTCTGCAGTGGGGGACGGAAGGTGACCGCAGCCTGCTCTGTTTTATTCCAGTTAGAGCCCCTGTTCACGTCCACTTGCAAAACTCCCACTAACTTCAGTGAGAGCAAGATCAGGCACTTTGTTTGTACCTCTGAGTCCCGAGAAGCTGCCAGCAAGTGTAGACTAGGCCTCCCTGATTCTGAGCTGCTGCTTCTGTAACCGAAACACCACAGGAGGGGGAATGGAGAAGTGAGGCCGGAGCTGGTTTTATTGCGGAGCACTCGAGGGAAATGGATGTGTGCAGGTTATTTATAGCACGTGGCAGGAGGACAATTCTTCCAAACTAAAAATTACTCCTAAACCAAAGCATAAATTTCAGCTGACAGCAGAGAGCCAGCGAAGTAAATCGGGAGGGAGCCGACAGCACGGTAATGTTTTTGTCTGTTTGCTACTAAAAGATAGGTGTGAAGAGGATAGAAAAATATCTCGAAGGTGCAGGATTGCACATTTGGTGGAGGAATGATGTCCACGATTCTCCGTGGGTGACAGGGAGCTCCACGCAGCCGCTGCCAAAGAGGGGGCCATCTAATGTGCTCTAATGAGAAGGGAAGGCTTTCCTTCCATCACTCTTTCCCTGTCAGCTGGGTGATTGTTGTGAGCTGCCCCCTCTCCGCCAGGGGTGGCCATCATTGGGTATGCTCTCCCGAGCACCACGGAAAGAAAAGCCCACTTTCCGCCTTTGTTTTGCACATGAAAAGCTCCCTCTCCCGTTCTGTCAGCTGAATGCTGGAAGACAAGGTCCTTCAGTGCACGCACACAGCTAGGGCAAACCTGGCCACCCCCAGCTTCCCCTGGGCTCCGGGTGCAGCATGGGACTGAAAATAAAGGGATGGCAAATCAAGTTCCATTTGAAAAGCACCGGGGAGCATTTAGAGCCGTTCCTCGTAGGGTCTGGGAAATGCCTGTTCCTCTTACATCCCCCTCTTCTCTTCTCTCCTGTGCGGGGCTGCTTTCTCGCAGCTCCCGTTCCCACAAGGACCACGGCACTGCCCCTGAGATCTGGGTGGATCCAATGAAAAGAAGCAGGCATGGTGTGACGGGAAAGCCATTGCTCATTCTGTCCGACCACTCTTCCACCAGCACGGGTGGCTGCACAGCCAGGAAAGGGGTTGGGTGGGCGTCCCTGAGCCCGCTGTGCTCCCAGTGGCATTCCCGCCTTTGCCAGCAACAGGGCTCCCCCAGGCCCAGTTCTCTTCCTGGCTGCATTCACTTCCGCTTGATGTAAGAACCTGAGGTGAAATCCTGGCTCCACTGGAGTTAATGGTAGGACTTCCCCGGGGCCAGGATTGCACGCCTGGAGAAGGAGCGGTGCGGAAGCAGCAGCAAGCAGGTACCAAAGGAGAGCGAGCCCAGGGCACCTTCCCCCTGAGAGGAAGCACGGCCCAGGGCTTCAGATGTTAGCCTGGTGCCTGAGATCTGGATTCAAATTCCTGCTCTGATCCCAGGGAGGGAAACATAGCCTCTTCATGCCTGGATAGGGTGACCAGACAGCAAATGTGAAAACCTGGGACGGGGGGGAGGGTAATAATAGGAGCTTATATAAGAAAAAGACCCAAAAATCAGGACTGTCCCTATAAAATCAGGACATCTGGTCACCCTATGCCTGGAGCTAGCCTGCAAGTCCCTCAGCTAGGGTTACTTATCTAGAGCCACTGACCTTGGACAAGTCACTTACCCTCTCTGTGCCTCAGTTTCCCCTCTGTACGGGGGGGTAACAGCTCTGCCCTGCTGCATTGGGGTGTGCAAAGAGAAACATATGGAGGATTGTGGGACACTCAGATACTATGTTCTAAGTACTTGGATAGCTTGACTTGGCTAGTAAGTGATGGGGTCCTACAGCCATGACTCCCCCACCTTTTCCATTGGCTCCCACAGGCTAGTCCCCCAAGGGTTTGCTGTAATAATGTTTGACCAGGTTTATGCCAGACCAGCTCCCCTCATTTGCTCTGCCAGGTGTGGGTGGGCTGGCCAGGCTGGCATGAATGGAACTTCCTTCCTCCGTCACTCCGCCCTACAGCAGAAGCCGCATTATGCCCCACGCCCCACAAAGGGAAAGCGCCGCTTGTCAGGATTTCAGTCCGTCGATATTTCACTGAACTCTGTTTTCCCCATTTAGTACAATTAAAATCCCAAGGAGAAGTCTTGTATAAATCAAAGTTCTTTTAAAGTGTGCCACACAGACACACATCTCAGTGCCTCTGCACAGCATGTGCCCATAACAAATATGCAAACCCCTTTGGCAACACGAGCAGAAATAAGCAATTTGGGATCTTAAAAGATAAAAGATAATAAAAGTAATTAAGATAATTAACCACCCTGAAGAGAGAAGAATTTACTGCTGTAAATTTTGTACTTAGTTTTAGATGGCAATATTGCAGCTGCCACTCCACTTAATCTACACCACATTGAGGCACGCTGTCTCTGCCAGTGCCATTAACTACGGAGAGGGGGCTCATTTCATTAGGGTTCACAACACTCATTCATCAATCAGTCAAGTTTTGGAAAAGTCTCGCCCCGTACCTCAGCTCCCTTGCCTCCAACCCAGAAATCGACGCTTGGCCTGTCCTGATGGCAGGAGGCTAGAACTGCTCCTCCCAAGTGCCCAAACTCTTCTAAAGCCGTAGGAATTCACCCTGCCTGCTCTGGGTTGCACGACTGGGGGCAGAGTGCTCAGAGCAGGGGAGTTTGGGGAGCCCTGCAGCACAGGTCCGAGCTGGGGAGCAGAGCACCGGGGGCCGAATGGAAAGGCAGGGAGCTCACAATTCGTGTCTGTCTGTAGACGTTGTTATATTGGGCTTGCCACCATGGTCTCGGAGTGCCTTGGGGCACTGCAGTCAGAGATGGGAAAGCAGAGAAGGGCTTGCTGTGGGTCTGACCCTGAGGAGCAGAGACATGATCCAGGGACTATAGAATGGGGGCTCTCAGATCCTTGAATGGCCTGTTCTCCCATCTCCAGTCCCTTCTATCTCATTCCTTACAACCGTTTGTCATGTTCCAGTGAAGCAGTCAGGAATGTTTTCTTCCTAAGTCCCAAAGAAGTGCCGGCACTGCTCACTCAGAGCAGGGCTCTCCTGCCTTTGATAAGCTCCTGGCCTCCCCTGGAACAAAACAGTCCGGCTTGCTGAAGTATCTGGGTTGGCTCTGGCTGCTTGAGTTTAGGTGTAAGGCTCAACCCGTAAGTGAGTTGGGGTTTTGCTGGGGCAGTTTGCTGGGGGAGAGGAAGGAGACTTCAGCAGCCGCATTTTGCAAAAATAATTCTAAAATTCACAAAATGCTTCACAGAATTTGAAAATCGTCTGGAAGTTTGAAAAACAGCCCGACCAAAATGCAGGCAGTGGTGACTCTGCAAAACCTGCTGAGATTTAGTGCTGTTTCCAGCTTGGCAGTTGCTGAATAGTGATGTGCCAAGGCTTCCTAGGGGCCACCTGCATTCCCCAGGACTGGCGACAGGCTACTGATGCTGTGCAGCGCCATCGGCTGCTCAGTCCAAGGCTTTCGCCCACGGCAGCCTCACGCAGAGCCAGCCGAGAAGCCCAGGGAGAACTTGCATAGAAGGGGTCACTGCAGTGACACTGCAATAGTCCCATTCATGCTGGCGCACAAAGCACCAGGGTCACCTTTACTGTTGCTCAGTCACTTAATGGCTTTACATTAACATGCACATTTCTTTTAACTAAACAGCTCATTCTGGTGTTTCCATTCTCCCCCGCTCACTTCGAACCTGCAGATTTGGAGGCGTTTCCACTAGCCCATGAATGCTGCGCTTTCTCTGAGGAGCTGGAGTGAAATAACGCTGGCTGGTTGGATGGATGGAGCAGAGCCACGATAAATCTCCATGTGTATTCTGCTGCGAATCCACAAACCCACAGTGTGCAAGTGCTGTGATCCTCGGCACTCGGCACAGCACAAGCTTGGCCTCAGGCCGCTGAAATCTTTGAGATGTTCATGCACTTTCCTTTCAGTCAAAACAAACCCATTCCGCGGGGTGGCCCGTCCTGGGAAGTCAGTTGGTGTCCTGCCCATATGGGCAGCAGTGTTGTGCAATATCTCTGGATTTACGGCTTCCCCACAAGCTGTGTCACAATAATCTCACTTTCCAAAGGAGTGCCGGGTGTCTCCTTAGTTACTGTCGTGCATAATGACCGTGCAACTGCTCTGTGTTGATGGAAAGTGCCATGTAATGTGTGTTAAATATAGGCACACTCTTGAAAATTACTTGGGGCATACACTTCAGATGGCCAAGTAACTGTGAGCATATGAACTCAATGGCTTTTATTCTTCTGTTACCAGTCCAGTTTAGAAATTGTTTCTACACACCCAGGAGCCTCATGAGTGCCTGCCTTGTGCCCCACCGGTAGAAGGTCAGTGCTGGAAGGACATTTGGGACATTAGAATGTTTTACAGCTCTATGTTCATAACACGCGGCCAGAGAACTGAGTTCTTCGTAGCATTTGCAGTAATTAACCCCTGCAGAGGGTTACTGCTTCTTCACTGAGCCTATCGCCAGCTAAGGAGCCTCCCGGATCAGAACCTTGTCTTCCACCACCCACTCCCCTGAACCATCCTCTGCTGTCCGCTACAGCTGTGATGCTCCTTCCTCCAGCCAGAAGTACAACCCACGTGCTGTTGTGCTGTGTCACAGGGCTCCCTGACGTTGGAGAGCCACAACCCCCGGGTTTCCCCAATCTCAGGCTGCCCGGTAACCCAGTGTGTAAAGGTGTTGGATTCACAGACGCCCATCACAAGTGTGCCTGCACTTGCACATACCTCTTAGCTCCTTCTTTTCCTGCCTTCTTTGCTGTCTACAGCACCTCGTCCTTCCCGTGCCACCTGGGCCCCTTTGCATGGTGGGGTTTGCGTTGCAGATGTGTGACACCCACAGAATGCCTGCTAACCACATCTGGCCGTTGGGATCCTCTCTTACCCACCGCGCTAAACATTGTTTCCGGAATAACCACATCCTGAGAGCACTTTATCACCCTGAGCCACTGCCGAGAGAGCGCGGCTTGGTTTGAAAGCTGAAGGGGAATGTGCAGGAGGGATAAAGGCTCACCCTCCCTAACATGTCAACAGCACCCGCAGAGTCCCTGCCTGGCTCTGGGAGAGAGAGAGGTACATAAAGCACGTAATCCCGGAGAGCTGGGGAGGGAGGCCAATGGCTGATTCTGGGGTGATGGAGACAGGGCTGGAGTCAAGAAGGCAATCAGGTTGATTTCTAGAGCTGAGGAAATGTTTTGCAAGGAACATTAGTTTGACCCGCTTTACCTACTTTCCTGCTTGTGAAGTTTTCGGTATTGTATTTCATTAGTCAAAATTCCTCATGAATTTCTTTAGCCAGTTGCTCTTGGTTTGCCAATTGTTTGGGCTGGGGGTTATATATGTTACAACTGAAAATACAACTTGCAATTCATGCTGTAATTTGAGTTACAAAAGCAAGTCATCTCCTGTATGTATGAAACAATCACACAAGTCAGAGCATGGATTGGAAATTGCTACATAAACGCTAAGTGGTATTGTGATTATCCTGGTTCCCAAAGCATGGTCTCCTGATGCCTGTGGGCTCCAGGGTGCTGGCTGGTCAAATGGTGCTGAGCCCCAAAACCGAAAGTGTTTGGCCAAAAACTGCTGGAAGTTTTCAGTTTTCTGGCTTTTGTTTTTCTGATAAAATAAAATAAAATTTAATAAAGAGTCTCAAAACCCCAGTCTGTCAGCAGCAGTCTTAGCACACCAGCATCCTAGCTGCAGGGATCGCAGCAAAAGAGAGTTCTAAGGAGGGATTTGAAGGAGAAGAAGGAGGTAGCTTGGAGGCAGTTTCTCCCCAGCGTGAGGGGCAGCGGGGGAGAATGCACGCGAGGAAGGGGCTTCTTTGAAATTGTCACAAGTGGGCGATGGAGGCTGCGTCATTGACTGATCAGGGGCAGGAGCTGATAGGGAGGGTGGGGAGTGGACGTGAAAGTGAAGAGAAGCAGCTGATCTTTGATGCGATAGAGAAGGGGAAGCCAGGAGCGATTCAGATGGGGGGGGGGAACATGGTCAAAGTGATGGTAACAGCCTTCTGAATAGGTATGAGACAGGAAAGGCTAAAGCATGCATGTGTTGTGCGGGGAAAAGCCAGAGGAGAGGGAAATCAGTCTGCAGTTACCGTTCACAGTTACACACACCGAAAATTCACAGACTAAAGCTTTCACTTCCTCAGAGGTCAGTTGGAAGGGGCAGGAACCCAAGCGCTGTGCAGCATTGTGATTAGTTAGTCTATGGGAAGCTGGCAGAGTTTATAAGAAATGCGGAGTTAATCGCGGGTTAGGTGGGAAGTGGAGACTGGTGGGACCTCAAGCCGTGTATCTGGAAAGGGAAAGGGTTCTGAACTGCTGGCCATGGCGTGGTCTGTTAAAATGATCCAGATTATTCCACACTCTGAAGCCAGTATTTATCTCAACTATTTTCCTAATCTTTATACAAAGTGAAGTCAGCAAACGCTGCGTGATTCACTTTTGTTCCAAAGCCAACGTAAAGAAAAACTGTTTTGAACAGGAGTGGAGACTCTAGGGCCTGGCCAGAAAATGAGAAACCATCAGGGAAGGAAGGGGGAGGGCTGCAAGTCCCATAAACAAGAGCTGTACCAAAGGGAATGTCCCGGGACTGCCAGATCAGCCTGACAGGCTTTCCTGTTCTGTGAATCCAATTCACATTCTGTTCCTGGTGAAGTCTTGGCTTTGCTTTAACTGCAGTTCTCCCAGACATGCGTCAGCAAGGGCAGAGTGTTGTCATCACTTGCTCCCATCCCTGTTCAAATGTATAGATGCTCTTTATTTGCATGATCTGGGCATGAGCTCCATTAACCACGCCTGGAGCGTGTGGTCTGAGAGGGAGTTCTCAGGACTGTGGTGATGCCCTATGCTGCAGGGATATAAGAGACATTGACACGTGCAAATAGAGAATGACAAACCACATGATGGCTCAGCCAGGCCTGGGAGTGGCTCATTGCAAACACTTGAAACATGTTTATTTGTTATAGGAAACCAAAGTCCCAGTCCTCCTCCTCCAGCTCTGCTATCAATTAACGCAATTTATTGTATTGTAAATGTTGAAAATGTACAAGGTTCCATATGTTGTAGGCACAGCCGAGCCTTTAATCTGAGCCGGAAATGAGCACAGTTTGAAAGCAGGTCCCAGGCAGATCTGGAACCCACACGTTTGGACTGAGTGCTGGAATTGATGTGCCGAGAAAGTGGCTCGTTTAGGCTGCAGCATGACAAGCAAGAGGAGGCAGCGGGGCCTTGTGAAGGGTGGTGGGGAGGAGCCCATAGCTCAGACCTTTGAATACCTGCTTTAAGCAGGAACAGCTGGGGCAGAGATTCCTTTGGAAATGGGTCGTGTTACTGAGATTCTAAACTTAGAGGCCTAAGTATAAAATCCTGTGTTGGCAGAGAATAGGCATCATGATTATGTAATGGGTCTTTTCTGTCTCTCATTTCTGAGATTCTCCATGATGCCTGAGAGTTGCAAACAACAAGCTGTATTTCCATTAACGAGGAGTCATGAAATATCTATTTGGTCTTTTTTACTATAAATATAACAGCAAGACAATTGGCCTTCACGGCGCCCCCTGTGGCCTGACCTGGCGCTGCTCACCCTGCTTCGGGGTCTCCGATGGCTGGACACTCTCTTTCTCGAGATCTGATGCTGTGGCTCCTTTACCCTCTTGCTAAGATACTCGCCGGTTCCACCCCTTCCAGGGCATCAAAGTCCCAAATAAAAGAACTCAAAAGAGGGTTGTCCAGTGAGTCCTTAGCAGGACCCTGCCCTTCTGAACAGGGCCTATCATCAAACAACTGGCACCTGGCTGGTCTTCGTGGGCCTGGTCCCTGTTCTCAGGGCAGCTCTCCTAGCTGGCAGGCAGGCTCAGGTTCCTGAGGGAGAAGCGCAGAACTGCTCTCTTTCCTGGTCAGCCCCAGCTGAGCAAGGCCCTCTTCTCTTTCCCTCTCCCCTTCTGACACCTGCTGCAGGTATGGTGAGATGGGGTTGATTGGGCCCACAGACCTCCATTAACCACTCCTGGAGTGTGTGGGGTTTGTACACCCCACCATGCACCCCATCCTCTGTTTGGGACACTCGCCTCCCCCGTCAGCCCCCCTCCCTGCCCCATCTCAGGAGAGACCACCCGCTCTCTGGTGAGCACTCCCTGCCCTATGCTGAGCTCAGGATAAGAAGGGTTGCAGGGACAGACATGCCGCATGAGCTGGGAGTTGGTGTCCTTCCTGGCATGCAATGCAAGGAAAATCCCTTTCACATCCAAGCCTCTCTTTACCCTTAACATTTTATTTATGGTATAGCTGTTAGGTTAAACCTACCTGCCTAGCAACATAAAGCAGGGGCCAGATCCTACAGTACCTGTGTGTCTGTCTCACAGAACATGCTCTCCACATGACCACCCCCTTCCCATGGGCACACACAGACAATGGCCAAGCCTGGGGAGGCCTTTTCAGCTGCATTCCTAGGGTCTTCTGAAAAGAATGAAGTGTTGAGCGTTTGCCAAAGAAAGGCAGGGGCCAAAGGTTGTTATTTATCCCAGAAAAGTAGCCAACATTCTGCCTATTGATGGGAAGGAACCTAAAGAATTGTGGGAAGGAAGAAAGTTACTTCAGCTGCCAATCACTGGCCCAAATTTCCATGACCTGCCACTCATAATTAAAAGGAATGTGGCAGTTCAGAAAGGTCACCGCAGCAAGGATCTCTCTGAATAAACTCCAGGTCCCAATTGAAAACCACTCCAAAGGCCTCAAGTGATACAAACACTAACATCAACATGGATAGTTGTGGGTGTTTGCTTAGAGAAGGACTACCACTTTTATAATGCCAGTCAGAGACCCCGGATCTTGCCAGTTTATTTACATTTCCCCAAGGACGGACCTTGGAGACAAGCTTGTATTCCCAGGGCGAGTCTGTCAGCAGAAAGCACCACACAGGGGAAGCAGATGTAACTGGCTCCCAATGCATCCATGTCCTGAGACCCGTGAAAGGAACATTTCTGCTGGAACGGGGCGGGGGAGAGGGGAAGATGAATGTGTGGTGTTCAAGCAGGGAGACAGACAGGGATGATTCAGGGAGCACAGTCACTGCAGAAGAAGAGACAGGAAAGAAGTGGGAAAGGTCAGTTTTCCCTTTAGGCACATTCCTAGACACACCGTTTTTAAGGACAGAAGAGACCATTCGATCATTTGGTCTGACCTCCTATGTAACACAGACCAGAGAATTTCACCAGTCACTCCTATACTGAGCCCAGTGACGTGTCTGACGCGTACCTAGCTAGCCTAGAGCTGGCATGAGTCGCTGCTAAGACGTCCCTGCACTTTGGGATGCTGACTGCTGTAGGCCAGGAAAGTGCCTCGCCCCATCATTTAGCTCAGTTTCAACATACCTTTCTCTCTGAGCTTCATTGCTTTGCCCAGGAGAGGGCTACAGGACCTAGCGGATCAGCCTGGGGCCAGTTTTCTGTGTGGTTCGCTGTTCACTCCTGCTGCATAGCAAATGTCTTCTCTCCTCTAGCGGGAGACACCCAGCTGGCTTGACCACTCAGACTGAGCGACTGCAATTCCCTCCAGTGCAGAGATTCAGCACAAGGCCCCGTGGGCTGAAGTGGGAGGTCAGACAAGATAGTCCCATCTGACCTTAAGGTCTATGAGTAAGTTCTGCCCAGGGTTTGTGCTGCCGCTCTGCCCAGCGGGGATTTCCCTCACAAATGAACAGGTTCTCTAACATATTTCGGCTTTTTTCTAACACCAACACATTGATGAATGCAAAGAACATCCCTTTCACATCTAAGCCTCTCTTTATCCTTAAACCATGAATCAAATGTTATCTGTTAGGTTAAACCTACCTGCCTAGCAACACAAGGGCATGGTGCATTGTCAGGACACCTTGGTGAAGTTTTGATAAGATATAACAATGTCCTGTACATCAAAGGAGTAGAAGAAGGAGAAGATGGAGAAATGAGAGAATAAGCTCAGTTTTTCACAACAAAAAACAAACAAACACAAAAAAAGGGAATGGGCCCAGACCCTACAATACCTGCGTATCCCGCTCTCAGAACTTACTCTTCACGTGACTCCCCCTTCCTGCGGGCACACACATACAATGGCCACCAAAGGCTAGCAGACAGGGAACCGGAATCCTTATTTTATTGCTATATTGAAAAAAGAGAAGGGCCCAAAGTCCTTTAGGGCCTAAGATGGGTCACATGCAGTGGGCAAACACCAGTGCTTAGCGCTACGTAAAGACAAATGCAATCTGCAAAACACAACAAATAATAATATCCCACTCTTACCTGCAAACGCTCTGCCAATCTTAACTGTAAGCATCACTCATATCTGCCAGTTCAGTTCACAGCTGCTTTCTATCTCAGGAAGTCAGATTGATCATTAACCAGATCTCCTGTTTATCCCCTGCAAAGTGTTGGAAGAAGCTGACCTTCCCACCAGTAATAAATTCTCTCCTCCTGTATTTCTCCTATGGGCTTTTCATTACTCTGCAGCCCAGAGGGTCAAATGCAGTGCTTGCCTAAGTGGACCCAACTACCTTGAAGTCAATGAAGTTACACTCAGGGCTGGATTTGATAAGCAGGGTTCATAGAACGCTGTGTCCAGCTGCTCCATGGGGTGGGAGCCTGTATTTTCTTTGAAGTGTGTTTGTTCCCTCGGGGTTCCTCAGATTCCTGAAAGCCTTGACAAATGGTTGCAAAATGCCTCTTACTCAGCATTCACCATGCTAGCCCTCAGGCCCTATCCAGAGCCCCGAGATTTCATTCAGCACCATCAGAGTTTGTTTTAAATGTATTCCAAAATTAGACAGTTAACTGCTTCCGCAGAGACCGGGCTTCAGAGGCAAAACTGAACCCTCAAATTTGTCTTTAACAGAAAGAGTGCTAAACTGCAACTGTGCACTTGATTGAAAAATCCACTGGACGCTCATTTCCTCCGAAGCCAGAGTCCCTCACGTCGCCTGGCACTTGCACGATAACATTTTAAACAAATGGAAGACAGCAGAAATGCTTTCTTAGGCCTGTGTCTAGCTCCAGCTCCTCCAGCTCAGCTGCGCACGCAGAGAGGCACCGCACTTGCCAGAAATCTTCCCATTAGAGAGTGTTTGGGCCATTCATTTAGAACTGCAAAATATTGACTGGTGGCCCCAGATTCTAACACTGGCAAACTAGGGATGCCTTCTGCCCCTTGCCAGTGCGCAGGTACATCCTATACTGTCTTCGCTGGGCCAGCTGGAGCGGCATGCCATGCACTCCCCGGCACTGTGGAGACCCCTCCCTATCCCCGAGGTGGCTGGATGTTAGAGGTTCTGTGTGTCTGTGCGGTAGTTTGTCAAGCCCTCTGGAGGAGCCCTGTCATAGCATGAGCGGCAGGGCCCAGGTCACTGGGGAGGCAGAAAAGGAACAGGAGGAGGGACGCCTAAGAGCACTAGGGCAGATGCTTTCCTCCTCTCCCTGGTATTCAAATTCCCAGGGTCCCTGTCCTGTCTCTCTCCCCCGCCCTCTGTCAGTGGTGGGAGAGGCTCTGCCACGCAGAATGACGCTCTGGACCCTTTCTCGGACCATTCCAAAACTGGGGGAGGTTTGACCAAGCGATGGGGCCAGTCCCAGCAGCCCTGCACAGCAGGCCTCGGCACCCCCTGCTTAGCACGGCAGAGGGGAGGCAAGCGGACGCTCATTGAAAAGGTGATTGTGGATAATTAATTTAGCAGGGACGTGGGAAGGCATCTGCATCCGGAGACACGGCCGCCACCCAGGCTCGATTCAGCGAGGGTGCTCAGGGCCCCTCTGCTCTCACGCTGGGGACTTTTGCTTCCAGCTGATCTTGCCCTTCTTGTGTTCTGTGTGGGAGGTAGCGGCTCCAGGGCAAAGCGCCGCGTCTCCTCGCCTGCTGCTGTCTCGGGGCGACGGAGCGCAGTGCGCGTCTCCGTGAAAAGCATCGCAGCCGGGAGGGAGAGTGGGAGGCAGCGTGCCCTGGCTCCCTGACTGCAGCTAGTATTACCTGCCACTCTCTGAGATGAGCAGAGCCTGGAAAGCGCAGCGAGCTGATTACTTTCTACAGGATTGGAACAGCGTGACTGTTCCGGGTGCGACTCCCCCGATACAGCTCTCCTGACCAAACACAAACACTCGGTGCAGGCCTCATCTGTCATGCCCGGGATGTTTAATTAGGATGAAAGTCCCCTCTGTCTTACCACTCGGCTTCCACCTCGGCAGGACCTCAGAAGATAAGCTCCATGACAGACACATGATAGAGTACAAATGGTGTCTGTCACATGATGTATAGAGCCATCTGTATGGCTCGCTCTCGCTCTCATTCACTTTCTTTCCTCTTTCTCTTTTCACATTCATTTACTCTGTGATCATGCGCTGAGCGTGTGTCTGGCGATGTCCCATTTGTCTGGCTGTCAGTGCTGGTTAATACGGAGAGGGGACGTTCAGGCGAGTTTACCCCCAAAACACTCACTTCTCAGGATGCAGTCAGAGGGGCTGGGTCAGTGGCAGGTTCTGGACACTAGAGATGAGCTGAGGGGCTGAGTCATTCTCTAGACATGGTGGGGGAAGAGTGCCCTACATTTAATTCATAGGCCAAGAATTCCTTGTATTTGGGGGGAAGGACTTGCTAGGAACATTTGGGTGGCATGTTCAGTAGGAACCAAATGACCAACAGGCTGGAACAAAGAAACTAAACAAAATCCACAGAACATAATCTGGAGAGGGTTTAGCAAAGCCTCTAGATGTCTCCTTTCTATTCCCTTAGACCAGCTACTGCCAGCCTGAAGCAAACCTTGGAGAGTTCAGAGTTTGGGTTGGGCTGGGCAAGCTCCCAGTGCTTACATGAGCTCTTCAAACCTCATGGGTCTGCAACACTGAACAGGCCAGGAACCCTTCTTGGAAAAGCGCCGATGCCAGCCAGAAGCTCCATAGCAGCGGCCTCTCGCAGGGAGCTGTCCTGGGGCTGTCTTCACGGCAGGATAACCCATGTGTGTGAGCGACCCCGCTGTAAGATCCCGGCGGAGACGAGGCTCTGTAGCCTTGATCTGTGTGGCCAGCCATGAGTGGAGGGGATCGTGTTGACCTCACCTAGCTACCGCGCAGTAAAACGCCAACGCCTTGCCTCCACGAAGGCTGTACAGTGGGAGAGCTCACCACAGTTGCTGTCTTGCGGTAAAAAGCCACCTCTTTTGGCAGCCTTGGAGTCACAGCCAGACTCTGGACATGGAAGACGGATCTGAGAACTGGGTGAATTGCAGCAAGGGGGTGGTTCTATCTGACCCAGGTTCAAAGGGACACTCAGATGCTGTGCCACAGTGATCTGCTCTGCAGCGATCACACAGATCACTCACACATAGACACTTATTTAATTAAACTGAACAGATTTAATTAAACCCAATCTACAAACGTGCTCATGCACTTCCTCCAACCGGCCACTTGATGTCACCATTGCGCCACACAAATGCAACTCGAGGAGCATTTATCTGGGAGGAAAAAAATGCCAAAGGGAATTCTTTCTCTTTGGTTAAAACGTCTCTGATCATATACATGTGTTGGCTTTATACACACACACACACACCCCATGCCTGCATAGCCTCACAAAGCCGACTGATGCCTACGATCAGACACACACACTCTCACCCGCACACCCGCACAGAGGAATGTGTGAACATCTTGTGAGGCCCGTACCCACCCGGAAATACATTACCACCGCTAACCATCGCCACAGTGGGCCTTCCTCACTCAGCTCTGACGACGGCACTGACAGGACTGGTCTCCATGGGCCTATGCTCAGACTCTCTGCAGGATGCCCTTGATGGCTGAGTTCAGACACTCCACCCTTAAAGCCTGGATTATGGGCTAGCCCAGTGAATAGATCCTCATACATGAAATTTAACTCCTCAGCTCTCCTCACACACAGCCAAACTGCAACATGTGTATCTTGGAGCCCTTTAAACCTGCTCCATGAGATATCGCTGCAGATTTTAAAAAACGGACCTCTCTCCCTTCGCTGCCACACCCCACCCAAAGCATCAGAATGAGGCTTCAGAGATCGTTTCATAAAGTTCTACTCCAGCTTCCCTGCAGCTGCGAGAGCCCCAGTGGTGGCTCTCAGAGCTGGGCTAGATGGATAGCACGTTTTGAACACTATAGTTATAAATGAGTTACATAAATCTAGTGCTGTCCAATATGAAATTCAAAAAGAAACTCATTTGAAATGTGCTTATCATCTGAATGTTATTAATCCTGATCCACTCCCAGCACACAGCCTCTTCAGTGCAAATAAATGTGTAGGAGAAATACCGCTTGACCCAGCCTGGAAGGGCCTAAGCCACAGTGTAATCAACCCATCCTGCAGCAAAAGCTGCCTGTGAAACCCTCTGGAACAGTTCCCAAACCATCTCCAGCAAGCACATTGCTGAAGGATGCTGTAATCTCATATGGCTGCCCTCCCTAATCCCCGGGGAGGTTTCACTTTGCTCCTCCCCGCAGCAAGTCCAGAACAACCACCCAATCTTCTGCCTGCACACAGATGTGATCCTTTAGGAAACTCTTAAAGTGTAACATTATCCCCCTGCTGTCAGCCTTGCATGGAATCTCGCAAAGGCCTATTTAAAGGGACAGAACCAGAGTGTCTGGAGGTAGACAGCTCCCAGGTTTGGGTTGTCATTGCTCTCCAGGTAGCTGCCTCTAAAACAAACCTGCACTCAGGGAATGTCTTTACTACAATTAAAAAACCCATGGCACTGAGTCTCAGAGCCCAGCTCAGCCGACTGAGGCTCCTGGGGCTCAGGCTGCAGGGAGATAAAATTGCAGTGAAAACATTTGGGCCCCATCCCCCCCCCAGGGCTTCAGCCCAAGCCTGAATGTCTCCACTGCAATTGTATAGCCCCCGCCCCAGCCTGAGCCCCAGGAACCTGAGACAGCTGACCCAGGCCAGCTGCAGCCGTGTATGCGCACCCTCAGAGACCCCTGTGCTAGGGCCCAGAGGCATTAAACCCACAGTGAGGGCTGATCCTGCCTCTTGCCAAGGGCAGGCACAGCAATGAGATAATCAATGCCAGCAGCGTCCAGCTTCGCAAACTACAGATCAATCATGCAAATGGCAAATTATGAAAAATAACAGGTAAGTGCCCTTTGTGTGTCGAGGGGGGGACGTTTGCCCCTTTCCTTAGTGTTAGTTAAGGCTAAGATTAAAATATGCTGGCTGAGCTCACGCCTATTCAATACATTTTATATGCGTTTAATAAAAAAATGGCTAAGATCGTTGGAAGGGTAAATAACTGCCATGCTGACATTGCTTCTATTTAAATCAACTACACACTGCGTGCGTACATCGTTTGCATAAAACAATATTCAAGTAGGGTGATTTTAATGTTCTGTGCTATTTCTGACTCTCTCTGGATTGCTGTTTGCATATATTTGCATACCCTAGGAGAATTAAACTAGGAGTATGTAAATGAGCTAGCAGGCTCTGTGGTGAAGGAGTTTCTTCCAGTTCCACAAAGCAGCCTTCTCTCGCTTCCCCTGCGGACAGGCTGCCTCAGTTTTACAGCAGGTCAGTGGCTGCATGAGAGAGACCCTGCAGACAATCTATCCATTGTTGGAAAGGCTTACCCAGCACACGCACGCAGGCCCCGAACAGGAGGAGGAAGGTGCTGTCTGCCGTGCAGCTCGCTGTGTGTTAATAGCAGTGCCATTGTGGAATAATCACCTTCTGAATTTCCTCCATGCACTAATTTAACAGTCCCTTTTCCCTCCTGATCCCCGAGCTATTGAGGCCTCTGTTGGGGCAGCCAGAAGGCCCTGCCCCCCCAGCATAGGTTACCCCCTTGGTCCTTCCCCACAAGAGGGGCAGGCAGGTGTTCGAGTCCCATGGCCCACGAGCATGCACCAAGCAGCCAACCTGCCTGTGGGGGTGGGGAGCTATGGCTCTGCCGACCACCCCCCGTCAGAGTGAGAACTCGCCGGGGAGTGCTCAGGCACCTCTGCATGGTCTGGCTGCCGCGGAGAGTGAAAGGCCACAATGCCACCCAACACCGTGAAGCTGCTCCCTCTGCAACCATGGGCCGCGGGGCTGGATTGCGGTGAAATGTGGGGAAACATCTGACCAGTTTGGGGCTCATGCCAACAGCCCCGACTGGTGAACCGGCTTCCCAGTGCCCTTGTGCGGCCCACAGAGGGCCTGGAGCTTGCAGGGGAATGCTGTGCACACCCAACCCGCAGACAAGCAGAGGTGGATTCCCCTAGGGCAGCTCTTTGCCCAGCTCGAGTGACTGGTGAGCTCCCCTTCGAGGGCTGGGGTCGTGGGAGGCCCAGGGCACACAGCAGCTACCAGAATCCCTGCTGCTCTGCGCTCCATCCAGCTCTTCCTGTGGCTGGCGCCAGGGAACGCTGGAGTTCGCTCTGCCTGGACTGGTCTAAGGGCTCCCTTCAATAATTAAACCAGTGTTGGCTTGTCGAGCTGAAGAGATCATCACCTTGAAGTGAGTGACAATCACTTTCCATCATGGGAGGACAGATCCTGGCTCAGCTTTACGCTACAGTACGGGCAGCCTGCCCAGCACTGGACAGTTAAAGGGGATTTTCCTGCAAACCAAAGTGGACACTGGTTCCTCCTGCAGGAAGAATCTGAACTGGCTTCAAAGGTCAGAGTTCGACCCAGAATGTGGGCGATTGTTTAAGGTCACCAGGCAGCCTGAGCATGTCAATACACAAATCATCAACAAGCCATTGGAGCTAAAGTGACATGGCTGGGGTTTTTCTCTCTGCTGACAGGGTTAGCTAGCAGTAAATAAAGGTAACGGTGTGCAAAAGCGGGTAACTTGGGGCCAATTTGTACTACTCTACCTACCCTGAGCAAGTCACACCGGTCCAAAGCTCCCTGACACACCCGGGCTCAGAATCTGAGTTGGGGGCTTGCACTAATGTGGCTACTCCAGTGCAAATTACCCTCATGCAGACAGAGCCCCAATGCCTCTCCTCAGCTACTCAATAGGTTCATTTTAATAACCCATTTGCATAACGTACAGCTCGTTAACCACAGAGCCAAAGCTCAGCATGCACGAGAGCCCTGTGAACAGATTCTCCCAGCCAGCGAGACGGCTGAAAAATCATGTTTACCCCACCATGCTATGGCCGTGCATCAGCATTTCCAGTGCAACAGGTGAACTTTTCACCCAGCTAAAAAATGTACGTGAGGTCACCGAAAACTAGGACGAAATCTGTCCTCCCCCTCTGCCATGTGTGTGCACACATGCTCCACGCGTGTGCCTGGGAGAGAGGCAGCTCTGGGTTTGATACCCAGAATAACCCACTGAGGCTTCACTAGCTGCTGGGAGACACAGAACAACTCCTTCTCAAGCAAACCAGTGTCTGGAATGCATCACAGGAAAGGGCTCAAGCCGAGAAGTGAAGGTCTGGCAGTGGGGTGAGACTCCTCAGACAGGGGTGCTAGCACTGAATTAGCTCATCTACTATCACTCATGGGGACTACCACAAAATGTACCATTGGCTAAACTCTTCTGTAGGAGTCCAAACTTACTTGGTCCTGCCTCTGTGCAGGGGCCTGGACTAGATGACCTCTCAAGGGCCCTTCCAGCCGCACACTTCTATGATTGGAATGCATTGGAGACAACTTTTTCTTAAGGGAGGTGGAGAAAGTGGCTGGAGAGAGGCTGTTCTAGATCTGACGCTGACAAACAGGGAGGAATTAGTTGAGAATCTGAAGGGGGAAGGCAGTTCAGGTGACAACCATCTTACAATGATCGTGTTCATGAGTGTAAGGAATCGTAGAAGGGAAAACAGCAGAATAAAGACAATGAACTTCAAGAAGACAGAGCTTAGGAAACTTGGAGAACTAGTATGTAAGATCCTGGGGGAATCAAGTTTAAGAGAAAAGAACGTTGGCAGTTTTTCAAAGAAACATTATTAAGAGCACAAGAGCAAACTATCCCAATGCGTAGAAAAGACAGGAAGTATGGCAAGAGACCATCCTGGCTTAACCAGGAGATCTTCAATGACTTGAAACTCAAAAAAGAGTCATACAAGAAGTGGAAACTAGGTTAAATTATGAAGGATGACTATAAAAAACAACAACACAAGCATGTAGGAACAATATGAGAAAGGCCAATGCACAAAACAAGGTTAACCTAGCTAGAGATATAAAGGGTAACAAGAAAGCATTTTACAAATACATGAGAAGCAAGAGGAAAACCAGGGACAGGGTAGACCCATTCCTAAATAAGTAAGGAAAAACAGTAACAGAAAACGCAGCAATGGCTGAAGTGTTAAATGCCTTTTTTTTGGTTTCAGTTTTCACCTAAAAAGTTAGCAGTGACCTGGATGACTAGCATAGTGAACATCAGTGCGAATGGAGTAGGGTCTGCAACTACAATAGGAAAAGGACAAATTAAAAGTTACTTAAACGAGTTCGATGTCTTCAAGTCAGCAGGGCCTGATGAAATACACCCTTGAATACTCAGAAACCCCTTCAGCCAGTTCCTTGAGCGATTTGAGATTACCTCTGAGAACTCAAAAAGAACAGGAGGACTTGCGGCACCTTAGAGACTAAAAACTTTATTTGAGCATAAGCTTTCGTGAGCTACAGCTCACTTGGACGGGAGAGACATGGGAGGACTGGGAAAGGGCAAGTAAAGTACCTATCGATAAAAAGGGGAATAAGGACAATCTAGGGAATTATAGACCAGTCAGCTTAACTTCGGTACCCCGAAAGATAATGGGCCAAATAATCAATTTGTTTAGCACTTAGAAGAAAATGAGGCAATAAGTAAGAGTCAACATTGATTTGTCAAGAACAAATCATGTCAAACCAATTTAATATCCTTCTTTGACAGGGGAACAAGCCTTGTGGATGGGGGAAGCAGTAGATGTCATATATCTCAACTTTAGTGAGGCTTTCAATACTGTCTCACATGACCTTATAAACGAAATAGAGTAATATAGTCTAGACGAACCTAGTATAAGATGGGTGCACAACTGGCTGGAAAGCCATATTCAGAGAGTAGTTATGGTTCACAATCAATTGGGAAGGACATATCAAATGGTGTCCCACAGGGATCTGTCCTGCATCTGGTTCTACTGAATATCTTCATAAGTGATTTGGATAATGGCATAGAGAGTATACTTATAAAGTTTGCGGATGATTCCTAGCTGGGAGGGGCCACAAGTGCATTAGAGGACAGAATTCAAAATGATCGGGACAAACTGGAGAAATGGTCTGAAATACATAGGATGAAATTCAATAAGGACAAATGCAAAGTACTCCATTTAGCAAGGAATAATCAATTGTAGAAATACAAAATGAGAAAAGACTGCCTTAAAAGGAGAACTGCAGAAAAGGATCTGGGTGTTATTCTGGATCACAAACTAAATATGAGTCGACAATGTAATCCTGTTGCAAAAAAAGTGAACATCATTCTGAGATGTATTTGCAGGAGTGTTGTAAGCAAGACATGAGAAGTAATTCTTCGACTCTGCTCAGCACTGATAAGGCCTTGGCTGGAGTATTGTGTCCAGTTCTGGGCACCACATTTCAGGAAAGATGTGAACAAATTGGAGAAAGTCCAGAGAAGAGCAACAAAAATTATTAAAGGTCTAGAAAACATGACATATGAAGGAAGATTGAAAAAATTGGGTTTGTTTAGTCTGGAAAAGAGAAGACTTGGGGTGGGGGCATGATAACAGTCTTCAAGTACATAAAACGTTGTTATAAAAGGAGGGTGATAAATTGTTCTCCTTAACCTCTGAGGACAGGACAAGAAGTCATGAGGTTAAATTGCAGCAAGGCAGATTTAGGTTGCACATTAGGACAATCTTCCTGACTGCCAGGGTGGTTAAGCACTGGAATAAATTGCCTAGGGAGGTTGTGGAATCTCCCTCATTGGAGGTTTCAAGAGCAGGTTAGACAAACACCTGTCAGGGATGGTCTAGATCAGTGTTTCCCAACTGCCTGTCCGTGGACCAGCGCCAGTCCCTGAGATTTCCCTGACACAGGTTAGGAAGGCAGCACACCGGTCCCTGGTATCAATAAGGTGGAGAAACACTGATCTAGATAATGCCTCAGCACAGGGCATTGGCCTAGATGACCTACTGAGGTCCCTTCCAGTCTGACGTTTCTATGATTCGATCATTCTCTTCCCAGAGATTAAGCAGGGGAGTGGGGTGGTACTTTCAAGCAGGGAATCCTGGGCAGCTTGAGCAGGTCCTGTCCTGAGCCATATTTCTGCAGCTGCCAAAAAAGACAGAACTCGGCCCATTATTTCCACCTTCTGTCAGTTTGTGGGTTTGTGTCTCACCCTCGTTGTTTGAAACACATTTGTTGTTGTTTGCAATCGGTGTGAGGTCCATGTATTTGAGAAACCCTGGAAATCAATTTTCTTTCCTGATCCCAGTTGCTGAAGTAACACGAGTGTTTCTTTGAAATGTCCTCATGGGATAGCTAGTTAAGTCAGCAATCAGTGGAGTACTTTACTCTTAAGTTGACAGAGCAGGTTCTCGGCTTTGTGTAGAAGTCGCACTCTTCTGAGCTGTTAGGTCCTAACTTTCTGCTTTCCCTGCCTCACCTCTGGGATATTTGTACTGGAGTTTGCGGGAAACAGCATTTCACCTGAGAACTTGGCGACAGCTTGCATGTCACATGTGGAATAGCGCCCCACACATCTGGGAGCTAGGCCACAGCTTGCCTATCACATGTGAATAGCACGCATGCACATTTGGGAGCTGGGGCTTATGGGTTTGCAGGAAGGGAGTTGACCTCCCCACATATGGTACTAAATCAGGGATTGGCAACCTTTGGCACACGGCCCATCAGCGAAATCCGCTGACAGGCCGGGACGGTGTGTTTACCTGCAGCATCTGCAAGTTCAGTCAATCGCGGCTCCCAATGGCCGCGGTTTGCTGTTCCAGGCCAATGGGGGCTGCGGGAAGGAGTGTGGGTCCACGGATGTGCTGGCCACTGTTTCCTGCAGCCCCCATTGGCCTGGAACAGTGAACCGCGGCCAGTGGGAGCTGTGATTGGCCAAATCTGTGGACGCTGCAAGTAAACAAACCGTCCCGGCCCACCAGCAGATTTCCCTGACAGGCTGAGTGCCAGAGGTTGTCGATCCCTGCACTAAATCTATAAAGAAAGAGTGTTAGCAGGTAGTGCACTGGATTGGGACTCAGGAGACCTGGGTTCTATTCCCAGTTCTGCCACTGGGCTGCTAAATGACCCTGGTCAAGTCATTTCACCTTACTGTGCCTCAGTTTCCCCAGTGTAAGCTGGGCTAATGATGCTGATGTCCTTTCTAAAGTGCTTTGAGAGCTACTGCTTATAGGAGTCTCCAGGAGGTGTCTCTTACTGAACAGCCTGGAGCTGGAACTCTCACATGGGGCTCAGAGCCACAGATTATTTGGGCCATGAAAACTTTTTTGTTTCCTTTCTGTAACCGAAGCTGGTTACACCTTGTTTAGCTTCCGCGAAGTGCCAGTTGCTTCTCTTGGTTTAATTAGCTTCTCTTTCATTGTCAGTAAATCTTGTTCTAATTGAGCATTGCAGTGTTGTGTGGGGCGGTTCACCCATCCCACCCCTGAGGAGGAAAGGCTCCAGGAGCCACCAAGGAAAGGCATGGGAGGTGTAAGAGGATCTGGACCCTAACACCCCACTCCCAGTCAATAGAGTGTGGGCAGGTAATACACAGACAGCTGCCATGAGACCACAGGAGAAGAGAGATGGTGGTGGGGACTGGGTAGTAACAACCCCAATATGTTCACCGAGCTGCCAACCATGACACCGGGAATGAACTGTCCGGGAGTCACCTCCCTGCAGCACCAAAGAGAGCGGCAGTCAGGAATCTCAGCTTCAGGCCACTCCCTGCTCAGATAAATGAACGTTCAGAAATCTCTACTCTCAGGGAAGTCAGCCAAACCCAGCACGTGTTTCCACGTCACGTTTGCCCAGCCGGTGGTCTGACACTTCACCTGCTGACACACGGAGGCCTTGCCCGGACTCAGAGTTTAGGGTGTGATGTTGGCATGTTAGCTAGCACATTCTAGCTGACCCACCTACTGCAGACAAAGCTGTGTGGACATTAACCTGAGCTAAACAAGTGGAGCTAAAGGCCAGGTTGCCCTCTTGGCGTTAACTAGGCCTCTTCAGCACACGCTAAAGGCACTTTGCCTCACCTACACTAGACTTGGATTAGTCAGGAAAGTGTTAGTTAGAAAGCGTCAGCTCGTGGGTGCCACGTCACACCCTAATCCTAGTCCTGAAACGCCCCGCATGTAGCGATAATCCTGGGAATTACTTCTTTAAAATAAGACACTGGGACTTGTCAGGAGACTTTTTGCAGCATATTGTTTTAAAGAAGACATTCAATTACCTCAGCTGCAATGCTTCACTGTGCTCTGATGATCTGCTATGGGAAAAATAACTAATCTGTAGCATGTTGTGTCATAGACAATTATAGAGAACATCACTTTTAAGGAAACAAGACTGGTGCCCATTTGCCCAGGATTTATTAAATTGGCTGTTTTACCGCACCCTGGCAAACTAAGGGAGGGGAACCTATTTGCGTTTCCTTTGCTATGAGCGGGGAGGACGATTTGTGCTTCCCTCATTAAAAGCCAAGGAGCCAAGAGGACTGCAAATATTAACAGACACATTACTATTTCCTCCTTTAGCTTTACCCAGCGTGAGGTTCCTATGTGGAAACAAAGTGGTTTGGCTCTGGATTTACTGAGGGAGCAACTGATTTGATCCAATATGATAGAGCATGTCATGCATATTTTGTGCCTTACTTTGCTGTGTGCACCAGACTGATGGAAGGAACTTAGGCAAGAGGGAGAGGTGACACTTATACACAAGAGGAAACGCTGTTAGGATCTCACAGCTACTTTGGCGAACAGTGTGACTGAGAAATGCACTTACCAGAAAGGATAACTGAATTCATCTATCATACTGCTGGCATCCACGAGCATACACAACAGACACAGGGGCCAGAAAAGCACTAACCATACCAAGAAACGGGATAACTCTGCCAAATGTACGATCCTTCCTGCCCTTGCTCCCTAATAGCCAATGACTGCATTTCCTTTTCTCAAAGACCAGAGCAGTATCATTATTGTTGTAGGTAACATTTCATGTGAGCAAAATGCTTGTGATCACCTCTGTCCACAAAAAGACAATATCCTGCCCCAGAGATCCTACAATTTAAAGCCCTGAGCCTATGAAGATTTGTACCTGTGTTTAATGAATAGTCCAATTGACTCTGGTACATAGAATTCAGCATGTGCATAAGAGTTTGGGGCCTTAGCTACCATCTAGAATACCCTGAAAGTGTTAATGTGCTTTAATGTACATGTTGAGAGACTATCCAAGGGAGAACCCTGCAGTTACACCCAAGAGCAGAAGTGGGCAACAGCTGTTCTCTCTGAAAGGGAGCCAGGATAGTCACTTCTCTGGAAAATTCTGAACTCACAAAACGCAGAATTTCTGTGAGAATTTCTGCAGTTACACTAGAGAGAATAAAACATATAGGGGATGCCAGCTCTCCTGCTTCAGGAGTTAAGCCAACCATTAGCTGCCTGGGTGCAGGAAGAAGCTTCTCCCCTGGGCATGTTAATGCATAATTGTCTATTATGAGGTGTTTACACTATCACTGGGCCCTGTACTGTACAAGATACAAAAGTAGACGGGCTGTTGGTCTGACCCAGGCTGGCAAGTCCTATGTTCTGATTCACAGCTGTTCATCTACAGTGAAAGTTCTTAAAGTTGCCCAAGGCAGCTGACATTAACATGGGGTGAACTAGCTTGCCAGGGCTGTAGTGGGAGCTAAGGTACCTCTTCAATGAATGAGCCCGGTTTCCATCTTTTACCCGCAGCTCCTAGGACTGAGTTTTCTTTTCTTCTGATCGGGGCTCTTGGGTTGCCTAGGAAATGTGGGCAGCAGTCTCAGAAGCCCACGGCAAGCACAAATAAATACTGTCACAAACGCAGCTCACTTTTCTTGTTGCCAGGACTGAAAGATGTTCCCAGGTCCTCGCTCTGCAGACTGCTCTTCCTGTTGGAAAGTTTCAGCTGGTATCCTGTTATTTCCCTCTCCCCCTCCGCCACTGGCCGTCAGGGCAATTAGTACCAGCTAATTCAGGTTGAGACAGGACACAGTGTTCCTCCAGTTGAAAAGATTTCCTATGGAGAAGTGGCTGGCAGTGTTTGACTGGCTGCTGTTCTGAGGTTAATTTGTCCAGTGCTCAGTGGAGAGGTTCTATCTGAAGTCAGGGCAAGGAATCTTCTTCTCCTCCTGTTTTAATGAAGGAGCTCGTCATCTTCCTTAGAGTAAAGGGCCTCGCAAGGGTTAAAGTCGATGGAGGAAACAATCACTGAACCATATGATCTACAGGCTTAGAACACTAGAATCAAAATATGAACCATTCATTTCTGGGTGGAAACTGCAGCATTCTGCAATGCCCTAACCACCATCCAATTTTCTGCATCCGAATTGGAAAGCCCCCATCTAGCTCTGATGAGGTAAATCAGCTCATGTAGCTGGATTCTTCAGAACAGCATCTTTGAAATGCGTAATTTTAATGTCCCAACAGACTTTCTCCTGAAGATCTGACAGTGGGTGGGAACTCTCCATCATTTGGAAGGATCTCACTTCGACTGGCTTTGGGAGATTGGAAATACCGGGTCTGTCTTTGCCAGTACTTGGGTGTGAGACTTGAAGGGGCTCCTTGATGGTGATTTATGGGATTTACAGTCTCACCAAGGCTGGATAAAAAGGGACTAAAACCCAGGAATAAGCCTTTATGGAATTGGAAATTCCCACCACATAGCTTTCTCTTCTCCACATGCAATAAACTGGAGTGGGGTGGGCTAGCGGCATTTCTCCATCTCAGCAAAGCAGAGGGCAGCCCACATGCCCCCCGCCACAGCTAGGAGACGATGTTCTCAGCAGTCCATTCCTATTTATAGCAGCAATCCTATTTCTCACATATTTGCCTCTCAGTGAGTGAGCCAGGGCCCTTTCACGGCCCTGATAGACTTGAGCACATTCACAAGCTGATCCCAGAGGGGGAGTTGGAGGGTAAGTGCCATTCCATGGATACATTGCTCTATCACTGGATAAACCCTACCCTGTTATGGGCAAGCTTTTCCCAAGCACTCCACTGAGTGGTGTATAATTCTCTAGCTGAAGTCCATCAATAGCAAAGGTAATTTCCCAGCTCCACTGCAACGGAAGGAAATGAAAAAGAAGAAAAGGATTTTAAAGAATGAATTATGCTTTCCACTGGGAATGTCGGCACATCCAATAACTTACGTGGAGAAAATCTCAGTCTGAATTAAAAGCTCTTCTGGTCTAAAGTCTCCTAAATATTCTGCACGGCTTACAAACATTCCAGTTCAGGTCTCATTTATTATCTCATTGTAACATCTCAGGAATTAGTGTCCTTATTTTCTCCAAAACGCCTTAGCCACAGAAGCCGGTTAATCTTTGGGAAAGTGTGCTGAAAAGAGGATGGGAAGAATCTAAATACATCCAGCAACAGAGTTGAAGGGACGTGTCTATGCCTGCTGCATCTTTCCAGAGAATGCAGGTGGCAGATACAGTCCCTGATTCCAACACCTGCCCATTGTAACAATGCCAAGGCCACACAAGACAATCAGACTTTTCAGGTGCTGCCCCAGAGTAGCTATTCCCCAAGCAAAGGGACCAAGTTATTTCTGCCTTTACAGAGGGCACCAACCACGAGGGAGGCCAGGAGCTTAAAGACAGGGAGGCAGAAAAAGAAATGAAATAGAAACCAGAGCCATGCAATCTTTTTTTGATATGTCCATCCATCCATCTGTCTTCTGTCTGTTCAAGGAGTTTTGAACCACCAGCCATCAACAGAGTCTCGGAGTGCCTTCCATGTAAAATAAATTGGCAGAAGCAAGAGTTTCTGGCTTTTCTCCATTACTGAGTTGTAAAATCCCTGCTTGGGATAGGAACAAAGCATGAACTTCCAGCCTGGGCCACTTATCTTTGTTCGTTGTTTTGATTTTGGTTTGTTTTGTTTTGTTTTCCTTAATTTGAAATATAAATCTCAGGAAGACCATGGAGTGTGTTTCTCCCTCTGACAAAACTAGCTTGCACTGCCTCAGAGCACTGCCCCCTGCAGAGAGACATGGAGACTGCTTTTAGTTAACGCTGCCATGCAAAGCAAACAGAATTGTAATATCTCCCCCGCCAACACACGCAACGGCCCTGCCTTGTGTTTCGCAGGCACGGGAGTCTCACGCGAGATTTTATGAGCATTCCAGAGAGAATGTGAATTCGATGCACAATGAAATTCGACCCTGGGGAAAATCACGATGTTTTGCCATTGAATCTGTGGAGGCTGTCATTTAATTTTGCAGAAACTAGCGAAGGGCCTGAGGTGCTGCACTGCGCTAGATGGGGAACGGGCTGAAGACAAGGTTAGCTCCCCAGTGCGGTCAGCTGGGACCTACCAGGGAAAACAATGAGTTTCCGCAATGGGCACAGCGTACTGGGACAAAACCGCCATAAACAAGGGTTCATCGATCTCGGTCTGATTCCTGCCCCATGCGGGCCCGACCCCTAGAAATGCTAGGTGTCCCCAGCTGGAGGAGCAGTGCTCAGCTCCTCTCTGGGGCCAGCTCTGAACATGGGCATGTGGAGGGGATCTGTTTTTCTTCTGCGCAGGAAAAGGAAAGGACTCCGGAAATGTCAGCTCCATCTGATATTAGGAAAATTCTTATAAGTAAAATAGTTCCTATAAAATCTGTATGAGAGAGCTGCAATCCAGATAATAGAGAATGTACTAAAGGGGAGGTGAGCGAAAGCCAGCCAGAGAGACCATCTATAGGAAGAAAAGCTTATTTTAAGAAGTATAAAAGCAAAAGTAATTTACAGCCTCTTAACGTTTTAAAAGTGTGTTTGCAAGAAGGGCGACTCCATTACCAACACCCGTGGGGTTTCAGAGAGGTCTGAGGACACAGCCATTGGATGTGCTGGGCTCTCTCTGCTATGGGCTGTGAATGCAGCACAAGGGACCATCACCTTCCCCCCCCCCCAAAGAATGGGGCACAGGATACTGCCCTGGATGGATCACGGGCTTGATCCAGTGTGGCACCTTCTCTGCTCACATTGCACAAGGTTTCCTGATTAATCTTTGAGACCTGAGCATGGAAGGACCCGCTGTTACTAGAGCTACAGGTCCCATTACAAACCCTTCATTATTGTACCTCACCTCTAGTACTCTTCAAAATACAAATATTGAATTCTCCCGCCAGATTCTCCCTCAACTGCCCATGGGGTGCCAGGGATCCCGAGTGGGGCAGTGTGTAATTAGACTCAGCCCAACTCCGACATTCACCTGTTCGAACCTTTGTCACCAAAGCATTTAGAGCATGAAACCCAATTAAAGACAAACCTCCTGCTGAGACAGTGGAATAGCTACACGAATTAGCACTTAAGCCTCATCAGCAAGAGGCGTTTGCAATGATGGGGTGCCCAAATTTGTCTTTGGTGATTATACTGTGTGAGCGGCGAGGGATAGTTCTCGTTTCTGGGAGCCCTGCTGGGATCCCGGCTCTTTTTGTCTGTTCATTGGCACCCGTCCCGCTGAAGCTGGGTGCCTCTCAGGTCCTCCCTCTGGCAGTGTTTTCCCTTTGAGGTCGTCACTTGGAAAGCGGGTGAAATGCTGCGATACAGGAAGCTTTGGGGTCTGTGGGCTGAGGATCGCGGCAGGCTGACTGGTGGAGAAGCCAGTGGAGCCTGGTGCAGCAGCTGAGAGCAGAGCGTGTTTGAATGAGGTTGAGGTTAATGCACTGGAAGGCTTAGGCTGGGATAAAGGCACATCCCCTGTGGAGAGGGAAACCGTGTGGGCTGCTTGATGATAGCGTGTGGGCTGGAGACAGATGAGTGGTGCAACAGCACAGAGCAGAGTGCAACCAAGGCCTGACCTCTGCCTCTCCCATCTGGGCAGGAGGGAGCACCGTGTCCAGGGATGGCCAGTGGAGTCACCAGACCCCCTGGCAAGCGAGCCCCAGCCCCAGACACAGTCAGGTAGCTCTGTGAGTGCCGTGGGGATGGGGAATCCGGGGGTTTAGGCTAACTGCTCGTTCCCCTCATTTCTGTGTGGTGCTGAAATCAGAGCCAGCCTTCCCCTGCGGCTGGTCTCAGGATAATTGCTCCCAACAGACAATGTCTTTGATCCTGCCATGTGTGTGACAGAACAGCTGTGTGCCCCACTGCATGCATGCTGCTTACACCCGTAAAAACAGAGGAAGTCAAGATTGTGGCTCTTCTCAAAGCTCCCCAGACGCCGCGTCCAGTCAGGGCAGTCGCAGGCAGGCAATACTGTCAGCGTGTATTAGTTCACAAAGGGAGAGAGATTGGACAGAGTCACGCAGAAGACACTGGAGGGGCAGGTGCCATTTCCTGGCATGCTGAGCACCTAGCCTAGCAATATTGCCTCAGTGCACTCCCCTTCGGCCTGGGTGCATGTGTTGTCTCCCATCTAACACTTTGATTGGCAGCTCCTTGGGGCCAGGGCCATCATTTCACTCCGTGTTTGTACAGTGCCTAGCACAGTGGGGACCTGTGACTGGGGCTCCTCGTGGCTACAGTAATACAAATCGTTAATAATTCCCAGCACTTTCACAGCACTCTTCAACTCCCACATGCTTTGCAAACGTTGAGTGTGCCCCGCAGTCCCCCTGGAGACAGGGAGACAGTATTTACTCCATTTTACAGACAGGAAAACAGCAGCTCGGTTAAGACCAAAATAAAACCAAGTAGGCTTTAATTTGGGGCACCTTCATTTTTCAGTGTCCAACTTTTGAGACACTTTGGGCCTGATTGTCCGCACTATTGAGCACACGCTGCTCTCACTCACCTCCGAAACGAGGGGACTTTAAAACTGCTTACACATGGCCACACGAGTCAGTAGCACAGAGGAATCAAGTGTTCCTGGATGTCAGTCCCATGCTAAGCCACTGGCATGGGTTAACCCTCTCGTTAGTTTTCAGAGAAGTATACCTCAATGTTTGATAATAGCAAAGATCAAATAACTGCAACAATACTCAGGTTTTGAAGTGAGCTGTAGCTCACGAAAGCTCATGCTCAAATAAATTGGTTAGTCTCTAAGGTGCCACAAGTACGCCTTTTCTTTTTGCAACAATCCTGTGTTTCTTGGTCTTCTCAGCGTCCTCCACATTGGACTGCAGCAGCCACTTGCAACAAACAAACCCATTACATCCTGGCTGTGACAGATCCAGCCTCTGTTCCTGTGCCACTCTCGTGTCTCTTTGAATGGATTAGGCAGAGCTTTTCAGCTGAAGAGTTAAATACTGTCACATGTGTTACAAAAGTTAGAGAAATTCTTCCTCTAGCTGTCATTACTTAAAAAGCTGCCCAGCCCCTCTGCCATAATTATATGCATGAATAATGAAATTAGCACATCTCTCGGCTAACTCCCTGCTCATTACGGATGCAGGGGCCTTGGTGGGAAGTGCTCTGTGTTCAGATTCCGCAGCAGCCACAGAGGTAGTCTCCCAGGGCTCTGGTCAAGTGAGCACGCCAGGGTCGGTTTCTGCAGAAGAGGCTAATTCTCCCTGCGGTGAGAATCATAGAATCATAGAATATCAGGGTTGGAAGGGACCTCAGGAGGTCATCTAGTCCAACCCCCTGCTCAAAGCAGGACCAATCCCCAATTAAGTCATCCCAGCCAGGGCTTTGTCAAGCCTGACCTTAAAAACTTCTAAGGAAGGAGATTCCACCACCTCCCTAGGTAACGCATTGCTGTGTTTCACCACCCTCCTAGTGAAAAAGTTTTTCCTAATATCCAACCTAAACCTCCCCCACTGCAACTTGACACCATTACTCCTTGTCCTGTCATCTTCTACCGCTGAGAATAGTCTAGAACCATCCTCTCTGGAACCACCTCTCAGGTAGTTGAAAGCAGCTATCAAATCCCCCCTCATTCTTCTCTTCTGCAGACTAAACAATCCCAGTTCCCTCAGTCTCTCCTCATAAGTCATGTGTTCCAGACCCCTAATCATTTTTGTTGCCCTTCGCTGGACTCTCTCCAATTTATCCACATCCTTCCTGTAGTGTGGGGCCCAAAACTGGACACTGTACTCCAGATGAGGCCTCACCAGTGTCGAATAGAGGGGAACGATCACGTCCCTCGATCTGCTCGCTATGCCCCTACTTATACATCCCAAAATGCCATTGGCCTTCTTGGCAACAAGGGCACACTGCTGACTCATATCCAGCTTCTCGTCCACTGTCACCCCTAGGTCCTTTTCCGCAGAACTGCTGCCTAGCCATTCGGTCCCTAGTCTGTAGCGGTGCATTGGATTCTTCCATCCTAAGTGCAGGACCCTGCACTTGTCCTTATTGAACCTCATCAGATTTCTTTTGGCCCAATCCTCCAATTTGTCTAGGTCCTTCTGTATCCTATCCCTCCCCTCCAGCGTATCTACCACTCCTCCCAGTTTAGTATCATCCGCAAATTTGCTGAGAGTGCAATCCACACCATCCTCCAGATCATTTATGAAGATATTGAACAAAACCGGCCCCAGGACCGACCCCTGGGGCACTCCACTTGACACCGGCTGCCAACTAGACATGGAGCCATTGATCACTATCTGTTGAGCCCGACAATCTAACCAACTTTCTACCCACCTTATAGTACATTCATCCAGCCCATACTTCTTTAACTTGCTGACAAGAATACTGTGGGAGACAGTGTCAAAAGCTTTGCTAAAGTCAAGAAACAATACATCCACTGCTTTCCCTTCATCCACAGAATCAGTAATCTCATCATAGAAGGCGATTAGATTAGTCAGGCATGACCTTCCCTTGGTGAATCCATGCTGACTGTTCCTGATCACTTTCCTCTCCTCTAAGTGCTTCAGGATTGATTCCTTGAGGACCTGCTCCATGATTTTTCCGGGGACTGAGGTGAGGCTGACCGGCCTGTAGTTCCCAGGATCCTCCTTCTTCCCTTTTTTAAAGATTGGCACTACATTAGCCTTTTTCCAGTCATCTGGGACTTCCCTCGATCGCCATGAGTTTTCAAAGATAATGGCCAATGGCTCTGTAATCACATCCGCCAACTCCTTTAGCACTCTCGGATGCAACTCGTCCGGCCCCATGGACTTGTGCACGTCCAGCTTTTCTAAATAGTCCCTAACCACCTCTTTCTCCACAGAGGGCTGGCCATCTACTCCCCATGTTGCGATGCCCAGCGCAGCAGTCTGGGAGCTGTCCTTGTTAGTGAAGACAGAGGCAAAAAAAGCATTGAGCACATTAGCTTTTTCCACATCCTCTGTCACTAGGTTGCCTCCCTCATTCAGTAAGGGGCCCACACTTTCCTTGGCTTTCTTCTTGTTGCCAACATACCTGAAGAAACCCTTCTTGTTACTCTTGACATCTCTTGCTAGCTGCAGCTCCAGGTGCGATTTGGCCCTCCTGATTTCATTCCTACATGCCCGAGCAATATTTTTATACTCTTCCCTGGTCATATGTCCAACCTTCCACTTCTTGTAAGCTTCTTTTTTATGTTTAAGATCCGCTAGGATTTCACCGTTAAGCCAAGCTGGTCGCCTGCCATATTTACTATTCTTTCGACTCATCGGGATGGTTTGTCCCTGTAACCTCAACAGGGATTCCTTGAAATACAGCCAGCTCTCCTGGACTCCTTTCCCCTTAATGTTAGTCCCCCAGGGGATCTTACCCATCTGCTCCCTGAGGGAGTCGAAGTCTGCTTTACTGAAGTCCAGGGTCCATATCCTGCTGCTTACCTTTCTTCCCTGTGTCAGGATCCTGAACTCGACCATCTCATGGTCACTGCCTCCCAGATTCCCATCCACTTTTGCTTCCCCCACTAATTCTTCCCTGTTTGTGAGCAGGAGGTCAAGAAAAGCTCCCCCCCTAGTTGGCTCGTCTAGCACTTGCACCAGGAAATTGTCCCCTACGCTTTCCAAAAACTTCCTGGATTGTCTATGCACCGCTGTATTGCTCTCCCAGCAAATATCAGGAAAATTAAAGTCACCCATGAGAACCAGGGCGTGCGATCTAGTAGCTTCTGCGAGTTGCCGCACACCACAGGCTGCTGGAGCTCCTGGTTCTGTGTCAGCTAGCGAGAGGGCAGGACGGTGCCTCGTCTCTGCAAGGGCGAGGTGGAGCAACTCTTCTCGTCTCTGCAAAGGCGAGGTGGAGCAAGAGTTATCCTGCTGGGCGACAGCCCCTTGAGTCAGAGCCCAGAGGTGCCTGGGAACAGATGAGAGTGAAGCAAAGGGAAGGGACATGCGAGGCTCATGCACTCGGCAGCACGGTCTGCCGGCCTTTGGTAGCCCCGTAATCACGCCGGAGCTAACCACATCAGGATGGAGTCCCCAAAGGCCGGCAGGCCGTGCTGCCGAGTGCATGAGCCTCGCATGTCCCTTCCCTTTGCTTCGCTCTCATCTGTTCCCAGGCACCTCTGGGCTCTGACTCAAGGGGCTGTCGCCCAGCAGGATAAGTCTTGCTCCACCTCGCCCTTGCAGAGACGAAAAGAGTTGCTCCACCTTGCCCTTGCAGAGACGAGGCACCGTCCTGCCCTCTCGCTAGCTGACACAGAACCAGGAGCTTCAGCAGCCTGTGGTGTGCGATCAGTCGGGTGCCAGTGCAAGGGGGAGAAGCTTCCAGCCGCACACCCTCGGTAGCCCCGTAATCACGCCGGAGCTAACCACATCGGGATGGAGTCCCCAAAGGCCGGCAGGCCGTGCTGCCGAGTGCATGAGCCTCGCATGTCCCTTCCCTTTGCTTCGCTCTCATCTGTTCCCAGGAACCTCTGGGCTCTGACTCAAGGGGCTGTCGCCCAGCAGGATAAGTCTTCTCCTTTCCGCATCGCGATGACATACTTGTTCTTCAGGCAGCCAGGAGGCTGTGACACCTCGGCAACCGGTTCTCTGCCCTCCCCTACCTCTGCGCTGAGTGGCCGTGGCTCTGCCTTAGGGATGTACCATGAAATAGAGGGTTTGAGGGCAGGTGGCCGTGCTCCACTGGTGCATCTCAGCTTCTGTCTATGCCTCAGCCACCAGGTAACTGACCTCTGGAATGGACTTACCCATCATGGCCCGGCCCAAGGCCATGGTGGTCATACTCAGTCATGCCACCGTTTCTGCACCAGATATGCCGAGAGGCACATGGGCCGGGCTGGGGGACATCAAACAAAGTCCCTCCGACCTTTGGCCTCTTCAAGGAAAATAGCCACCGAAAGGGACTGTCTGAAATCCCCATGGCTAGCCACTGTCAGCGGGAAGAGGTCACCGGCGATGAGAGCCACCCCCTCCTTGTTGAGCTAAGCAAGAAAGAAAGAAAATGTGATGAACAGAAAGAGCCCCGTGACTGAATCGTCCATTAGTTCTGAGCAGGGCTTTATTTTGGTTCATACAACTGGCTCCTGCTCTGTAAAGCTAGTGGGCCCCTACAATGCTATTGCTACTGGAAGGAATGGGAGTCCCGTGATCCTCGTGTCAGAACGTAGGTGCCCCGTGCCCCATGCAGGGTGCAAGGCAGGACAGAGGTGGGGAGGACACTGAAATGATTCACAGCCATCTCTCATTGGCCAAGCAAGCCAGAACACGCAATTGGACAGTTCACTTTGAAGCACTGCTGTCCGGAACACCGCCGCTGCTGTGTGCTTTAAGGACACCCCATCAAAGGATGCTTTAAATCCCTCTGAGAGCCCAAAACATACCTATGAAGGGATCTGAAAAACATCAACCAACCCTGCTCATCCTGGGGCGGAATCTGGCTTTTTGCCCTGTGCTGTTAAAGCAAATCCAACAGGGAGCCAGTGGGAAGACGGTGAAATCAGCACATGGGGCCAAGTGGTATCCTGTACCGTTTCCTATCTTATGCATGCAGAATTCTGTCCAGGAGACCAGGAAATAGGGCATTCCCATTATCACAAACAGGCCAGGACACACATCAGACAGTGATAAGAAGGGCCACGCAACTTGAAGAGGTCTCTGACGCAGTCGAGTGGTGAAAAAATCTCACCGATATCCTGCGCCATTCAGAGAATGGGGCGAAGCAAAGCATCCCAAGGTCTAACAGCAGCCTCAGAAAAGGCAAAAGACAAACAGCGTGGTGAGAAGAGAACGTGGTGAAGCCTCAGTAGACTCTGCCAGTCAACAAAACCCTGCGCGTTATGTGCTGTCTCTGCTGGCTGATGTGCACAGATGGAGCAATAGCTTAGCCGGCTCAGTGACATCACAACATCGCTCCATGGCATGTTTACACCCAGAGTTCCCTGGGAAGGGGCCTGTGAGCAGGCTCACTTTTACCCTGACAGAACAACGCTGGCTAATTTAGAAACCTGTTACTGTCTCAGGAATGTGCTAAGGGAAGTGTGCATGCAGAATTCTCTTACAATGGGAATAACGTTCCCACACACCAGGCTACAGAGCGTGTTGCTTGACTGTAATTGGGGACGTAGTAATTAGATGGCAAAATGTACCAGAAGCTCGGTTTTCATTCCGTGGTCCAAATTACAAACCATCATATTTTGAAAGTGATGCTGACATTCCTGAGCTGGGAGGCTTTGCCAAAAACAACTTGAGCAAGGCTTGTCTTGGCACAGAATCAAAATCAGGGCCTCAGCAGCGAAACTGAAAACATTTACACAGCTGGGCCCAAATCACCCTATTTTCTAAAGAGTTTGTCAGAGCTCGAAGCTCTTGGTGTATTTCAGGCTGTTCTGAAGGACCCTGTGTTCTTGCACTCTACCAGCTATCCACATACAGGAAATAAAATACACTAGAGAAAGTGGGTGGTCTTTCTATTACAGTCCAAAAAACCCCCCCCAAAAATCCAGAGAAGCCTCATGGGGATAATGAGAACCAACTTGATAGTTACCCAGGCTATCAATATATGTGCCAGACATTATATTTGCATATGTAGATATGGAAACCTCATCATTTTGCAGTATGTATGTAATGGCTAATAAATGCATTAACAAACCACCAATGAAAACACATTGAAATCAATGTCACAAAATACAACAGGGTGAGGAGTTACCTTTCTGCCTATTCTTTTCTGTGCTAAATATCCTGGATATGTTTTTTATTACATCCCTCACATGTATTTCTGGTGTATTATACATCAGTCATTATTTCTAGAATAAATATCACTTGGTCTCTTGTCATCTTATGTCCACATACAGTGCATGTACAGGTGCAGAAAGATACAGGAGGTATGCATGGCCACTTTCTATACACACAGAACATAGCAAACCCAGAAAACTGTCTATGAAGAAAACCTTTCAATTCACATTTTCACTAGTTGTTGGTCAGAGTGAAATATAGACATGTAGTTTCTGCCAGTGAAGATCTGTCATCCCATCAGTAAAGCTCTTCTTTCTGCTTGGATAATAGTTATGCAAAAAATGGTAAGTTTCCATTGGGTGCCAACTGCTGGTTTTGCCGATGGAGAGAGTACATTTTCACCGGTTTCCTGACGAAGAGCACTGGGCATTGGCAGAAATGAGAACACTTTCTCCTGGATCCCATCTGTAACTTCTCCTACAATACAGGCTGTCAGTGCGAGGCCTAGGCCCAAAGCACACATGGGCTATTATTCCTCTCGGATACTATCCTTTGCCTCTGCTTTCACCTCTCTGCCCATCAGTTTATTTTTTTAATTTTGAAACTCGTGTCCCAACTTTTCTCTTCATTTTTCTTCTTATTAACTTCCCTCTCCAATCAATTACAAATGCAGGAAGAGCAATTCTTCCCAGACCTTGTGCACCAGACCATAACTCAGTTGTGGTTCTGGGAAGATACCAAAATGTCAGTGAGGTTTCTGGACTGACAACTATATATCTGTGGTATCTTCGTGGTGCCTTTGCAGTTATCACTGTGGTTGGATACAAAGCATGATGCAGAAGTTTTCCTAACTTGCTATTATTCATTGCAACCAATCTGATAACTTGTCTGGTTTGTGTGATCAAGATAGAAGGTAACTGTATATGTTCAGATCGTGAATTACCGGATCTTAATAGAAGAATGGGAGTTTCTTCTGACAGTCGAATCATTTGATGCAAATTGTCTAGCAGAAGCCACTCCCCTGCACAACCGCATTCACTCCCAAAAGGCATGAAGGGACCATTTATTGATGGGGTCATTCAAACAATGCCCACTGTACATGTGGGTACAGGGAGACTGTGCAATCTTTCACAACTAGATATATTTTTAAATGTAAAGCCTTTTAAATCAAAATTTTGTAATTGCAACCTAAAGCGATATGGAATATGAGACTGGCTCCCTGCGCAATTCTTCTCCAAGGCTGGTCCTTTCTCTCTCTCTTCTACTGAACAAGCATACACATATTACTGGGATTAATGCTGCCTAATACATAATTAATGAAATGGTATAAATATGCAGATTTGCAATCGCAGATTGACTGCCATGGTCATGTCCCTGAACACTATGGTAATTGATTGGATGCTCTTAATTACCATATTTAAAACTGTTTCCTTATGAACATGTGCAAACAAATAACTCCAAAAGGGAAGAATATTGTTCTAGGTAAAAAGAGGGCTCCATTTAAAATCATAGCTCATGATTATCGTAACTGTCAGGTGCAGGCCCTGAGAATTACTCAGAGCTACACATACTGCATGCAGAAGATTTTGGGCACTGGAGCGAAATTATCCTGTGAATGAAAAGGGAATTTCAATTGGTCATCTAGACTTACAAAAGACTTGCATTTCTGCAGGCTCTTCAGATGGGGGCTATAAACTGAACCCTCTGTATAAATGTCCTCACCTTCTGTTTGTGGAATGAGTGTTTACTCAGCAGCAATGCATTCACAAAAAGATACAGGGCAGGAAAAGAAAACCTGGCCCACATACTGCCCTGTGCTTACAATGGGGAATGGATCATTGACGGCTGGAACAAGGATATATGGTCCAGGCCTGCTAAAGTCCACTGAAAGACTCCCATTAACTTCCATGGCAGTGGGACCAGGCCCACGAAAGAGCTACAGTAATTCTAGTGCCCGGTGCCCATCAATGGAATGAGAAACACGACAGTGAATGGGGTTGCTCTGGCCACTCACACTAATCACCAGCCAAAGAAACACCAGCCTATCTATTGCTTGGCTGTCTCACGATGCAATGGGTCTTTCTGGTGCATGTTAACTTCCAAGAGGCTATAAATAAGGTACATCGCTGGTGTGCTACGGGGACCAATGGAGATGTTCAGGGTTATTAGGGGGCTTTACCATTGCCTTCAAGGGCAGCAGCAATGAGTCAAAGCACCACTGGCAAGGAAGGGCCTGGAAGGGTTCGAGACAATCAAATCACTTCCTCAGCCACTAGAATGTGAAACAAACAGGAGCTGCTACAGCAAATCATTCCCTTTTGTCCTCCGTAATAAACGAGTCACCTCCTGGGCCAATGACACACTGTGCCCGGTTATGGAGTGGGTATGGAACAAAGGGAAATATGAACAAATAATCTTAAAAAGCAGGCTAAAGATTGTTGCCCTGCTCTTTCCAACTGGGTTTCCCCCCAAATTCAGCCAATGGGGTAGTATTGAAAGTTCCCCAGTGACTGACTGATTTGCAGCTGGTCAGTAAGTGGGCTAGGACCCAGCTGGCCTCTCTCAACGAGATTTGTAAGGCTGAAATGGGGCCCAGCCCTGCGCCTGTGTAAAGCTGTGGAGCTCCAAGCACTTTCCCAGAGGGCTGGGAGCATTATCCCCATTTTGTAGATTTGTTGGATCAAATTACCACTGGGGAGGAAAAAAAGGCATTCACTAGAAGTACTTTGGGGAATTCTTTTCCTGCATTTACAATCTACGTTTCCTGTATTTTCCCAGAGATATCATTCAAGATTTAATGCTGTAGAATAAATGAAAGCCTCAGAGTGTGCTTCCCTGGATGTGGTGGAAGCAACGTGTGGAAAGGACGGGTAGCCGCTTCTTCAGCCAGGGTGAGGCAGAGGAAGGAACTAGCGGCTCTTCTAGGAGCCTTGCCACTCACTGTCTCGTCTGGGAACAGGAGAAGAAAGGATTTCCAGCTGTTTGCCTCCTTGAGCAATCAAATGTCACTGAGATCCTGACATGGGTTGGCTCAGCTGCACCCCTCCTTCGTAGGGTGACCAGACAGCAAGGGTGAAAAATCGGGCCGGGGTGGGGGTAATAGGAGCTTATATAAGACAAAGCCCCAGATAACAGGACTGTAAAATTGGGACATCTGGTCACCCTGCTCCTTTGCCACCTGGGGCACCCTGAGGTAGTTACGCACCTAAGCCAAGTCCAGAAGGGAATCGAGACAGCTGCTAGGCACATGCCTGTTCTTGTCCCTGAGGGCAGGGGTAAAGCCACAGGCGGTGCTGGAGAGGTGCAGGAGGGGGCATGCCGCGCAGGACCCACCCGCTGCAGTTCTGGCTGACTCCGCAGGCCCTCCCAGGGAGCACACGCTGCAGCCACAGCTCCACCACTCTGAGCAGGGGAGCTCTTGTCCTGCCCCTTCCCGCGAGGGGCTCCGTTCCCCGTGGTGACTTGGGCTCTGACTTGTGCAGGGCGGGAGAAGGTTCCTTGTGCCTTTGTCCTGTCCCCACCCACCCACTCCCCTGTGCAGAGCCAGGCACCAGACGGCCCTGCTGCTGCACGACTCTCTGCTGGCAGGTGAGCGCATAGGCCAGTACAGTCCTTGTGCTCTCCTCAGGAACACAGTCATACACCGCTGGCTCCCTTCCCTCTGCCCCAGGGCATGGGGCTAGCACGGCAACAGCAGCTGCTGGGCAGTCACACGCCGTGAATCCATGTATAATTCTCTGGTAAGATGCCCCCTGGTTTAGAAATAACCAGGTCCTTCCTCCATTGTATGTACTACGAAATCACCGTGGCCACAGTGTGCCATTTGCCATGGAATTTTAACAGGCCTTGAAGAGAAGTTCTCAGTTACCTCCAAGACCTCACACAACAGAGCCTTGGTCCTTTATTCTGTCCCCTAGCTTCCTGACCACCCCCTCTACCAATGCCGCCTTTCCCCCTCCCATCTCTGTGCCTTTTTCCATGAGCTCCCCTATTTTCTCATCTGTCAAATGGGAATAACAGAACTGATCTCTTTTGCAAAGCACTTTGAGACCTGCTGATGAAAGTGTGAGATGATAGCTAGGGACAATTCATTGGAATGCCCTGCCCCCCAGTTCCAGGTCACCATGATACCACTTTCTCTGCAGTCAGGGCTCTCCTAAAGACTCTTCTGGGATGCCCAAAAGCAGTAAGAAAACAATCATAAAACTAAAAAACTCTCCCTCCGTGTGAGTTCCTCCACTAGATTTCCTAGTGCCTCCGGGCTTTGCGGATGGTTTGCACAGATTATAAACTCTTTCAGGGAGAGATTGTCTCTCTTAGTATTGCTGTTTACATTGTAGAAGAACATAAAAACATAAGAATGGCCATACTGGGTCAGACTCTAGGTCCATCTAACCCAGTGTCCTGTCTTCCGACAGTGGTCAATACCAGGTGCCCCAGAGGGAATGAACAGAACAGGGAATCATCGATTGATCCATCTCCTGTCGTCCATTCCCAGCTTCTGGCAAACAGAGGCTAGGGACGCCATTGATGGACTTATCCACCATGAATCTATCTAATTCATTTTTGAACCCTGTTATAGTTTTGGCCTTCACAACATCCTCTGGCAAGGAGTTCCACTGACTAACTGTGCGTTGTGTGAAAAAATACTTCCTTTTGGTTGTTTTAAACCTTCTGCCTATTAATTTCATTTGGTGACCCCTAGTTCTTGTGTTATGAGAAGTAGATAACACTTCCTTATTTACTTTCTCCACACCAGTCATGATTTTATAGACCTCTATCATATCCCCAAGTTGTCTCTTTTCCAAGTTGAAAAGTCCCAGTCTTATTAATCTCTCCTCGTATGGCAGCCGTTCCATACCCCTAATCATTTTTGTTGCCCTTTTCTGAACCTTTTCCAGTTCCGATATATCTTTTTTGAGATGGGGCAACCACATCTGCACGCAGTATTCAAGATGTGGGCGAACCATAGATTTGGAGGCAATATGATATTTTCTGTCGTGTTATCTCTCCCTTTCTTAATGATTCCCAACATTCTGTTCACTTTTTTGACGGCTGCTGCACATTGAGTGGATGTTTTCAGAGAACTATCCACAGTGACTCCGAGAGCTCTTTCATGAGTGGTAACAGCTAATTTACACCCCATCATTGTATATGTATAGTTGGGATTATGTTTTCCAATGTGCATTACTTTGCATTTATCAACATTGAATTTCATCTGCCCTTTTGTTGCCCAGTCACCCAGTTTTGAGAGAGACTTTTATAGCTCTTTGCAGTCTGCCTGGGACTTAACTATCTTGAATAGTTTTGTATCATCTGCAAATTTTGCCACCTCACTGTTTACCCCTTTTTCCAGATCATTTATGAATATGTTGAATAGGACTGGTCCCAGTACAGACCCCTGGGGGACACCACTATTTACGTCTCTCCAGTCTGAAAACTGACCATTTATTCCTACCCTTTGTTCCCTATCTTTTAAATCAGTTACCAGTCCATGAGAGGACCTTCCCTCTTAACCCATGACAGCTTACTTTGCTTAAGAGCCTTTGAGGGACCTTGTCAAAGGCTCTCTGAAAATCTAAGTACACTATATCCACTGTATCCCCCTTTGCCACATGCTTTTTGACCCCCTAAAAGAATTCTAGTAGATTGGTGAGGCATGATTTCCCTTTACAAAAACCATGTTGACTCATTCCCAACAAAATATGTTCATCTCTGTGTCTGACAATTTTGTTTTTTACTATAGTTCCAGCCAGTTTGCATGGTACTGAAGTCAAGTTTAACGGCCTGTAATTGCTGGGGTCACCTCTGGAGCCCTCTTTAAAAGTTGTCATCACATTGGCTATCCTCCTGTCATCTGGTACAGAAGCTGATTTAAATGATGGGTTACAGACTACAGGTAGTAGTCCTGCCATTTCACATTTGAGTTCCTTCAGAACTCTTGGGTGAATCCCACCTGGTCCTGGTGACTTATTGCTGTTTAGATTATCAATTTGTGATAAAACCTCCTCTAATGAAGTCTCAATCTGGGACAGTTCCTCAGATTTGTCACCTAAAAAGAACGGCTCAGGTTTGGGAATCTCCCTGACATCCTCAGCTGTGAAGATCGATGCAAAGAATTCATTTAGTTTCTCCTCAATGGCCTTATTGTCCTTGAGTGCTCCTTTAGCATCTCGATCGTCCAGTGGCCCCACTGGTTGTTTAGCAGGTTTCCTGCTTCTGATGTACTTTGAAAAAAATTGCTATTACTTTTTGAGTCTTTGGCTAGCTGTTCCTCAAATTCTTTTTTGGCCTTCCTATTATATTTTTACACTTCATTTGCCTGAGTTTATGCTCCTTTCTATTTTCCTCACTAGGATTTAACGTCCACTTTTTAAAGGATGCCTTTTTGCCTCTCACTCCTTCTCTTCTTTTATTGTTTAGCCACGGTGGCACTTTTTTGGTTCTCTTACAAGATTTTTTTAATTTGGGGCATACATTTAAGTTGAGCCTCTATTATGGTGTCTTTAGAAAGTTTCCATGAAGCTCGCAGGGATTTCACTTTTGGCGCTGGACCCGTTAATGTCTGTTTAACTGACCTCCTCATTTTTGTGTCTTTCCCCTTTCTGAAATTAAATGCTACAGTGTTGGACTGCTGGGGTGTTTTCCCCACCACAGGGATGTTACGTTTAATTATATTATGGTCACTATTGCCAAGCAGTCCAGCTACATTCACCTCTTGGACCTGATCCTGTGCTCCACTTAGGCCTAAATCAAGAATTGCCTCTGCTCTTGTGGGTTCCAGGACTAGCTGCTCCAAGAAACAGTCATTTAAAGTGTCAAGAACATTGAACACAAGAACGCTGTCAGCACTTAACAAATAATTATATGACCAGGCACAAAGACCCTAAAATGCTACCAAGCCTTTGGTTCTCTCCAGACAAAGGGACGGACGAGGGAGAAGAGTTTTTTCTATGACCTGTCCCCCAGCACTCCAAAAAAGTAAGAGAAATTAGAGTCTGTTAATGAAAGTCAGAGTTCCCGGAAAGCACTCCTGCTCTTTTCTGAACGGCTCCTCTCTACAATGGAGGGTATTGAGTGTCAGTGGATCCATGACGGGGAGCTGAGGGGCTAAGAAAGCCCTGTTTTGTTTGGTGTTTCATTGAGCTGGGGAGGGGGGAGATTGGATGTCTGGCTTGGAGGGGAAGGGGATGTTCTCAGGAAGATCACTGACTAAGGAGGCCTGCACCGATGATGCCCAGACAGCCAAGGATTCCAGGGGAGATGCAGCACCCCAGGGACAGATTTGCAATTCGCACAAGAGTGCCATTGGGAGTACAGTGCTGGAAGCATAGGAGGGCATGTCCCAGGGAGGAGGAGGAGTCATTACTGAGGGATGGAGCCTGTGTCCTGGAGGAATAGCTGGCGCGCTGGATGCAAACAGTAAATAGCTCTGGCAGGAGCTAGGTGCCGTTACGTCTCCATTTAGCCTTTCTTCTCATCAATCACGCCCCGCCCAGTGCTCCCTCCACAGGCCTCGAGCACTCGGGTCATTATTTGCCTTTCCAATGCCAGCGCTGCCCTGGGGCGGGAATCAATTCCAATCATTCTCCGACCTTTTATCCGGCACTCTGCCAGCCCCTGGGGGTGCTTCCATCCCCAGGCCTTGCTACAGGGACTCTACAGACTGGGACAGGAGCAGGAACTGGCTGGAGGACCTAGCTGCCATGCCCTTTCCTGTGATGCAGATTGCCATTATGCCAGGACAGCCTCCTTTCCGCTCCCGGGGCAGCCGGAGAGATCAGCTCTGGTGGCAAAGAAGGCAACATAAGCAGGTTTCACCTGCAGCCCCAAGGCTCCGTCAGGTGCCAGAATCACTGGGGAAGGAGCTCTCCTGTTCGCAGAGGGGTTTTCTGCATTAACTGGCCCATACTTGACGATTAAAAGATCAAACACATCGCCAAGGAGGCCTCAGGCACAGCATGCACCCATTAGGCCTGCATGACTCCTGGCACATCCCCACTGAAACTTGTGCATGCATCAGTCACAATCTGCACACCGGTCACTGGCGGCAGGTCATCACTGGCCAGCAGTCACTTGGGCTGTGGCTCTCCAGGGACAGGAAGAAAGAGCGTGACAGGATGCCCAACCTCCCTGCAGAGCCACAAAGAGCAGCAGCTTTCCTCAAGAGAACAAGGAAAGAGCTGCTCTCCCCGTGCCGGTGACGGCTGCATTAGATAAGGGGCAGAGAGAGCTGGCCCCGCACTCTCCGTGCTGCCCAGTCACTCGGCAGGAGGATTTTGCTCCTGAGTGAAAGTTTAGTTCCTGGTGTCAATGAAGTGACGTGGTTACTGTCTCCTTCAGTGTAGTGGGCTGTGCTGTACAGATGGTGACAATTCACCAGGGTTCTGCAGACTCTCTCCTCCTGGCACTAAGCTCAGGGGTGGATCTAGGTTGATGCATAGGCCCTGTGCTGACTTTGAGGCTGGAGTGAATTTCATCCAAATATTCCTGTGACTATAATTCAATGAGTCACTTCCCTGAGACAGGCAATTCCTTTCACTCACTTTCTCATGTACAATCTGTGGAGAAAATTTTAACTCACAAGAATATTTTTGAAAACAAAGAAGTGCTGCAAATTATTGGGCAAACAATATACATCTGTGGGCATTCCTACGTGAAGTGCTCTCATGCTAGTCTGGAGAAAAAATATTTATTATTGTATTCACTTATTTATTATTTACACGGAGAGCCATCCAACAACTGCAAATGTTCAAGGATAATTCTGTCTTCCTGTTTATGAAGATCAGACCAATCTGTGGAGCTTATGTTGCGCTGAGACCTGGTGCTGGGCCTTCGCACCGTGCTGAATTTCACCCTCTGTCGATACTTTTTTGCTGTACTCAGTCCTGAATATCCTTCCATGGGTTCAGAAGTCACCGTATCATTTCTAACATTTACTGACGTGCGGGGGTGCCCACCTATCTCTGACACGTTGAAGCCAAGAGCAGGTCCCACGGTCACGCTGATTAGCCCTTTATCACCCCCATCTGCCTGCCTAGAGCTAACCGTCCTTCAGGGGTACTACAGAAGCAGCAGGCTAAGCATTCAGCATTCAGAACGCAGCAAGTGACAGACTCGAGGCTGCCTGCACAACCTTAATCCCCCGCCCCGTTGTGTATCTACATTATGATCCAAGGCCTGATTTTTACACTCACTCACACGCGGGTTTCATGGGTGTATAATAAAAGGAGGACTTGTGGCACCTTAGAGACAAACCAATTTATTTGAGCATAAGCTTTCGAGAGCTACAGCTCACTGCATCGGATGCACGAAAGCTTATGCTCAAATAAACTGGTTAGTCTCTAAGGTGCCACAAGTCCTCCTGTTCTTTTTGCGAATACAGACTAACACGGCTGTTACTCTGAAACATGGGTATATAACGTATTCTATCAACGTCAGTGGGGTCGCTCCTGACTGAAACCTGCAGCCTTAAATTAGATGATCACATACTTTCTCAAATAGTACAATAGATCAGATCACCTTATTCTTTAGCAAACACTCCTTTCTGTGCAAGATGTATTGTGCATGCGCACAGCGTGTTATTTTCAACTAGCCATAACTCAGTCAAATCAAAAACAGCTTCCACCGGAACACACAAAGGCACTTCTCCTCCAGGCTGGATTTAAAACTCTCTCCTTCAGCATTTTAACACAAGAGCTGGTTTTTAAAAGTAAAAATCTCTCAACATTTCTTTGTTTACAGTGGGAAAAGCATACTTTTTCACGCTCCAAGCTTGGAGAATATCAACTAGAAGAGGAAAGTTTTGGAAAGTAAAGAGCAATTTAAAACTGGGGATTAGCATGGATTAGCACTCAAATAAATAAACGCCTGTAAAATCATCCCCCATGAGCAACCAAATAAAAATACGCAGAATGGAGAAGGCACAACCAGCTCTTTAAAGCCCATCCATCGGCTGCTGTAGGGCTGCTGCAGTTTTAGATCTCCATCACACCAGGTGAGACGATTCCACAAGTCATGCTACAAACATGCCAAGGAATCCAAGGCCAACCGACGTGCCAGGTGCTGGAGATTGTTGAGGATGGTGCAAAAATTCTAAAGAAGGTTCTTCCTACCTCAGCGTTTGGGCCCAATTTAGCAGGCTCAGGCCTCCTCTTGATATCCAGAGATAGGAAGTTCCATGGGGACAAAATATCTCTTCCTACACTGGTGAAATGAATGTGACTTTTGCATGTTTTCTGCATGGGGCTGGGCAAGGAGAAATTTGCATAGCTCTGTTTATGCCAGTTGTGAACAGACACTCAGGAACCTTGGAGGCTTGTGTGCCAATGCAGCATCTCCCTGCTGATTTCTTGCTTTCCTAGTGCCTGCACTGGTGTGTGGTTCAGGATTCTGTTTGACTGAGTGCTCTGTATTTTGACCTGAGAACTACACTCCTCTGTGAGGCTGCTTGGTTGCTAAAGGCAGGGAGAGATCCGTCAGACTTATTGAGGAGGGGGAAAGCAGGGATTATGTCAATTTGCTTGTGCAAGGAAAATAAAATGCATTATTTTGTCACTAAGTTGTAGCATTTTCAAAATATTACAAGTAAGAGATTTTCTTCAGCCCCAGAGGAGCACTTCTAAATGCTTCTTTTAAAGGGGAATTTCTTGTGTTTGTTTTGAAACCTGTCGCCAAGAGCTCATATTTCCAAGTACTTTTTTTTTAGTTTGTTCCTGAGCCAGTTTTTCTCCCACTTTTAATTTCATCATTGGCTTTAAGTGGGTCCTCCAGAGGCTGAAGCAAGCGGGATGTGATTGTGAAACTAACTCGCTTGCTGGGTGAGCTTCTCAGCTCCTCTGTGGCTTTGAAGCTGCCACTTTCGACTCATGCATATGGATTGTGTCTGTGTTGCTTCAAGAAGCTACAAAATAGTTTAGGGAGGAAACATTCAGCTGCAATAATAATGGAAATCATGGAGAGCTCCCATACTGGCCTCTGCACCATAGCACATCAAACCCATATCAGAAACTCCACGTCACCCACAACTGTACCCCATCCGTCAGAAGGCCTGGGTCGGAGAAGCTTCTTGGAGGCTCTGAGACACATGGATTCCTAAGGTCAGAAGGGACCATTAGATCATCTGGTCCAACCTCCTGTACAACACGGGCCAGAGAATTTCATCAGTTACCCCTGTATTGAGACCAATAACTGGTGTTTGCCTAGAAATGCCTCCATCCGAAGACAGCCAGAGATGGAAAATCTACCACTTCCCGTAGGAGTTTGTTCCGATGGTTAATCACCCTCACCATGTTAAAAAAAAAAAAGTGCCTTATTCCTCATTTGAATTTGTCTGGCTTCAGCTTCCAGCCATTGGTTCTTGTTCTGCCTCTCTGCCAAGGTCCCTGAAGTCCCTGATAATCTGTGTAGTTCCACATGATACCAAGTCATTGGTTCCAATGTGTATCCTCACCAATGGAGACTTGCCACACAACTTCAGAATCCCTCCCAATCTTGCAGTTATATCTTGTATTTTCACTCCGTGGATACAGTGCATCCTCTTGTTGACCTTGTGTCCCTTGCTGAATGCTCTGTCCACTCATTTTAAGATGGAGTCACTGATGATTGCTTGCCTTCTTAGGATGCTTGAGAACCTCTCTTGGCAGCTGTTTGCTTCATATCACAAGGACACCCTTCAGCCATGTCCCCTGCCATTTTTATTCTGTTCCTCCAAGGACAGGTTGCTTGGTTGTTCTACCTGGGTTCAGTGCCTTCTGGCTCTGCTTCCTGTCTTGGTCACAAATTGCCAGACTGCTTCTTTTGTTTCTGTTCTCTCTAGTTCCTTTATTGTGATTGTGACATTATGCCCCATATTCTTCATAGAAATATGCTTATAGAATCATAGAATCATAGAATATCAGGGTTGGAAGGGACCCCAGAAGGTCATCTAGTCCAACCCCCTGCTCGAAGCAGGACCAATTCCCAGTTAAATCATCCCAGCCAGGGCTTTGTCAAGCCTGACCTTAAAAACCTCTAAGGAAGGAGATTCTACCACCTCCCTAGGTAACGCATTCCAGTGTTTCACCACCCTCTTAGTGAAAAAGTTTTTCCTAATATCCAATCTAAACCTCCCCCACTGCAACTTGAGACCATTACTCCTCGTTCTGTCATCTGCTACCATTGAGAACAGTCTAGAGCCATCCTCTTTGGAACCCCCTTTCAGGTAGTTGAAAGCAGCTATCAAATCCCCCCTCATTCTTCTCTTCTGCAGACTAAACAATCCCAGCTCCCTCAGCCTCTCCTCATAAGTCATGATGAATATGGCATAACTAAGAGGTATTTTTGAAGCAAGATGGGTCATGTGAGATATCATTGGAAAGGTTATAATCTGATGAATGTGATTATCCCATTTGTATGCATGTATCATTTCTGTATCTAACGTTAGGAACATGGACTATGTATCAGTTACAAAAGTGTTTGCACCTGGGGAACGCCTACCAGTCAGCGGGCAGTCAGCCTGAATGGGCCTTTAGGAAGGACAATCGGACTCTAAGGATGCTAATTTCCTGCCTTCCTGAGAAGCTTCCTGGGATTCTGCTTTGACACTACAGGGTCATGTGATCATGTCACCTGGTACTGGACACCATCTTGAACAGCTAGTATTTTTCCATGAGTAGGGCGTGGGGGTCAAACTAGGAAACAAAGGATTCCCACCATATGTAAATCCTATTTAAGGCTGGGGAGTGAGTTAATCTTGGTTCGGTCTTCACTAAAACCCCACCAAGGATGACTACTGGAGACATCTAAGAAACTAAGACAAAAGGGAAGCGGGGGAAGTACTAAACCTGGGCTGGGAATGGTGTCTGGCTCGTGAAGGATATACTTGGAGTTTTAAGCTGCAAGCAAGAGTTGTCTAGCCACAAAAAAATTCTACAACCTGCTTAAAACGTGTAGGGTGAGAAATACTATTTGTAGACAGTTTATTTAGTGTATTAAGCCTAGTTTGTGTGTTTGTTTTATTTGCTCAGTAATCTGCTTTAATCTGTTTTTATCCCTTGTAATCACTTAAAACCTAACTTTTGTAGTTAGTTTTTTGTTTATTCTATAACCAGTTTGTGTAATTCATAACTGGGGGGGGCGGGGAAGCTGGGCATATCTTCCTCCACATTGAGGGAGGGGGCAGATTTCATGAGCTTACACAGCACAGTTCTCTGTGCAGTGCAAGACAATATAATTTGGGGTTTGCACCCCAAAGGAGGTGTGCACCTGAGTGCTGGGCAGTCCCCGAGCTGAGTGTTCCCACACAGAGCTGATCCCAGTGTCTGTGTGCCTTTGCAGCTGGGTGGGTCCCTACCTGTGTGGGTGCTAGAGGAGGCTTGAGGGCCTGGCTCAGCAGGACAGGGTGTGGGAGTACAGCTGGTGGAATGGGCGGGCTCAGTGGGACCCCAGCATATCACGTGGGAGCCCAGAGAGGGGGGACAACCCGTCACAGTGATTATTCCCCTTGTGGCATCTGTGGCTATGATTTTGGAAACTGGCTGTCGAAGCAGTCTTCTGGAAGCTACACAGTGTTGAAATTTGCACTTCCAGACCATCTATCTTCTCCTCCAGAGTGGCCACCAGCTTGTGGTCCCTACAACAGAACTCTGTCCTTCAGCAGAAAGGAGAACATAGCACATCAAAGGCAGCTGACAGCAGCTGCTCCCTCATCGTCCACATCTGCTACGTGGAGTAGAGCCCTACCTAGAACAAAAGCAACTGCATTCCCTCTCCAAACTTCCTCACAATCTCCCTCTTGGCTGCTGCTGTTCACCCGAAGTTTTCAGCTTTCTTTTTAAACATGCAGTATCCATAAAACATCTTCGACTTCATGAATATTTATTTCCCTAATTATTTAACCCTTTTCCTTCTGCCAAGGGGAATCATTTTAAGAATTTTTGGTTTTTGTTTAAAGTTTTCCCTACCCTAAGGGCAGCCTATGCTCTGTAGTGAGATTATAAGAATAGCTGACCTAAGCAGGTACAATATACATGGGGAAGGGACATGTTTAATGAGAGCACGAATCTGGAGAAAAGGAAATCTCCTGGAAAAGGAGCACAGAGAGAGAGAGAGACAGAAATGGTCTGCGTGGAATCCAAAGCTAATAACATTTCAGTCCAAGTGGCTCTTTTGAACCCTCAGTATTTGATTTGTATTAATTGTTAGTATGGTAGCAGCAAAGGCACTAATACGGGATCAGAGCCCCTTAGTGCCAGGCGCTGTTCAGACATGCAGTAAAAGACAGTCCCTGCCCCGAAGTGTTCACGAGCTGGGGAAGGAGGGGAAGTGTGTTTAAACACAGGCCAAAGGGTTTGCCAATCTCCGCTACATGTCGTGTCATAGAAGTGTGGGTGAGCTCTGTGAGCATCCTGGATTCAAAGCAATTAGGGCTGGGTCATCTACTCCACCTTCCCCACATCACAGGGTCACTGGGGCTTTGTACATGTGATGTCACCAGACTGGTTTCTGCTGTTTTCATGCTGAGCATTCTGCCCCTGTGCTGATCGGCTCCAGCCCATCCTCCCCACCTCATGGGCTCTGACTCCCTCCCTTCCTTTGTCTTCTGATCTAGCTAATCCCCTCCTAGCACACTTAGTGCACAAGGGCCGTGGGGCATGGACCGTCTTTTTCTTCTGTGTCTCTACAGCTCCTAGCACAATGAGATCCAGGGCCATGGCTAGAGCTCCTCAGTGCTATGGTGATACAAATAAACAACAAACCACACCACTGAAAGGATTTAGATTACAAAACAAAAGCCCAGACCTAAGATGACATTTGCTGCCATCACGTTGCCTGTTTGCCCTACGCCTTTCCTCTACGCTGGGTCCATTTTGTCTATTTAGATTTAAACATTTTGGAGCAGGGACAGCACCTGGCACCATGGGACCCCATTCTCTGTAGGCCTCCTGGCCCTACTGTGATAAACATGCAAAATAATCAGCTTGCAGGCAATGTAATCAGCTTCCAGGGAAGGTCCTCTCCTGGATTGGTAACTGGTTAGAAGATAGGAAACAAAGGGTAGGAATAAATGGTCAGTTTTCAAAATGGAGAGGGTTAAATAGTGGTGTCCCCCAAGGGTCTGTACTGGGACCAGTACTGGTCAACATAGTCATAAATGATCTGGAAAAAGGGGTAAACAGTGAGGTGGGAAAATGTGCAGATGATACAAAACTACTCAAGATAGTTAAGTCCCAGGCAGACTGCGAAGAGCTACAAAAGGATCTCTCAAAACTGGGTGACTGGGCAACAAAATGGCAGATGAAATTCAATGTTATTAAATGCAAAGTAATGCACATTGGAAAACATGATCCCAACTATACACACAAAATGATGGGGTCTAAATTAGCTGTTACTACTCAAGAGAGGGATCTTGGAGTCATTGTGGATAGTTCTCTGAAAACATCCACTCAATGTGCAGCGGCAGTCAAAAAAGCGAACAGAATGTTGGGAATCATTAAGAAAGGGATAGATAATAAGACAGAAAATCTCATGTTGCCTCTATATAAATCCATGGTACGCCCACATCTTGAATACTGGGTGCAGATGTGGTCGCCCCATCTCAAAAAAGATATATCAGAATTGGAAAAGGTTCAGCAAAGGGCAGCAAAAATTGATAGGGGTCTGGAACGGCTGCCATATGAGGTAAGATTAATAAAACTGGGACTGTTCAGTTTGGAAAAGAGACGACTAAAGGGGGAGATGATCGAGGTCTGTAAAATCATGACTGGTGTGGAGAAAGTAAAGAAGGAAGTGTTGTTTACTCCTTCTCATAACACAAGAATTAGGGGTCACCAAATGAAATTAATAGGCAGCAGGTTTAACACAAACAAAGGGAAGTATTTTTTCACACAACACACAGTCAACCTGTAGAACTCCTTGCCAGAGGATGTTGTGAAGGCCAAGACTATAACAGGGTTCAAAAAAGAACTGCATGAATTCACTTGATGATTCCCTGTTCTGTTCATTCCCTCTGGGGCACCTGGCATTGGCCACTGTCGGAAGACAGGATACTTGGCTGGATGGATCTTTGATCTGACCCAGTATGGCCGTTCTTATGGTCTTATGTCAATTTCATTTTCATAGTCACCAGTCTCCATTAGCAGATTTTGTTTCATGCATTGGCCGTATTTGGGGAGGGTCCTTTGTTCACTGCCCTAGTGTTTGCTGCTTTCGAACTAAAGGAGACAGTGGGCGCAACCACCAAGTGCTCGTTAAATCCCATTGGGATTTGTATGGTCAGTATGTCATTTGCGTTCATGAAATTAGGAGCTATTCTCCACCTCAGAGTGGACATGTTCTGTGAATGTTAAAAGGCTGCCCAGGGGTTGGGGGGGAAGGGGGGCTGGGCTGTGTCGTGTCTTTCTCTGCTCACAAGTCACCCCAGTGGCCATGAGAATAGTTCTTATGAGATCTCCTCAGCACCCTGCACACAAGGGACAGCAGGTCAGGCAAGGCTTGGGATGATCTGAAGAGGAAAAACCCAAGAGAAGGAACCTGAAAAATCCCAGTACGAGGTTGCTGGAGTAGCTTGAGTCAGCAGGAGGGATACAGAGACAGCAGCGTGCTGCACAGAATAATGGGGCACAGGCCCTGTTTGAAACCTGCTTCGTTGACTCTTGAACAGAATACTCCAGTCATAAGGAGACCAGCAGCAAGAGAGTGGGGAAAACAATTACATTTGTTAATGCTTAAAATCTAACGTATTTTGGGATTTATTTATGACTCTAAATGGCAAGTACCTGATACAGTGAAGGAGCTGAGGGGAAGCTGAAGCAATGGTTAAACAATGCACAAGTGAACCCTGGGATCTGGTTTGCATTAAGTCCATTTGGAGGCTGAGTTTGCTCCTATGACAGCTGGCCACACTCTCTCCAAGAGAATAAGAAAGGTTTTGTTTTGTTTTTTTTCAAAGATGTGTAATGGGTTTCTTATGCACCAGAAAAGAAAAGCTTTCCGAGCTGGATCACCTATTTTCTTGTCAAAATGCTTTGGACAAAACCTAATCAGGAATAAAATGCCTCACTATTTTTCAAGAGAGTTCTTTTATTTGAAGTCAGATTTTTAAAATGGACCACAGAGCCTGGAGAGAATGCAGACCCCGGAGCAGGGAGGCAGCTGCCCGCGTGCCGTGCTTCACTGCAGGGCCTCCTGAACCAGAACAACTGCTTTCCCCACCGGAGGACTCGTGCGGCTCTCGGCTCCCAAGGCCAGGCTTTCTGCAGGCCAGGGCTTCCTCCACCCGCCATAAACAATTACTGTGCCTCACCTCGGATTAATGGAAGGGGGAAACCTGTTGTCAGATGACGGCCAGAGCCAATCGCCTTTCCCACTCTCAACAAAGAGCGTCCAAAGGAGGTCCCAGTAGCGCTATTGTAAAGTAGCCTCTTTCAGCCACTGCCTCTGGGTTTAATCTCTGCCACTACACAAGTGTAAATAGCCTGCCCACAGAAATGGAAACTTTATTTATACTTCAGTGCCAGTGACACTCCTTCTATTAGACAGCTAATCAAGGGTTCTGATTTAGAGAGTGCCGTGGGGCACTGTATCTTGGGCCCGTTCACAGCTCTGCAATCAGCCAGCAAGACCCATGCCACAGGAGATAATGAGCAATGTTTGATTTTCAAGCGTCGGTATCTCAGAGTGTGGTATATGTATATGGGAAACAGGTGCTTCCATTTGTCATGCTGGCGACATTCCTTTTCGTCCTGTCTGGAAAGACTCCTGAGCAGAGAGCCGAGCTATGCATGTTCGAAGAGCAAGTCCACCAACCCTGTTAATTGCATCATGCCCCAGGGCCACAGAAACATCATGCCAGCCACTTCGGGAGACATGAAAAAGAAAAAAGCGTCTCCCACTGCGCCTTCCGAGAGCGACTCCTCTCTTCTGGACTAGGCATCCTGTCCCCCACACACACGGCACCTGCTGAGGTGCGCTGCTCCCACTGTGCGCGACCCCTTGGTGCCAATGGCTGGTAGCAGTGGGGTGCCCAGCAGGAGGCAGGGTCTGGGGAGCGCTGGAGGCTCTTTGGGGGGTCATTTCTCTTGCTGCAGATCAATACAAACGCCCTGGCTATCTGGTTTTGATGAGAGCACATGTCTGGGTGATAAAGGTAATAGTGGTGACATAGCACACTTAGACAGCTGTACGGTATTTGACTTGGCACCAGGTGACTTTTTTGATTAAAAAGCAAGAATGATGTAAAATGAACGTGGCGCACATTCGATGGATTAAAGACTGGCCAACTGATAGGTCTCAGATTGTAATTGTAAAGAAGGAATCATCCTCAAGGGGGTGTGTTTCCAGTGGGGTCCTGCAGGGATTGGTTCTTGGCCCTACACTATATAATATCTTTACCAATGACCAGGAAGAAAACAGAAAGCCATCCCTGATACAGTTTGCAGGTGACACAGACATAGGGGCATGATAAATAATGAAGAGGACAGGTCGCTGATTCAGAGCGATCTGGATCGCTAGATAAGCTGGGTGTAAATAAACAAAGTGTGTTTGAATACAGTTAAATGTAAACATCTACAACTAGGAGCCAAGAATATGGCCGTACTCACAGCATGGGGGACTCTCTCCTGGGAAGCAGGGACACTGAAAAAGATCTGAGGTTGTGTTGGATAATCAGCTGAACATGAATTCCCAGTGAGAGGCTGTGGCCAAAATGGCTAATGCGATCCTGGGATACATAAGCAGGAGAACCTGGAGTAGGAGCAGAGAGGTTGTTTTACCTCCGTGCTGGTTCAGTTCAGCTCAGGTGCCCACAATTCAAGAAGGATGTTGATAAATTGGAGAGGGTCCAGAGAAGAGCCGCAAGAATGATTAACAGTTTAGAAAATGCTCCCCCCACAAACTCCACCCAAAGGATTAAAAACAAACAAACAAACAACCCCAGACCCCTGGAAGAAATATGGTGGCACTCACATGCCGTTTGCACCCCCCCCCCCCCGTCCCTGCCTTTGCTCTGCATGTCGCATTGCCTTGTCTGTTCTGCCTGTAAGCTCTTTGAGGCAGGGGCTGTGTATTATTCTCTGCAGCTCCCAGCACGATGGGGCCCTGTTCTCACTTGGCCCTGGCTAGAGGCTACGTGATATGCAAAATCACCGTAGTAACAGGGCAGGAACTGAGAAGGAGAGACGATCGGAAAAGAACGAAACGGGTGTTCATGTGACCATGGCCATCTTGGGCGACACACCATGGGTGAAATGGGGCACTTGAGAACTAAAAGCATGAGCTGCTGCAGCTTGAGGTAAAGGGCCGTGCCGCTGTAGCTGAGGGCTGTGAGAACTCATCTCATCTGTGGATCAGCTCAGAGGAGGACCTGTCACATACACTCACCAGGGGACTACATTCACTTAATGCACTTTTAAGGGGCGATGTGGTGGCTTTTCACTCTCAAATCACAGACCAGCATCTATATCCTTCCCTGATCATTTCCTGATCATTATTGCTGTGATGTGAAGCGCTGCAGGTGCCACGTGAACTAGCACCGGGGGCCTAGACAAGCGTCGAAAAGCTTGAGAGATGAATCTTTCTGGTTTGAAACCCTCTCAAGAAAGAAGGTCTGGCACAAGATTTCCGCTTCTTCCTGGTCACTCACAGGATTTCCAGTTCTGACCCCGGTCAAAACCAGGAAGAGCAGTGGAAACAATAACAACAAAATAAAGTCCAGTGAATTGTTTCAAACTTCATAAAAGGTGGAAATTTCCTCTCCACTGGTTTGTCTAGCCTGATGCCACCAGCCTGGTGCAATTTATTAAAATGGTCCTAAAACAAACCTTTAAAATGGTATGGCCAGGGGCATTTCAGGTATTAGGACATTTGCTTGCCCAATATTCTCCTGCTTTTCAAGTTGTTATCACAGGTGTGACCTGATGGACCACTAGCTGCAAGTGAGAAATCGAGAGGGACTGGGATCTAACGTGGTCATTTATATTCCTCTGTGACATTTCCCTCCAAATTCCACAGCATCCCCAGTCTTCCACCATTGTCCTGGCATGAGGGAGCTGTCCCAGTTCAGTACCTGCTCCTCTTGCTTTGGCTGTGACTTGAGGCACTGTGTGTTGTTCAGACGGAGCAAGGGGGAGGTTTGTGAGATCAAAAGAATGTGATGTGTTTTTCATTGTCTCTCTGGGATGAGAATCTATGCTCTGCCTGACACTCTGAGTAGAAAGCCTCTAACGTTTACTCTTATAAATTGAAGCTAACTTGAAAAACATGGTGGGGTTTTGTTTTTTTTTTAAAGCCCTATCCAACTTAATATGAACAGAGGAGAATTTCAGACCGTTGTCTTGGACCCATCTGTAGAGAAGACCACTGGAATTTTAATTGTCCAAGAGCTCTAATAGGTGTAATAGCCTTGTGTGTTACATATGCATTAATTAAGTAACACTGCATTTAGCTCCAAATCATGCGGAAGGCGCGTGCTGTGTTTGCACAGACATAAATATCTTCTCAGTTAGAGTGCAGGCTAATAGCTTTGCTCTCTTTGCATTGCAGTATTTCCATTCTGCTGAAGATAGGAACCTCAGGAGAAGTGAGCGTGCATTCCAGTAATACTGAGTAAAGTGGGTGAGGGCCAGGTACCCCCATATGTGCTCTGCTCACATATGGGATTTCAAACATTGTAAGGCTGGGCAATTTGCAGAGTTTTTCTTTGATGTTTGTCTGAGTCAGCACAGGGCAAACATTCTGCAGTGAGTCATACGTTACCGATTATCCCATTGAACAAACAAACTGCCTGGCAACCTGTTTGGGGTTTCTCCATTACCCAAATTTTTCAGACCGGCTGTTTCGCTGCAAATTAAATCATTGCCACATTCCTTAAGCAGCAAATACAATGCTGTGTGATTGCAAGGGAAAAGGAAAGACAAAGAGATGCAATATGGTGGCTATAATATATTCTCATTTTGATCCACAGGATACTTCCAGACATTTAGATAAGAACATACCAATAAGTTATCAATGAAAATCTCTTCTTTTTTTTCACCCCCAATATTGATGCTCACTCTGCTGCTTAAGTGGAACCTGATTTTAAAAGAAAATAAGAAGTTGGGATAACACAGACTGGATTAGCTGGCCAAATGTTTGAGAGAGTGTTCACTTGAACTGGGCAACATTTTGTGGGTCTGACTTCCGTTTGCACAATTAAAGCTAGGATGGAATTCCAAATGATTATTACCATGCAACATTAGTGAAGGTAAAAGACCTTCAGTATCCCTTTCCTGCAGCCTCCATTTCCTTTAATGCTTAGCACTAATCTGCATATTTCTGTAATCTGCAGAGATTCCAGGAAGCATGGCTCTTTCACCTGAAGAAGTATTGTGGCATTTTTTAAAGGAAAATCAAATAGGAGGAGAATGGTTCCATTTCTCCAAAGAGCTAACAGAAATTTCACATGATTGAAAAACAATAAATAAAATGAACTATTTAATCCACATGTTGAAAGTCTTGTGGGGAAATCTGGACACAGGGCAAAGCAAGTACAATCTAGGTGTGTAATTAAGTAATGATTTCTTGAGATCTTTCTTAAACATGTCTGAATACAGTATGGAATTTGCATAAATAGCTTATGCTGTTCACTGTTTGCTCCTGGAAAATACCTAGCATTTGCCTCTTGCGCGGTCTGATGTTCAGATCCTCCCTGGCTGGAAGAGGAGGATTTGCCGTATTACACTATTCTTTCCAATTGTAATCAGCCTTAAATCTGAATAAAAGCAGCAAATGGCTGACTAGTGCTCGGGGCTTCCCCCCCTCTCATGAAAGCAGCAGCAGAAGCAGCAGCCTTGAGTCAGACTAGGAAAGACGTGACTGCAGCTCTCCGTTTTCATTAGTATTCATGGAGCATCCGACTCCAGAGAGGATTAATAGACTCTGATGCCTAATATCCTGGAGAACAATTAATTTGCCCACAGTTTTGTCATGGTTGAAAGTCAAATGCTGGAACAGATCGATGCACTGAGCTGCAAGTTGAAGCACTACAACCTTCTGCTGGAGCTGAATTTTAATTTTCCCATCATCATTCCCCTGCCATTCCCAGCACACCCGTTTTCTAATAGATCTAAAAGCCTCTTACCTTCTTACATCACATGTTGGTCTTCATAACAAAAGTCTGTGTTGATGGTTCAAATATTAGAGCTGTGTATTGCTCTCCATTATGGGATTAGGCATGTAGTGGGCCCCTTGTGTTTTGACCTTTTTCTCTCATTTCTGTTGAAATTGTATGGAATATTCTGGCCTTTTGTAATTAAAACCAAAATATAATGGAGCAATAAACCATTTTCTAATTACTCTGTGTTTCTGTCTCCATCTAGATAGATATTGTGCAGAAATTATGTTAGGAGTTTATACAATTTAAGAAGCCAAATCAATAGAGCTGCTAAGAATGAAGTTAAATTCTGCTCTTACTCCACATTTAGACTCGTGTAAAGCTGCTGAAGTCGATGGGGGTACCCAGCATTTACACCAGTGAAATACTTTACCTCTGGAGTTTACTCTCCTTCTCAAGCAAATTGCCTGTCCGGGCTGCACAGTGCTATTAAATCAGGCTCCCACTGGGGAAAGCTCGTATCAATAAATGGTCTTAGGTGTTGTGGAAAAATTTACTGCTCTTATTAAAACACAAAAAACGAGCCATAGTTGGAAATTAAGATCTGCCTCTGCTAAACATGCAGCATCCAAATGTCCCATTGGAAAAAACACTTGGTACCATCTTGTCTGGGGCACCATCTACTTGTAGACACACTAGTAATGGGCATATTAGGCCGGCCTGGATTGTCTGGGCATCTCTCTAAACGCTCATGAAATCTCATTTGAAGAAGTTTGTAGACACACTCCCAAAAATTATGAATCTCAGAGAACAAGATGCAAATGTAACGTGCCAAACATCTTGCATTTACACGGGGGGGCAAGTGACAGTTGTTGGGGTGGTGCTGGCTCTTTTCACCACTCGTGTTCCGTATAAGGCATTCTTAAGACACCATCTTAAGACGCCAGTGATTCCTGCTAGCATTGAAATAATTAAGTCTTGTGGGGGTGAGCTTCACTGAAAAACCCTGCATTCAGGGTTCATAAATCAGCTAAAGAGTTTGCTTTGGACTGAAACTTTCCATGTGCTATTTGGTCTCACAGCAGGAGGGAATATTTATACCAAATAATCCTACATGGCCAGTTCAAGTTAAAAGAAGGGCAGAGGAGAGGGCCTGTTTTTGATGCTGTTTTGTGGCTACAACGGGCTTGGTGAGAGTACCGAGCAACTCAGGGCTGGAGAACACAAGACAGAGCCTGTGATGTCCAGATCACTGGTTCAAATCCTGAAGGCAGTGGTGACCCAAAGCCATTACCATCTGATGGCTGCTCAGTCACCAGTGTGAAATGAGTGGGTAGGTCTTAGTCCATTTCTGTACCACAAAAACCACCAGCCCCATATTCATCCCTTGTTGGCAGGCTCAGCGGAGAGGCCAAAGAATAAATGCAGCTGGAGACTGTACTTAATTTTCTTGAAAATTCAGCCCAAATGGGAGTTATCCCCATAAATCTAACTCTCCCCCCTTTAGATACCCTCAGATGCAGTGCAAGACCTGGGTACAGCGGGGTGACTCTCCCCCCTAACCGCTGAATTGGGACAAGGCATGCCCCTTAGTGGGTGCACTTTGCAGGTAGACCCTGATGTGTTCTTTGGTTGCATAAGTATTCTACTGGAAGCTGCTGCTGTGATACGTGCCTCCTCCAGAAGCAGTTTAAGGGGTAAAGGCCAGAGTTTCATGAATCTTTCCTAGCTTTTGTGTCACTCCCTTAACATTATTGGAGCCCTGACTCTTGTGGTTTAATGACAGGCTGCTCCAAATGGTTGTAGCCGACAGATCAATAGATCAGGAGCATTAGAATTGTTAATTCAAATGACTGATTTGAATTTAAGTGCAACTTTAATTTAATCATTTTGTAAATGAATCAGTGCAGGAGGGCCCCTGCACCTTCTCGTTTCCACTCAAGAGGGCAGCTCCAAAGCTCCGTGGGGCTCACAAAACTCTGACATACACATTTCCCATCAGTGATTAGTTAAGGCTTCTGAGCTGCTGGATAATGACCAAGGTGGTGGGTTTAGCAGTTTTTCCTGTTAGTACAGTAATCCCAAATCAAGCCCTGATTAGCTTGGACATGTAGCTGCACGGCAGAAGTGAGTCCTAAGTCAGGATCCAGGAGTCTTGTTTAACCAAAACAGTTTAAAATGCTAACTGGAAACGACTAGGGGAGCTGATTACAAAATGTCCCAATTGTCCTAAATTCCCCATCTCCTGCAACCTTTCTGTTACAGGCGGGACTTTCCAGCAGTGCCGTTCTGTGAGGTGAGCTCAGCCTCATTTGTCTGATATGTGGCTTTTTAAAGTGGCTAGAATAGCAGGCCACCCATGTTTTGGAGCTGTGTAAATAGAGAGAATTTATAAATGTGTTAAACCGCTGCTCTCTTAGAAGCTACTGTTCATCTCCGAGCATAAGGCGAGGCCGGCTGGTGCTCAGAGGCTACAAACATGGGTGCCCTAGAGAAACGTAAGACAGACACTGTCATAGCCAGAAAGGAGCATACCCCCTTTGCACTTCTCTAAGCCCTCTGCTGATTAACGTTCATGCAGGAGACATGTCCCAGATAATAAGGCTTCCGGTGATGCTCTCATTTTTTTCACATATATGCCCAATATGCCCTGCTTCCATTTCATTTCATTCACTAAAATATCAGTCATGTGACACACAACTAGGAACCAAATCTGCATTGTAACTAACCACTGGAACTCACTTCCAGAAGATATCATCAAGACAAAGAGCTCAGAAGGATTCCAAAGAGGATCAGACATTGATGTGGATAATGAGAGTATTTTATAAAGGTTACAGACCCCTGCTATTTCAGGAAATGAGCCAACCCTTAGCTGATGGGGGATGGGAAGGAACGTCCGCCTTGGGAAACTTATTCCATCCCAGGGCTTCTTGTGCCTTTTTCTGAAGCCCCTGGCTCTAGCAGGATACTGGGCTAGATGGAGCACTGGTCTGACCCATTCTGGCAATGCCTGGGTTCCTGCTCTTGCTGTGCGCTACTGAGGATAAACAGCATCAATCCAATATTTTTCCTGATCTCCTCCACAGTATGTCTCATACCCCAGTGCAGATCAAGCAAATCAAAGGCAGTTACTGACCTTTTGCCACGTTCAGAACAACAATGCATCCATGCTGTCTAACTGCCCTGCTGACTGAACGTCCCATTTGCAATGTGAGCCAAAGAATAGGGGAAACGTGTGACAAAGTCATGTCATTTCAACCTCTGGAACTCACTGCTGCGTTTTAGCACTGCGGCAAATCCATCTGCAAGATTAAGAAATGATTCAGTATTTGAAAATGGGAATAATTTGCAGTCATGCACACTAGGTTAAAAGACTATCAGGGCTGTTTCTGGTCCGCATACTTCTGGCCAGAGCAAATGGATCTCCAGAGGCATTTAGAAAGCAATCCACTCCTTTTCTACCCCCAACCCCCACGCCTTGGTACCTCATTGAATAGTGGGCTAAAGTTCCACCTCTCTCTGAATCATCACGGTGTGGCTACTGCCCTGATGTCAGAGTACATAGGACAACAAAGGCTTTGAGGTGGCAGCATCTGTTTTTTGATTTCAGGCAGCAGTCCAGCCCATTGATTCTGGACTCCCTCTGTATAGCAATCAGGGCTTGGATTTGTGGAACTGTTGCTGTGAAATTATCTGCAGATCCGACCCTCACTCTTCCCAGGAGTCACTTCAGGGCCAAAGATTTTCAGCACAAAAAGGGTTTTAATTTTTATCTCAAGTGAATGGTATTGTAGTCCCTCACAAACCCGGGCTGGCTAGTAGTGATGTTGACAGTCTCTGATGGATCTTACCCGTGCTGATGCAAGAAAGCCCAGGACCTGCAGAATGCCTGATTCTGATCTCCCTCACCCAGGTGCAAATCAGGCATAACAGGAGTGGGACACCAGCACAGAACAGGTTAGATGAGATAAAAATTGGGCCCAGGGACTCCAGGCTTCTCCGGCTATGATAAAATCATTCGGCATGCCGGCAAAACCACATTGCCTCATCCAATCCCACAAGGAATGGAGGATGGACAGATTTCAATACAAAGGAGTGTTCCGTTCGAAGCTGTGGCAGGTTAAGTGCCATTTAAGGAATCACTCCTGCTGACCCAAAAATTCTCTCGCTGCTATCAGTAAGTTATCCTTAGAGTTGTGCTTCCAATATCATCTCATTTGCAGAGCTTCTGATACTGAAATCCATTCAAAGGCCCATCTCAAAGGCTTGATTCAAAAGCATGTTTTAAAATAACAGCAAATATGTTCACAGTCCCTACCAGTGCTTCCCCAGCACGACTGCAGGAATCAAATCATGGCATGGCAGTAAGGAATGCTCCTCCCAGCAACTGGCTTGTGCAGCAGTGTGACAGTGAAACAATTCCAGACGGGAAGCAAAACAGCCCTTTCCCAGTCTGACACCGTGGTAGGGTTATTCAGCAGTGGAAGAGCACTCACCTCTAAATTTCTTAAGTATTTCGTAAAGCCTCTCAGGCCATAATGCTTCAGCAGTTCAGACAATTCCTGGGCCCTGGCTGGTCAGCACTCAGCAGACACTGACAGCTGTATGCAGATTTCCACAGTCCTCAAGACAGATGCTTGAAAGCCAACAGTAAAAAAGAGGCCTATTTCCCTCACTGGGCCAGCAGGAACCTGCAAGCAGCTCCAGCTCTGCATCCCAGCAGGAGAGATGTGGAACAGATTCCCCAGGAGCGTAGCAGACACCAAGCCTCTTGTGGGGACAGACCCCTTTCTGGAGTTACGGTGTGAGTCCGAGGGGCACAGGGGGCCTGATTCTCCTCTCATTTGCAACCAGGGCAATTCCATTGACCTCAGCAGAGTTATTCCTGATTTACACCAGTGTGTGTGAGCACAGAATCAGCCCCACCATGCATGTGTTCTGGGAGGTAAGTGACTGGCCAGAGCATGGGACTTCGGGAGCTTGCTTTCGAGACTGTAAAAAAGAAGACGTTATTCTCTGAGCTACTTCAGTGGCCGCTGCAGCAGCCCGAATGGCCAGACCGACTGTAATCCCGCTAGCAATCTGGGCATGACCCAGGGAACCCACTTGGGTGCTGCTCAGAAGAGTCTTCGATAGAGCCGCTTCAGTAACGAACGAAGGGAACTTTGCAAACAGACCTGTGAAAGGAAGTCATTTTATCCAGCAGGCCTGCAGGAAACACGAATCCATCTTCCAGCGCGATTAAATGCAGAGCTGTGCATGGGCATAATTATTAGTGGAATGATGGCAACAGTAATAGAGCTCATCAGTCAGAAAGCGACATAATTTCTAAACTGTCTCTTATGCTGTACCACCTGGATTTAAATTAAGGTAATATTTATGGACAAGATGGATGCATCCGCTCACGGAAAATGCACATATTAATGTATCCAGGACCAAGAGTCCCAACTGCCATCAAACGTGACTATTGCTCCTCAGCATTTTGACTGCCATGTTCCTCTGCCCTGTATCAGAATTCATCATTCTAGATGGCTTCCCTTCCCATCCTGTTCAATGTCCCCCAGCTGGACTGTGTAAAACTGGAGACATTTCATGTATGTTTCTCAGCGTGAAAACGGCTAGACTGACAATACGATTGTGTGACAGTCACTCACAAGGCTGACAAAGGTCTCACTCACACAGGCCACCAGCACTGTGATCCTGAGACCTGAAACGTATTTCCCACCAGACCCCGGAGTGTCCATAGCTGGGCCTTCCTGCTCCTCCGCACACAGAGAAGTGGGCTCTTGCTTGGGTTGTCTTAAATTACAAAGAAAAGGTGGTAGCCGCTGCTGGCTTCCATTAAAATGGAGACACGAAGCATCTGCTCCATTGGAGGGACTCCCACTGATGCAAAGGGGCTCTGGAGCAGAGTCTAGTTTGGTAGGGCAGAACGCTTCAGGAAGGAGAGACTGCGAAATCAAACAAGGCAATAGTTTATGTATAGGAACCAGTAGAGAGCTGCCCCAGGAGAGGCTTGGGTAATGCCACCATCCTGAGTATATTCCATAGCCCGTCATTTGTGGTAGACAGAGGACAAGCCCATACACTCGCCCAGCACAGTCGCTGTGACAGTGTTTTATATAGTCTGTTTTTACTGACTTTGGAAGAGTCTAAGGGGTTGAGGGGAGACCCAGCCAGGCCACAGGACTCCACCGGCCCGAATGGCAGGGCGACCTTCAAGATCATTGTGTTCAGACACGGATGCCTGTGAAAGTGAGGTTGTTCATTCTGAGCTGCGTCCTTACATCGGGACAGACACACAGGGACTGGTGGGGACTCTGTGGGACAATTAAGAGCTCCTGAGTTTTTCAAAGTAATAACAAATAAAGCTGTGAAAGACAGGGGGTGTTGTATCTTGTAAAGCTTAAAGATGGGCCAAGCCAATGTCCCTGAACTCTGGGGTGTTTGCAACCCAAACTTGGACTGGATCTGGGATTGCAGTTTGAGCTTCTCCGGTAAAAAAAGGGCTCCATAATTTTCATTCTGTTGTCTGCTTACACACGGCTTTGTGCTACCACCTTCCTCCTGCTTCCCAATTATCCACGTTCACCAAGACAGTTACCACGGTGTGAGTGAGCACCAGACTTCTCCAGCTGTGGACTCCATTGTCGTTCACACTTAGCCTGGCCTGTATGTGTTGGAATTCTTTATGGCTTTCTGTAGAATCAGCTGCTTAAACTTTAGGAGAAGGCAGCAACCGTCTTAGACCCATCCCTCAGTAGGACAAACCAAGTCTGTGGCTGACTGGCAGCCGGTGCATTCTGTTGTTTAAATGTGGGTCTGTTTTAAGTTCCGAACTTAGCAAGTTTCCCTTCCCCATGCTAGCACTGGCATGAAAAAGGACAGTGTCCAACATGAAACCTGTCAGAACTCTGACCCCAAACAAAACAGGAAATCCTGGTATTTGTAGCTAAGATGCGGGGAGTGAAATCAGCACGACACAGATCATCTGTAATCATGAAAAAGACTCAGGATTTGCCACAAAGGTCAGCTCTAGAGCCAAGTGCCAAACATCTTACTCAAAATAGCACTGATTAGATCTAGACATCAGTGGCTGTCGTTACCCTGGGGTGGTGATGCGCATCTGTACGTTGGGATGAGCTCCAGCAACTAGAGTGGAAAATACTTTGAAAAAAGAAATCCTGTTTCAAACCCCCGAAGTTCTTGCGGTATTTCGGAAGAATATTGTAAGCCAGACGGTTCTTTTGGAAACAGCGTCACAGAAATGCTGTTCTCCGAGTGTTTCTTAGGAAGCTTATTTCCAAAAGGAAGTGTTCATGGTAATAAGGACTTCAAAGTGGAATCCTCCCAAGTGACAAGTTCTTTACAAGAGGGCCTGTCCAAGCATTATCACATCTCTCCAGCAACGGGAAGAGATTTACAGAGAATCCTATGGGGTCCACAGGGTTCTTCAGAGAAGGCGCTTTCTGCCAGCACTGTACGCTCTCTAGTGGGATGCACATGCTCTTCCTAGAGGCGTGAAATCCTGGAAGAGGGCAAGCTCTCCACCGCCTGTCCCAAGTGGCAGGCGGCAAAAATGCCAAGAGAAACATGGCCCATTGGGGAGGATAAAAGAGCCGACAGGAGAATGCTTCTGGAGCACAAAGAAGCCAGTGTGGGATGGATGGAAGTAAAACCACTGGTGGCAGCAATGGAAAACTGAAAGGGCTTAGCAGAGAAAGAGGGAATTAGATCTGCTGAGTGCTACAAAAGCCTTCTGTGCCCCCCCCCGCCGCCCCCACCCCGTGTTCCTGTGTCGAGAGCTGACTGTTTGGGTTCGAGGAGGTCGCAATTCACCTACTTGGACTGTGGAGCTGCCTAGCCCCCGCAGCCCTGCCGGATGAAGAATGAGCAATGGAGGCTGGCATGGTTGCGTGTGGGGTGGGGGGAGAAATGCAATGAAATGCAGGGGGGCACAGCGCTGCAAAGGGCCTAATGGGTGGGGCGAAGAAGCCTGAATCCCGTGTGTTGGTGACGCGGGAGCCAGTGCAGGGATGCCAAGAGGCTGGGGGCTGCATGGGCAGAACAGTGGGCCAGGAAGCTGATGGTAGCATCACTGTTTTGTGCAGCCCCCTCCTGACTTGAGATGCAGCGTGCTGGCCAAAGAGAGCAAATGCCCCATGACCACTGACGTCAACAAGAGAAACAATAGCAGCCTCCAGGCCAGGCTCTGGATGTGAGCCTCTACTTCCCCTGCCTGTTGGGTCCCTGATGGGGTCCTAGCCTGCTCTCTCTGAGCTGGCGAGGTGTTTGGGTTGGAACAGATACAGAGGGGGCCAGCAGCTTCAGGTCCTTTTGTTCCCTTTGGCTCAACAAAGGCTCTCAGCCTTTTCCCAGCCCCCTTGTTGGTGCAGGAGGAGGAGGAAGTAAGCTGCTGGTTTTGTGGTTATTGTTCAATGGTATCCTTGATTTTCTCAGTTCTGAGACCATGCTGGTCTTCTGGAGGCTGACAAACAGTTCCCAGGGACACTGGCACAGAGCAGCAGCAGATGTGACAGTCTCAGCATCTCTGTGTCTTTAAAAGTGTTTCCCTTTTCATGGCATTGTGGTGAAATTTCACTGGAGTGAAGCGTGTTCAGCAGACAGTGCTGCAGTCAGCAAGCCCTGGTAACGGGTGGTGGCAGGGATATAAATGTTACTCCCCTAGGAAGCACTGCTAGTAAGTCTGGAGACTTTCTAGAGGTAAGAAGGCGCCTGCTGCTGTACGAAAATCTCTCTCAGACAGCTCTGCTCTCTGTTTGATCTGGCCCTAGCCAGAGCAGAGCAAAGAGAGAAGTGAAGGGTTGCCGTCTGAATTTTAAAAAGAAGAAAAGCTGCAGAAGTTTTATGTCTGTTTCAACATGGTCATTTCTTATCAGCAGAGCTGAGCAAATAATTTGCCATGAATATTTAATCCTCTTTTTCTGCCTGTGGAATATCCATGAACAGATCACGACTTCCTCAGATTTATTCTTTATTCAGAAACATTTATCCCATTTTTGTGAATTTATTTTAACTCTGGGGGTTGGTTGCCAAAAGTTCTCTGCAAGGATTCACCATTCAGACTTTTTCAAGTCACCTGGTGTTGCTCCTGCTCCCTGATTGGATAAGAGCACAAGCACTTGTGCAGGCGAGTCTAAAATCTGGTTTCTGTAAATACTCTCACATTTGACTTTGAAATTCACTTTCTGCACACGCTGGTGCCAGTTGCACATGGATGCTTGCGGAAAGCAAACATAAGATGGATGAGAGCAGCTCAAAAGCAAAGTCAGTTAAAAACTTGAGAAAATATTTGTGGAGAGCTGTTTGTCAGTAAATAAAGATGAGTGAATAATACAATGTGTATTCATTTTGTACAAGAGGTATACAAGAGTTTAACGTACTATTGAAATGAATATACACGACACACACACACACGTTTATACAAACACACACAGCAGTTGCCATTAAAATAATATTATTCATGTTTTACCCTCTATATTAATAAGAGAAAACAATGTTGGTATATTTGGTAAATGTTTGTTTTATGACGGTGACTACTGTCTCTCTCTCTGTGTGTGTGTGTGTGTGTGTGTGTGTGTGTGTGTGTGTTCATACTTGGAAGTCCTAAAAATACATACTCATTTAATATCACTGTGATGAGTAAATTGTAGAGACTGAGTTGTTGAGATGTAAATAACCCCTTGTGCAGCATCCACATGAGCTTTTTACTACTCTGCTGCATGTAAATGGCCTGGTGACTGAGACGTCTTCCTCCTGTGGGGGATAGATAATAAATGCACTCTTTTTTATGGCACCTTTCCTCTGTTGTTCCACAAGAAAATGAAAGTCAACGTGTTCCGGTTTCTGCTGAATTCACTCTTTAGCTTTGTTCAGTGCCTGGGAAATCGAAGATCAGTCCATTATTTCCCTCACCTCTGTGGAGATAGAGGTGGTTAGGGACTATTTAGAGAAGCTGGACGTGCACAAGTCCATGGGGCCGGACGAGTTGCATCCGAGAGTGCTGAAGGAATTGGCGGCTGTGATTGCAGAGCCCTTGGCCATTATCTTTGAAAACTCGTGGCGAACGGGGGAAGTCCCGGATGACTGGAAAAAGGCTAATGTAGTGCCAATCTTTAAAAAAGGGAAGAAGGAGGATCCTGGGAACTACAGGCCAGTCAGCCTCACCTCAGTCCCTGGAAAAATCATGGAGCAGGTCCTCAAAGAATCAATCCTGAAGCACTTACATGAGAGGAAAGTGATCAGGAACAGTCAGCATGGATTCACCAAGGGAAGGTCATGCCTGACTAATCTAATCGCCTTTTATGATGAGATTACTGGTTCTGTGGATGAAGGGAAAGCAGTGGATGTATTGTATCTTGACTTTAGCAAAGCTTTTGACACGGTCTCCCACAGTATTCTTGTCAGCAAGTTAAGGAAGTATGGGCTGGATGAATGCACTATAAGGTGGGTAGAAAGCTGGCTAGATTGTCGGGCTCAACGGGTAGTGATCCATGGCTCCATGTCTAGTTGGCAGCCGGTGTCAAGTGGAGTGCCCCAGGGGTCGGTCCTGGGGCCGGTTTTGTTCAATATCTTCATAAATGATCTGGAGGATGGTGTGGATTGCACTCTCAGCAAATTTGCGGATGATACTAAACTGGGAGGAGTGGTAGATACGCTGGAGGGGAGGGATAGGATACAGAAGGACCTAGACAAATTGGAGGATTGGGCCAAAAGAAATCTGATGAGGTTCAATAAGGACAAGTGCAGGGTCCTGCACTTAGGATGGAAGAATCCAATGCACCGCTACAGACTAGGGACCGAATGGCTAGGCAGCAGTTCTGCGGAAAAGGACCTAGGGGTGACAGTGGACGAGAAGCTGGATATGAGTCAGCAGTGTGCCCTTGTTGCCAAGAAGGCCAATGGCATTTTGGGATGTATAAGTAGGGGCATAGCGAGCAGATCGAGGGACGTGATCGTTCCCCTCTATTCGACACTGGTAAGGCCTCATCTGGACTACTGTGTCCAGTTTTGGGCCCCACAATACAAGAAGGATGTGGATAAATTGGAGAGAGTCCAGCGAAGGGCAACAAAAATGATTAGGGGTCTAGAGCACATGACTTATGAGGAGAGGCTGAGGGAGCTGGGATTGTTTAGTCTGCGGAAGAGAAGAATGAGGGGGGATTTGATAGCTGCTTTCAACTACCTGAAAGGGGGTTCCAAAGAGGATGGCTCTAGACTGTTCTCAATGGTAGCAGATGACAGAACGAGGAGTAATGGTCTCAAGTTGCAGTGGGGGAGGTTTAGATTGGATATTAGGAAAAACTTTTTCACTAAGAGGGTGGTTAAACACTGGAATGCGTTACCTAGGGAGGTGGTAGAATCTCCTTCCTTAGAGGTTTTTAAGGTCAGGCTTGACAAAGCCCTGGCTGGGATGATTTAACTGGGAATTGGTCCTGCTTCGAGCAGGGGATTGGACTAGATGACCTTCTGGGGTCCCTTCCAACCCTGATATTCTATGATTCTATGATTCTTTATGACTAAGGACTTGGGCCCCTGCACAGATGTTGAGGCCACTTAAAAGTTAATGACTTTGTATGCTAAACCTTCTGGCTATATTTATTCCATGCATTTAAAAGGCTAAAAATAGGGTAAACAAATGCACAGCATAAGCAAGAGAGTTACACAGAACTGGAGTGTAGAAAAGAGAAAAGTTTTCCCCGATAATGCTTGTTAACCGGGGGTGATGGTGGGGGCGGGGGCAGGGGCATCATTCCTTCCTTTGACATATTCACTGTAAAGCCCCTGGTGCGTTAATGGCAAGAGCCCCTACCATTGTCAGAGCTCGGCCTTAGACTTGGGAAGATCTGCATGCCATCGGACGAGGCTGGCTAAGAGAAGAGGTGTTCTCCATAACCAGTATGACATTCAGCCTCATTCATGGTCTAATTCTTCCCCCTTCCCCCCATGAATTATGCACTCTCCGTGTCCTGGCTTGTGCATAAAAGATCCATGACCGGGGAGCTGTACAATCCATTTTTTCCATGAGCAGGTGCAAAACATAATGTCCCTGATTTTCAAGTTCTGATTAAACTGTCATAGATACGGATCAACCTCAATAACTCCTTGCAACTGAGAGGGATGCTTATTACAGCACTGCACCCTCTGATACCATAGATAAGGGTCTTGCAGCACTTCAGTTACCATCCCCTATTGTCAAGATTGGTTTATTTACATCGGATGAAGTTGGTTCACCTGAAAGCGTGGGATGAGAGCAGCGATTGAAGCTGGGCAGAATGAAGGCAGGTGCTGTGTAAGCTTCTTCTCCCATGCAGTCCTGCCAGCATGCCTCCATCCTGACCTCCATATCCCACTGCTACTCCCGACATGGACCTTCCCCGCACGTGCACACACCAGCCCTGCAGCCCTTCCCGTCCTGGTAAGCCAAACAGCTATGTCAGCATACAGTCTACAGCCCCTGTCAGCCCAGCTGCCCCATTCCCCTGCTATATCCACGGTCGCGTCTGAAACTGACGTCCAGCTGCCAGCTGCCTCTTTGCACCCCGAACTCGCTGCACCTTCGCCATGTAATCTGCCCAGCCGCAGGGACTCTCCACAACTGGGCAGGTCCTGCACCAGCTGCCAGGGTCCCCAGCACTCACTTTCCTCTTTTGGCGAAATCCCCTTTGCTGTCTAATGTGACTTAGGAGCTCAGGTCTCAGCTGGCCCGTGCCAGCCAACTCAGACTGCAAACTGGTCACTGCTGTGCAGACCACTGGTCCCAGGCCAGCTGTGGGTTTTTCTTTGTTGTGTAGACGTACCCTTAGAAACACACAGACAATTTTCCCTGGGCATTAGGAGTCTGGTTGTTGAGGCAGACAGGTCTATTCCACAATGAGAAGGGAAACATGAGACAGCTACAGGGGAGGTTGTGAACTACGAGGGACCTGGATTGTTGCTTTAAATCAGTGTTCATCAAAGCAGCTAATGAAGTGGCCAGTGATGGACAGATGTTTTCCAGAAGAGGAAGCCAACAGGCTGCAAGAGCTAGGAGCTCCCCTCTAGGACTGGGTATCAGAAACCACATTTGAGTTTTGAAACGAGAACCCATAGAAAGGAAATTAACCAGAAACTGCTCATCTCTATGACCCCAGCCTGCCCATCCCACATAAAGCTCCATCCCAGCCCATCACCCCTACTAGGATATGGGTACATAGGGGCTGGGGCCATTACCTGGGAAAGAAGGGGCCAAGGGCTTGCAGAATAAGCAGAGGAGCACCCCATAGACTAGGGATCATCGTGTTACCCCCACCCTCAGTGTGTCAGCCTGACTTACAGGTGGGAAGTCCTCACCTGCCTGGGCTTGCAGGAAGCTTTATCAGCAGCTCTGCAGACACTGAGCAAACTGAGCATCGATGGACCCATCTTGTGAAGGAAGAACTGGCTCCCAAAGCAACGAGTGAGAGCCGTCTTCCAACAGGTGCTCAGCTGAAGATGGAGTTCCAGGCAGGGCAGGGTTGGGTCCAGTCTCATTAGCCCAAGGAAAAACATAGCTGGTTGTTAAAATATGCACTCAAACAGATGTGATGGTGTCACTGTTCTTTTTCTCAGACAAATGGATCTTTGATGCTGGAGCTCTGAATGGGTTAGTCAAAATACTCTGCCAGACAAGCAGGTGATTGTTTGCTCCTCCATTCCCTTCTTTTCCTAAAATAGAAATCCCAGTCTCTCTGTGCATAAGCAGCAAACACTTGCTCAGCTTCCAATATGAGAGAAGGCCCCCAGTGCTGTGAAAAGAATAGGGATAAGGTATTGTGGAGTGGGAGCTGCCATCTGGGTTTGCATCTGTGAGCTGCTGGCAAAGCACATATGGAGGATCCTTTCCTCTGCAGCATTCTTGGCCATGGAGCTACAGAACGATGGAACAAATGGGAAAATAGCCTTGAGATCAGCTGGTCGCTCTGTCGGCCCGTTTAGTCTCAACCTCCCAGAAACCGCCAGACACTGACCGAAATCCAGAGAGCTCCAATTTAGACATTTCTGGGGTTTTCCTGTAAATTTGGATTTAACTGCCATAGACACTGGCAAGCTCAGGGGTAGGAGTACGTGTGTCATTAACCTAACTTGTGTTTGTTCCTAGACAGTGCACTGTTGGGGAGGTACAGACCGCACAGAGCCATGGTGTGCAATGAAATACCCCACTTAGTGTAGCCTCGTTGACACTGAGAGATGCATCCTCCCTCTGCTTCTGGCGGGTTCTCTAGTGTCATTGTCGGAGTTGTCTCTATGACCCTGTGGAGGCTGCTCAGCCTACCAAGGAACAAAGACCATTCATAGAATCATAGAATATCAGGGTTGGAAGGGACCCCAGAAGGTCATCTAGTCCAACCCCCTGCTCGAAGCAGGACCAATTCCCAGTTAAATCATCCCAGCCAGGGCTTTGTCAAGCCTGACCTTAAAAACCTCTAAGGAAGGAGATTCTACCACCTCCCTAGGTAACGCATTCCAGTGTTTCACCACCCTCTTAGTGAAAAAGTTTTTCCTAATATCCAATCTAAACCTCCCCAATTCAAATTCAAATTAGCAACAGCCCGACTGACAATGGGCAAGAACAGTGGCACTTCAGCACCAGTGACCAGGAGCTACTTGGTTCAGCAGTGTGAGGAACAGGAGCTTCACTGACCCAGACCGGCTGCCTTTGTTCTTCCTTGCAGGTTACCGGTTTGAGGCCTTTTCTCCAGGGCTAACTGGAAACACGAGAAATCTGCCAGTGCGCTGGGCTCCAGGCTCAGTCTGGGGAGATCATGTAGAATCCAGGTGATTCGTGTGTGTTCAGAAAATAGCGATGGCACGAAAAGTCTCAGAATTGTCTTCTGTGTCCGTGGCTTCTTGGATAATGTCATTCTAAGCAAATATTTCTCTTCCGTTAACATCCATATTGCTCAGATCCCTCTTTCTCATAACTTCTTCATGTGTGTTCGGGGAACTTTTGGGGGCCACGTGGGGATTTTCCTGGCTCTTCCCTGGTATCAGAGAGCAAACACTTTTGCAGGGAAAAAAGAGACGAGGAATGCATTTGTTTTCATCCCTGGCTTTCTAGCACAGGATCTTGAGATGTCTTTACCAGAACACACAGCTATTTCAAATACTTGACTTTCTGCATTTCTTTTCCGTGTGTGGGGGCTGATTAAGAGATAACAAGCTAAGAATGGGACTCCCCCATTGTCTGCTTGGGACACGACACTGTGAAGGATGTAGGAACAACATGACATGGAAGTGATTGGTTTCATATACAATATATGGCACCTATCTCGCGCTCTGAGCTTCCACAAATGCATGCAATTATCTCCCCATTGCAGGGGTTTCTTTAAAATGGGAAGACACATGTTTCTGATTGTCTGTGCCTGAGTTTATGCAAATAAATGAACATTTATGCTAATTTGCAATCTCCTGCCTTTTTGTCAGTGGAATTTGGCAGGCATGCTAACCCGAGGAATTGTCTTACTAAACTCTAGCATTGCCTCCTGGATCTTCCCTGGGGCAGTGCTGATCTATTTTGCCCCCAATCCAGTGCTGTGGTTCAATCCACAGTTTAGCCTAGAGATTGTACTAGGGCACAACCCTGCCTGGGCAGGGAGATGGGCTGGGTGATTGTTCCTCTCTTACAGCCCATGGTGTCAATGATGACTCAGGGATGAAAGGGTCCATGAGAGGTAAAAGTCATAGTGTGAAGAGAGATCTCAGGGTCAAAGGTGGCATCCAAGCAGACCTGAGTTTGCAATATACTATGGTACCAAAAGAGACCAATGCCATTTTGGGTGGCATATACAGAGGCCTCCCCTCTCAGAGTCAGCAGGGGACAGTTCCTCTTCCCATGGATTTGGCTGACTGCGAAGTACCTTTAGCTCAGCTGAGCAAACACTGAGTCCCAGCGTCCGTCCGGTATTTGCAGAATACAGAAAGCACTGCGTGTTGTGGGATATTGGGCTTAAACAGCAGTGATGGGATGAAACTAAGAGAATGTTTAGACTGAATATCCAAAAAATCATCTTATCAGTAAGGCCTGTTACACTGCTGAATGGTTTCACTGGGGTAGGGGAAGCCTCATTGTCTGTGCACCTGACACTTGGCTTGGACCAGACACTCGAAAACACCCAAGGCTTAAATTCTCAGCGAGTATTTCCCGGAGCCCTGGGGCTCAGGGCTTCTGCCCGGCAGGAGGCACCAGGGCTTGGGGCTTCTGCCCCATGGGAGGTGCTGGGCTCATGGCTTCGGCCCCAGGGAGATGCTGGGGCTCAGGGTTTTAGCCCTGTGGGAGGCTCCAGAGCCCCTGTGGGAAATATTTACCAGAGCTCTACTCCGGACAGCTCCAGCTGAATTTAAGCCCTGAAAACACCATAGGAAACAATCCTGCCCTGGGTTGGGGATGGACTCAGTGGCCAGCTGTAGCAGAGAGGTCCTTTGGTGTCTTCCACACTGAGGACTCAGGGGTTGACCCTCATCCTTTCCTCTAGTGGCGTCACACCTGCAATCCTAGCAGAGTCACTTGGCCGAGGTGATAAGCCAGGCCACAGTTACATTCTTTTGGCAGAACTAGACATTTTAAATCACATTCGGATGTGGCATCCTCCCTACCGTGAGCGGGCTCAGTGTCCACGCTCCTGACCGAATTATCAACCCCAGCAAATGAGGTTCAGAAATACAGAGACGCTGCCAGCAGGAGGCGCTCACAGGCCCCGCAGCGGCACCGCAGTCTCCCTCCAGACAATGGAGGGAGGCTTGTCGAGAGTGGAACTTTTTTCTTCTTTTAAATAAGATTAATTATTTATTCACACACAAAACACAGGTTACTGTTTGCTAAACAAATCTGTGCGCCCGTCTGTGCATGCGCCAAGTGCCCTGTTCCAAAACAAATCACCTCACAGCCATTTCATCATGCTTCTTCCCCTTTCCCATCTCTGCTTCTGGCCCTCTTGAGGACAACAGTCTCATCCCAAATGGGGGAGCAACGGGGGAAGGGTGGGGTGGAGATGGGCGGACCCTGACCCCAGACCTGGAGCCAAGGATGGAGCAGCCACTCTGAATTTTCCCCCAAAAGCCACTGCGTGGCTGCGGCAGATGCAGACTCCAGACCTCAGTGGCAGCTGTGGCCCAGCTCAGCCTCGATTTTCGGCAAGTAAATTCATTAGTACAAGGATCCATTGGCCATTTGCTTACCCCATTGGGCCCATCCAAATCTCTGTATGCCACTTCTCCTCCTGTCTGGCAGAGCCAGAGTGCCTTTCCTGGCCTGGCATGCCCACACAAGGGGAAGAACAGGAAAAACCCCGCAGAGAGAATTTTATATTTTTCAGCTTTTGGTGATTCAGTTCATGAGGTAATTTTAGAAACAAATTCTGGGGTTGCGGCATTAGGAGCCTCTGTATCTCTGCAGAAGCCCAGACAGCAAACGAAAGCCTTGCTGGGTTCTGTTATCACAACGCCACACCGTTAAATGTCCTAAGCAATCTTTTTTTTAAGGAAAACAAGTCTTTAGAAACAGAGGTGACCCCCGAAGTGATAAGTGAAGAGGTTCACCTGAAAGTCTGTTATCAGCCATTTGTGCCTGGCTCTGCCTCAGATTTCTCATTTCGATGTGACGGCAGCTGAAAATTGGATAGATACTGACTTCACCTCAGACAAGACTTTCTCTTTTTGTCTTCAAGGGCAACTTGAGTGCTTTCGCCTCTGAGGTCACAGAGAATCATCGAAGGCTGAAAAAAAGCATTTGGGAGGAAAAAATCACAATCACTGTTACTGTGTTTTGTAGCTTAATTATCAAAATATGCAACACACAAGTGAGGAAGTCTGGAAAAGCAGGGAATGCACAAGTGTCGCGTGGTTTCATTAAAAATGCACCGCAGTGCAAGATTTCTTTGACAAGAATGTGCAGAAATTAATTTACAGACACATGACTGGAGCAATCCAAGCTGAAGTTCCATCATGCAGTCCACTTAAACTGACACCCGTGCACTGGTACCTGCCTGCATGACATGCATGCTGCAGATGCCAAGAATATGTTGGTGCTGAACATTTGGTTTTGAACGTGTTTTGTGCTCATGCAAAGTGCAGGCTGACAGCCCTGTAATTCACTTCCCAGTCCTCCCTAGGCAACGAGCAGCCAAGACAGGGCACCAGGTTTTCCCCTTACTGCACCCTCCTTTCACACAGAGAAGGGAATTCAGCCCCCAGGGCCCATTCTGTACCAGTCTTTTCCTCTGCCGCTGCTAACAAAGTGCCAGTTGAGATGGTAATGTATGTGGTTCAGACACCTGCTCTGAGTAGCTGGACGGGGACCCATCACATGACACACAAGCTGCCAAGAAGCCAGCAGATAATCACTTGGGTCACTGCTTGGCCTGGGCTGGGTTTGAACGGAATGCTTTGAGCCCATACAGTCTCCTGTTGCAGAAAGGAAGTGTCAAAGGGGCACATGCAATGAAGGAAAGCAAGAACACTATCTGGCTGTGGAACATGTCAGCTCTGCAGGAAAAACGGGGTGTAGGAAAGCACGTGGGCTGGGGCTTTGAATCCCCAGTGTCAAGGGAGCTGAAACCTATGGATCCTGTGTTGGGGACGATGTACCACCGGCAGTGAGCCTATGGTGCAGGTGCAGTATAGGTGAGATTGCAAGAGAAGAGGAGCGGGCAGAGGACAAGGGGCAGGGGGATAAAATCTACCAAAGGCAAGAGGAGAACCAGGGCAGGTCCCAGAAGCCAGAGAGGAGAGAGTGGCAAGGAGGAGAGGTGATTCCCAATGTAAATGGCCATGCAGTGACCAAGAAGAAAGAGATGGTGACAAGGCCCTTACCCTCTCCCTTGCTGAGGAGTGGATCTTGCAGGAGTGAAGAGGGAGCTGGAGGAGAGGCAGCAAAGCCAATGGGTGCAAATGCTGGATCAGGGCCTAAGGCAGAAAGCAAAGGATCAGAGAGGCTGAGTCAGAATTATCAATGCCGCAGACATGCTTCCGCAGGAATGTCAACCTCCTCTCCCTTTCCAAACAGAACGCAAGTGAATGGACAAAGGGAACATCCCCTAATGATCAATATGGACAAAGAACTCTAAGCAGGCCCTTGTGATCCCTCCAGTGTAAGTGTTGAACTGCTCTCCATGAAGGAGGGCAGTTTAGATCCTATATTAATGATCAGTGTGTCACAAAGCAGTTTGTGTCAAACAGAGGAGAGATTTCCCAGTGCACAATGCCAAAATAATCTGCACCACATTCTATGCTCCCATTGTCTTTGCTAACAATAGGTGACGCTTTTATCCATTAATCCAAAAAAAAAAAAAATCCTGGAAAGGCTCTCCCACAGCCCTCTGGCAGGACTGCCGTGGAGTGTCAGCATTAAATACGAAGGCAGCAAGCAAAAGGGTTGTAAGCGGAGCAGAGATGCCAAACAGACCATTGCACAGAATGCAGCTGGCTAATAGGAACATGCCTTTTCTTGTCTTTTCCTTCTTGCCCAGGTTTAAGCAGCCTTGCACAGCAGTGAGGATCCTTAACCATCCTTGCGTTGAAATTAAAACCATTGGCACCTGCTTAGTCCGAAGAGTGTGAGGCATATCGGGCCCGTATGGACGCCTCCGGCTGACCCTATGTCAGTCATCAGAGTCACACCAAGCGTGCACTCACAAATGAGGCATTGGTGGGGGATCATTGCAAATGTTCTGTCGAACTTCTTGGGGGGTGGAAAACTGCGGTTTCATCTCAACTAACATTTTCATGGAAAGTGGCTGTGTTCATCAATAATTTCAGAAAACCAATAAAGTTTTGGGTTTTGAGTTTTGAATTTTTTGATGAACAGTCAAGCTTTTCCACTGACGATGTCACCAAACGATGAATGTGTTGTTTTCATAGACATTTTCTGCAGGGCAAAACATCCCACTACCCAGCCAGCGCTGGTCCTGTTGAAAGAGCATCACGCAAGGCTCAGACAGGCTCCTCCACACTGCACCGGTACTGGGGGTGGAGGGAGATGAGCAACCATGGAGATGAAGCTGGGGAATCCAAGGCACAACAGACAACCGTCCGATGCTCGCCACTCCCATGTCTGGAGTCGGGGTGCAATGCCCAACTACCCAAATGCTCTGTAGTGGGCAGCGCCTCATGTTGCTGGTGCGTATTATTGCACTACCGTCGCACCTCGGGCTCCTGTCAGGGAGCAGGGCCTGGCTGTGCTTTGTGTTGTACACACCCCCCAACAGACTCTCCTTCCTCCCCGCAGCTGCAGCCCTGGGGCTGGCACAGGGAGAAAGCTTCATGTGCAAGTGATAAACTCCGCATGATTTCTGCACGGTGCGTGGCCGAGACCTGCGTGGGTTAGTGCCAGGTACGAAGTGCTGCGTTGGAGGGGATCAGAAAGGAGCCGGTATGGATGAGAGCGCTGCTGCAAGGTGACTCCTGCCCCATGCAGAGATGGAGGCATAAGGCAATTTCATAGCTAAGTGCTTCATTTGCCTGCTACGGATCACATTCAGCCCAGGCCTCCTTAGCCACTCCCATTCCCTGCCTTCCCTGCTCTGTTTACATCCTGCGCCCTTCAGAGTAAGCCCCTTGAGACATACCCTCACTAAGGGACCATGCCCTCTACCTAATCTTCGTAACGCCAGGTGAAGCCTCTGCTACCTGCGTGGTGATGTGCCCGCCCGTTGGGCCTGCTCTGCACAGCCCAGGCACTTGCAGGAAACCTGAGGCTTCTGCTGGGAGTTATCTTCGTTTTGCTTTTCTCAAATTATTCCAAACAGGAACATTCCCAGGAGACAAGACAAAGTGTTTCCCTTTAAACCCCATTTCAGTTACCATAACAACTGGATGCAACCGTGTGTACGAATTCCTTCCCAGCACATGGGCTCTGGGGCAGGACAGTGCAGCGCTTTTTCAAACTATATTTTGCCTGATTTTTCTATAAACACCCACACAAAACGCACAAAACACATTCACAAAATCAGACCTGGTAAATGAGAAGCACAGTGCTTTACTGACCTTCCCTTTGCTGCTATCGAAGGTGGACGCTTCCTTTACAAACCACAGCAGTAAAGGGAGACAGCTATATATTTGTATATCCTAGTGTTATTCACCTTCTTAATGTTCTGTGGATTGAGGAATCCCTGGGGACCAGGAGTGCTGAGCAAGCCCCCAAAGTTTCTGGAGACTGGGTGCACAGAAGCATCCAAAGTCACTCCACTACTTGGACCTATCAGACGGGTCTGAGGCTCTCGGAAGCACAGGCTCCCGGCAGGTTTCCAGCGCTCTTCTTGAGATTTCCTGGGGGAAACAAATACCACAAACATGGCATTATTTCACAGTTTCCATACTGGCGCCATAGTGTGGCAGAGAGAAAAACAGTAGGGGAGATAAGACTTAGATTTCCTGAGCTGCAGGAGGGTTAGGACATCCCAGGATTTCAGCTACAACTCGTGCTCCAACTTAGTATAGACACTGCCTCCCCTCCGTGGCTGGAGCTTCGTTAACTATCTGACGAACGCTTCCAGTTGTTTGAGGCCTGGCCTACCTTTCTGTGGATGCAGTTTTCACCCACAATGTGACCTGGAGGTGGAACTCTGGAGACGTGTGCCTCTAATGCCTGATTTGCAGGTGGGAAACTGTGTCCACAAAAAGTGATGCCACCCTTAGAATTGTGTCCCTTAGAAAGCACAAAGAAAGTACCTTAAAACAGAAAGGTGCTGCTGATCCTGGCTATTTGAGAGCCCTTTCCAGCTCTCGCCGAAGTGCCATTAGATCTGAAAAGTGGAGGTAAGTGCTACGGCTGCTGGCATCTACTGGGGATTTCCCGCTAGCCACCTTGGCGGTGCCATTTTGGAGCACGGAGTCGTGAGCTGTACTCACTGATGCGCCATGTGTGTGACTCGCAGGGAAGATGTCCATGCTCCGTAGGCAGCCCCGGAGCAATATGGTGTACTGTGCAGCACATCATTACAGGCCGTTCGGAGGCAGGTGACATCTGCAGGTCTCTTCACCTGAGGATGCACAAAAGGGAAAGTGAAACAGCCAGGGGAAGATAGGCACCCTGGTCCGGATCCTGGGCACCATACTTGGACAGGTACTTTTACTCAGTCATTGGGCAAAACTCCCACTAACTGCCCCATGGTCTGGCCCCAGAACATTCACATTTTCTCCCAATTTACTGAAGCCCAAAGTTAAATATTGACTCCTTCAGACTGGTAACCCCGCCTCTCGCACTGGAGCTACTTCTTACTAGGCTGGGCGCTGACACAATCCCAGACTGCGTCCCCTGAAATACCGTTCACATTCATCTCTGGACAGCTTGAGAAATGTTTCCCAACCACAGACACAGCTTGAATGATTATGTCAGCTCAGTTACATAGTTTCCTGGATAACCTGCTTCAAACAAGACCAAAGTCTCCCCGGTCTCACTTTATTTCATACTTAGAGGGTTGTATATTTTTCCAATACTTGGATTTTTTTTCTTTCAAACCAACAACTGACACAGTTCTAATAAAAGGGAGAGTTCACAGAATAAACTTCAGCACATTAATTATTGAGAGATATAATCCAAATTTATTTAATGAATTAATAATAAGCCATAGGGGTATTTTAATAATGAAATACTTCTAGTTGTGTTTCAATAATTACGGCAGGCTTTCGTAATTACACCGCTGCCGTGAAAATAAAATCAAAATCAATTAAGTGGCAGTGATACTGTCCCAGGAGTGCCCTATGCTACTGTATCTAGCTCAGGTTTAAAGGGCCACTAGGAAAATCAATGTTGGTTTAAACTTCCAGTGTCTGACTGCCACTCTGCTTCACCCTTGGAATGAAATTAGCATTCTCCCCCGTGCATTACTGCTCCTAAAGATGAGAGAAGAAGCAGCTCCCTTTGGAAGGACTTGGAAAGCAGGCTCACTCTTACATTTATTTCTGAAAAACTCTCCGAGCTGGCGAGCTTCATGCAGCATGTAAATGGCTCGCTGTGCACCTCGGCAAATGGCTGGTGGCAGCGCTGGTCACGATCAGAAATCCTGGGTCAGCCCCCAAACATTCTTGTTTCATACCAGTTTTCTAAGTAGTAAATGCCGGGTTCCTTTAATTTGTCTTCCCACTGAGGGCATCATGCTTTCCAGACTTTCTCTATGCCCAGGAGGGCAAGAAACATTTTTTCAAGGCAAGACGAGAGTCTTGCATGTTCACTTGACTCCAGGAGCTAGGCATTTGAGGAAAGGAAAACTCCCAGCATTGTGAGGCACGTGATAAAGCCACAGCAATTTTCTCTGCCTGATGGCATGACTAGGGTTGAGTTTGGCTCACTGCCTCCTGGCTTGAGCCGCTCCCTAGAGCCCGGCATGTGCCTAGTGGGTTCAATGGGCGGGGAACAAAGCCAATGTGAGGAAAGACCATGCAAATATCTCATGCCCGATTTCTAATGGTTTAAAGACAACACCCATGTAATATTGATCTGAAAAGGCAGTGCAAGTGGTAGCTTCTTCTACCCTATCCCTCCCCCAGCCCAGCTGCTGTACTCTGAAGCCAGCTGGGCCCCTTTAAACTTTTCATCTCACTGAAGGAAGTGAATTAGGAGCTGGAAAGAGCTCCCGATTCTGCTTCTTGAGTCACGTTGTCATTTGCAGCAGCTGGGATGCTTCCCAAGAGCTGCTGAGCAGCATGGCTGGCTGGAGGGAAAACATGTCCCGTCGGCTGCTCACAGAGCACGAGGAGCTGAGTTCCAAAGAGACATTTCTGCTTCCCTGCTTAAGCCTGGCTACCAAGGTTTGGCAGCTTGGCTGGCTGGTACCTAACCTGGAATCACCCTACCTCACACTTCTGTGGAGCACAGCTGTATTGCAAAGAGACAAGGGGTTTATCAGTTATAAAGGAATCTGGCTGTAATACAATGATTACAGGAGCAAAGTGAAGTCCTTCTTAGATCAGCTTGCACTCCGGAAGTGCAGTAACAGGGAACACATAGGTCAGCAGGAAAAGCGACACTGTGCTAAACTTCCAGAGCAAAGCAAATTGTGCTGGAAGCCGAGAGAGAGTCTGTCAAAATGAAAACAAACAGACGGAGTTGAAAAGGTTACGAGAAAATAATGGATTGTGAATACATTTCTTTCCAACGTTTTTTAGGAATAAGACTGATGTCCAAGGGTCCGGGTGCGGGTAACCCTTTTCTGTTCCATATATTTTATTTTGTCATGCCATGAGAAGTGTCAGCTGCATGGTTCCCTGGCCCAGCTGTAGCCTGTCTTAGTTCCATCTTGGTACCAGGGTTGGGGGGACAATTGCTTGAGCTTCCTTTACTCTGTGCAGGGAAAGTTCCCTTCTGCAGCTGGCCAGGTGCGGCCCTTACCACTTTCCATTTTTTGTGTTTAGACTTAACAGCAGTTAGACCCCTCCACACTCCTTTCCATAGCTATCAGAGCAATTCCTCCCTGAAACAAGCTGCAGACTAGGTGCTTCTAGCCAGTCATTGCCTTGACATGGAGGACTTGACAAAGATATAGCCCAGAGGCAACAAAAGGCGGGTGGGTAACATAAATAGGAAAGGGGGAGGGGTGGAATTTTTCTGTGTCAAAGATAACAGCCTTAAACTGGCAAAGGGAAAATTCAAGTTCTCCATTAGGGCAAAGCATTTGTAATGAAGAGGTCATTCGGGCAACAGAATAATTTATCCAGGGAAGTTGTCAGGGCTCCATCACCAGAGGTGTTTGAGAGCAAATGAGATTTGACACGTAGAGGAATAGGGAAGAGGGACTCCTGTGCTGGTGTGAAAAATACTTTTGTGCCTGAAGGAAATTTGCAAACAGGCAGTGGCAAAATGTTGAATGTTACCGGTTCCCCTTTGTGTGTGACATTTTCTGCACAGCTTTAGCATCATTGTAACATGTGCTCAGCTGAGAAAAGTTGCAGATACAGCTCCAGTGAGGAAAAATAGATAGCACTTAAATATTTGTGTCCAGTGGTAATTTACAGAGAGACCGATGTTATCTGTGACTTAATAACTACCATGTAATATATGCATCCTGCTATAGCATGCTACTGGCCATCACTGACTCAGAACGACAACAGCTTTCCACAATGGTGTCACAGTGCCTTGTTAATAACTCTCCGTTTGGACCATGAATGTAGAATAATGCCCTACACTTTCTGAGGGAGAGTTTGACAGAACAAACAACCTGTACGGCAGTTTCGAGGACAAGAACGCTGGCTTGGATGGTGGTTAAATGACAGTAGCACCTAGAGGTCACAGTGAGCACATTGTGATCTGTAAAAACCCCCCAGTGAACCCGATCTAAGAGAGTTGAACATGGGAGTTTCCTTGCCTGGAGTGTAGTAATTAAGCTCAGTAGATCCAAACTATTTGCAGGGAATAATTTAAACCACAAATTTTGCAAAGAGCAATAGGGCTAATTATGCACAAGTAGACTTCAATTTCAAAGTCTGTGTGTTTTATTCAAAAATGGGTCATAAGAACGTATTTCAGCCCATTGATGGCTCATGAACTCTGCATTGTAACGATTGCTTTGAGCATTCTGCTATGCATGCTGTGTGACTGGTCATGTAAGTCACATGGTATTTTTATGCTCCCTGATTGGTGACAGATGATTAAAACCTGCAAGGAGCTTTGACGGTCCCATGAACAAGTCAGGCACAAATACTCCATGTGACTAGATATTCATACACGCTTGCTCAACCCAGGATTGCTGTTCTGAGAAGAACTCTCCTGGTGTGGACGTTAGGGCTCAAATACAATTTGAACCAAGTTAATGGTTTTATTCAACCCAACAGTTCATGGATATTTTTGCAGCCCTTGCAGAGCTCTGTAATTGCCCTGTTGCATTCCAGAGCCTATGCATATTTAGCAGCTACAAGGTGGTTACCAGTAAGTCCTACTTAGTTACCTCTTCTCCATGGAGAAACCCACAGAGAGACCAGGCAACTCCAACTTCCCAAAGGTGATCTCACAGAGCTTCCCAGTGATCATCCCACATTAGGAGAAGGAAGTAGCCAAGGGCACAGGCTGCCAGCCCCTGCTTTCCAGAGGTACCCAGCCCCACAACTCCACCTGAAGCCCAAGAGGAGCAGTGGCCGATCAGCACCTCTGAACAATTGTTGCTGTGTGCTGTGTCTGTTGAGCAGCTGTAGGGTATCACCTGCCGGGGAGCCCAGCGGAAGTTAATGCTGAAGCAAGTGTTGCCTGTTGACAGAGGTGTCCGTTAAGGATGGTGCCAGAAAGAGAGAGAGACAGATGCCCTGCTCCTCCTATCCTGCCCATGTCCCCTCCCTCGGAGCTCCAGCAAAGGGGATCCTGTGGGGATTCAACCACTTCCTCCCACACCTGCTGCCACTCCCTGTGTCAGCTGCTCCTGAGCCCCTCTGCTCACCGTCCAGGCCCATGCCGTTCCAAGAGCAGCCATACGGTTTGGGGCCTGGTATTAGAAAGTGTAACCTGCACAAGGCGTTTTCATTTCTCTCTTGCATATTAGGGGCTGGGTAGGGCCAGAAACACCTTTAACAAGAGCTATAGTGACCCCCACAGTGGAGTGGAGGAGACGAACACAGCGAAGGCCATAGGTTGGCCGTTGGCCGACAGGGGATGGATCATTTGACAGTTACCTGGGGCACCTGGCACTGGCCACTGTCAGCAGACTGGATTCTGGGCTAGATGGACCTTTGGTCTTGACCGAGGATGGCCATTCTTACGGTCTTATGCTAAAGCTGGGGAAAGCCAACAGGTATTAACTTGGTGCATGAGGAAAGAATGCAGGAACCTGTGCAGATAACGCGTGGCTTTGGTGTACATTAGCTGTGTTTGCAAATCCACCCAGGATGGATAATCCATGGGCAGGAAATAATATTTATTCATTCATATTTTCCCCTCTCTCTAGGTCAACTTCTCCATTCTGTCTTGCTGCGACTGGTTGTCCTTAAATAGACTGAAGTGCTGTTCAGTAGGTCAATCCATTTCATCAAGTCATCCGGCTTGACCTTTTGCAGTATAAGGCAATGCAATTTATACTGCAAGTTAGAGTGCCTTTAAGCACTGCACTCATCCAAAATTTCTAGCCAAGAGAAAATGAGGGAGGGCTAAGAGCCAGCAGCAGGTTGTTCTAACCTCTGCTTAGTGGTGGGGCCCTTGTTATAGACATGTCAGTGAAATGTCTTAGATGGAGCTCTCTAGCAGGGAGCTGGAACAGAAGAAGCAAAGCCTGGGCCTGACCCTACAAACTCTTACTCAGCCCCAGAACAAGGGACTGCAGGAGCTGGCCCCTGGAATGGGCTGCTATGCTGCACAGTGATGAAAGTCCCCAATCCAACCCCCATTGCAAGCTTTGGCTCTGAGGGAGCTGCCCCGTCTGTGGGCTACAAGCATCAGAGCGTGATGGGGGCCCCCATGTCCTCACCCTTCTGCGGGGTGGAGCTGATCAGTTTGCGATTGATGCGCCTCCCCTGTCAGCACGGCTCACGGCAGTGTCCAGCCCGGAGCACAGAGCACAGTCCCCACGGGGGAGAGGAGCAGAAAGCAAAGGCCCTCATGTACAGACCCACCCTCCCTTACGCACTGGCCGCTCCAGGAGCAAGCCAGGCTCTGCGCGGAAAATGCCAGCAGCCTTGGGCTCGCAAGGGGACCGCGTGTTTCGGAGTCAGGGCTCCCCATCGATGTCACCTGAACACCAGCCCATGGGGCCTGGTAGCACAAGAGGCTCAGCCAACCTCAACCAGCAGCACAGCTCCTCCGGCTATGCCTTACCCGTGCAGCCCAGCCCAGCACGGACTCTACTTTACATGAACATCTCCAGGTGCCCGCTCTTACGGCTCATGGCACACACCTCGGTCCCATCGGCCATTGCCAATCAGCAGACAGAAAAAGTGGTGGAGTTTTTCCCTACCTACCAAGTTATGTACATGAAAAAACCCGTAATCCAATAACTAATTGCCTCTTTATGTGTGTGGTCTTATCTGGCCTTATCTCCTCAGACCACGTCGGGCATCTCATGTTCATAATCCATTTAGATTCTCAGATTAGAACCGACTACATAAAGCAGATAGATGGCTTCCCCTTTAATACCTTCTTTACAACAGTTTTCTTTTTCTTCATAAATCAACCAAACAGTCTGGGGGCACTGGAAGGAGCAGCACATGGGGGGAAAGCAGGCCCTGGCCGTTACTGATAAACCCGAACATCGGAATGATTCTACATTGCAGCCATTACTTCAGAACTGCTCTCTGCTGTGGTGGTAGCCCAGATTTCCAGCCAGGCCTTGCCCCAATCTCCTCTAGGGTTTGCACAAAACGGAGCATACACACCAATGCACCTGAGGAGACCAATGCACCTTGTTCACATCTCAGCCCCGCTGCTGGGTCAGTGTCCTCTGAATATGGGGACTCACAGCACACAGGACAAGCACAGGGAAAGGAGGAGGCATGAGGGAGGGAAGCAGTTTACCTGGATTGTGCCACTCTTCTGGCAGAGCCACATGTGGCCTGGCCGCAGCCCTGGGAGCTAGGACTCCTGGGTTCCAGTCCTGCCTCTGACACTGACTTGTTCTCTTGCGCTAGACAAGTCACTTCCCCTGCTACCTCAGTTTCCCCTTCCCTAAAATAGGACTAACGCCCTGCTTAGCTGACCGAGATGTGAGAGTTAGTTAATATTTGTACAGCTGCCTGAAGAGGTAAATCAGTATGTGAGAGAGAAATATTCACCGACATAGACCGTGTTCCACTGTAGTTTCAGGCCAACGGCTGGGACAGCATTTGTGTGTCTCCTCCAAACTCCCAGTGCTGCTGCATGCAGCGGGGTTAACAGCTGGGTTGCACAGTCCCATGGAGGGCGCCAGGGCTCTTCCCTGCCTGCATGTGCCGTCCTCCCAGTGAGCTGTCATCTGGGATAGCCGCTCCACGGGCAGGCTGCCCGGGATGGGGACGGAGCACTACGTTAGAACCTCGGCCTTCCCACTGCTGCTTTTCATGCCTGTCCCTACGTCATCGTTTATCTGCCAGGACCCAAGAGGGATAAATCTCCTGGGAGAAGCTGAGCATGAGAGACGCAGCGGCTGCAGGGAGGCTGGGCAGGGTTCCTGGCCTGTCTGCAGTGCTCTGGCATGTGCAGCTCATAAGGGATGGACAGACGCACGTTAGCCCAGAGTAGCAGGGAATGTGCAATGTGCTGAGCAGGTTACCCCTCCTTGCAGCGTGTCCCCGGCCGCCAGCTCCACCGCGACCTCTCTCACCATCACGTTAGAAGGGTCCATGTACAGATAATTGATGCATTTTTAACTTGCAAATGCAACACAAACTTCCCTCAGGAACGTCTAATTCACATTTTAAGTAACAAAAGGGCTCAAATCCCTTTCTTGCCTACTTAGTCATGCTGCATTTGGTATAAGCGAGATGAAATGCTAAGCTCAGGGAAGATCAGAGAGAAATTGTATGATTTCCACATTATAGGATAATTCCATGGCTGACTTACCCAAATGTGCAAGATGAGACACCGCACTCAGACGGCATCCACAGCTCACAGCTGAACTCTGCAGCTTCCAGCCTTCAGAGAATGGAAGAAGGAGATAATGGGATGTGGGAGGAATAATAGATGGGGGTCTTGGAGCTGCAAGAGCCAAACGAGCCATGGAAAGGCAGCAAGCGACGAGGATGCACCGACAACATTGTCTGCAGCACAAAGGGGACGTCCTTGCAGCAGCACGTAGTCACTGCAAGGGATTCATGGAGACAAACTGTTTGGAAGGATTGAAAGAGTCTGGGAAGGAGACACTTGCTGTGTTTCAGAGAAACCGCTACGCTGAGCAAGCGCGCATGTTCCACGGGCTTTTACTAGCCTTCATGCTTCAGGCCACAAACTGCCTGCCTCCGGTTATCAGGAAGGAACCCCACATACGTAGCCTGGAGCACTAGCAGGTGGTGCTCCTTCCTCCCGAGCATCATGCACCGGCATGAGCAGGCACAAGAAGCCACAGCAGAGGCGCTCCCGACGGCGATTCATTGGCTCCTGTCTGACAGACGTTTATTCCTTGCACCCCTACCTGCAGGGACCTCTGCAATAAAGCAGGTGCTGGGGTGCGCCGCTCTACACAAGCTCAGCACTCACCCACCACACAAGATCTTTGCCACTGCTAGGGGCTGGATCAGAGCCCAAACCTGACCATCCGCTTCCAGAACCCCAGGGAGTGAGCCAGGCCACTCCACAAGCGAAGGCACCATGAGCCCTCCACCAGCCCAAAGACAATCAGTCTCCCCGCCACGTAGAGGTACAAGCCAGGAAAAACGCTATTTGTGAGCAAGGGCACCAGGCTGCCCCCACCAAGGAAAGTTCTGCAGGTCAAGACATCACAAGCGCGCTACAGGAGAGGAGTGAGAATCCTGGAGCCTTTGCTCCAGTTCACAGCATGCTCCCTGCCCCTTGCCCAGTGCAGCCCTGACGCTGAGCCTGGAGCGCGCTAGGGACAGTCATGATCTCACACAGGGTTACTTCACCCCATCAATCGCATTGTTGTTTGTGATCTCACTGCTTTGGAGCTATGGCCAAGTCCATATTAGAGCTGCAGCTTCAGTGGCTTCCAGCTGCTGCCATCTTGCCCAGAGAAGGCTCCCTCTGGTCTCACCTGGTGGAGCAGCATCCTACAGGCATGTGGGTCCAGACGAAATCCTGCTGGCAGCAGTCCCGACACACACATACAGCTGGTCCAGCCACTGGACAGGAGGCTCCATCCCTGGAAAAGTCCCCAGGAGGGTCCAGCCACAAAGGACAGCTATACTGAGAAGTGCAGGGTCTGCATTGCTAGGCTATCCGTTCCTGAACCCCTTCCAGAAGAGACACTCGCAGCCACTCATCTCGAAACCCAGCACAGTGTAATTATCAGCTTGGAAGGTATCCAGCAAAGCATAAAAGGAGACACATGCCAGTTGTTTAGGTATATCAGTGCCCTGCTAATTGTGTTTGATGGGTATTTCAAGAGGGGTTTACAGTATTTTCCTTAAGTGCTGTTATGCTGAACTCCTTCCTGGATCCGATGAAGTGAGCTGTAGCTCACGAAAGCTTATGCTCAGATAAATTGGTTAGTCTCTAAGGTGCCACAAGTACTCCTTTTCTTTTTGCGAATACAGACTAACACGGCTGCTACTCTGAAATCCTTCCTGCATGTTTCCCTTCCCTCCGTGCCTGTCCGCCAGCTGCTGCGATCAGGGAGCAGTGGGGAGATTTTCTGTTGTTTTCGGAAATGATTTGACAAACGGTGTGTTAGAAAAGAGAGGCACCAGGGCCTGGCTCTGGCCTGCATCCTGGGTCGCCATTTAAACCCATGCAGAGCAAGCCCCGAGTGGGGTGACATGCCGCCAACCCAGAACAGCCGTAGTTCACACCCACTCTGCCTAGGTGTAAATGACTCCACGCGGGGCAGGACACGAGGAGCCAAGGGGACACACACCACTCTCCGGCCAACCCCCCGCCTGTGGAACCAAGGTTTCTGCCTCATTCCACAGCTGCTGTCTCCTCTTTTCATTCTGTTCTCTCCCCTTCGCCCCAATGTGCTCTGAACCCGTCTGCTCCGTCTAGCTATCTCCTGTCTACTGCACCTCCCACCACGGCATCTCGGCTCCTTCCTGCTCCCCATCCCAGCAGGAACCACTACACACAACTATCGCCAGGTAACCGGCTGGGGGTAGCCTTGTGCCTCCTTTGTCAACAGCGGCTTAAGAGCCCCACTTTGAATGCTCTCCCAGTGTTCATTCTCTCTCACATTCTGAGTCCCTGGAACAAACCCACCTTTTGTATGTGCTGGAGCAAAGGCTCAACAAATGGATTTTCCCTCATCTTCAGATATTGCTACCAGCTTAAGCAAAGCAACAGGGTGAAAACCACAAGCCATTCATAATTAAACTATTATCTTGCAACTCACCCCCCCCCCGCGCAAACCATTTAGCCTTGAAGAAAAATTCCCCCCACCACTGTATTCAGATCAATTCTGAAAGCCTAACAGCCTGAGCTGTAACCAGATAGTCCAGATACTTATCTCAGCAAACCAGAAACGGTGGGAAGCGGCAGCATAAAGGGAGCTTTGTGAGTCGGGCATTGTTCCCGTGCAGCTCCCGCGCGGCAGCCGACGCTGACTCACAAGCACCTGTACCGTCCGGAGTTCCAGGCCTCTGCACCATGCTCGCTGGGCATGCAGTAAACATGACACCGTTTCAGCTGGGGCAAAGAGTTGTGGGTCTCTCGCAGAACGGGGGCAGGGGAGAGTTTGCTGTCTTCTCTGCGAATGGAAAGAGTAAAGTTTTGCCTATGACTAAAGTTGCAGAAGATCATGAGTCTCACAGGTGTGGCAGGCTGAGAAAACAGGCAGAAAACCCAAGAGTTTTGTGCAACGCTCCCTTCCTCTGCCCCAGCCCACCAGATGTCAGCCTCTGGGTTCACTTGGCACACGACGACAGCATTGATAAAAACCTTCTTTCTGGTGAGCTGCATGCAAGCAAAGCGAATGGGACCGAACAAGATTTGTTTCCTCCTCCCGCAAACCCAGCAAAATGCCTAGCTGGCCAATGCATGCCGGTCTGCATTCGTGCACAGACCCTGGCTCCTGGCAGTGCGTGGGTAGCATTCTGCATTTGCTGACAATGCAGTCTGGGAATCTCTGCAGAGCCCTCCAAGGACCAGGCAGGGGTCCCTCACAGGCCTGAGTCCTCTGTCACTGCCAAACGAATCAGTGCTTCCAGGTACCTCCAGCTCTCTGCTCCCTCCTACTGCCGCCCGTCACTGACCTTCCTCAATAACCAGGTGTCACCCAATGAAATTAACAGGCTGCAGGTTTAAAACAAACAAGAGGAAGTATTTCTTCACACAAGGCACAGTAGCCTTTGGAACTCATTGGCAGGGGATGCTGTGAAGATCAAAAGTAGAACAGGGTTCAAAAAAGAACAAGATAAGTTCATGGTGGATAGATCCATCAACGGCTATTAGCCAAGATCTTCAGGGACACAAGCCCATGCTTTGGGTGTCCCTAAACACTGACTGCCAGAAGCTGGGACGGGATGGATCACTCAATAATTGCCCTGTTCTCTTCATTCCCTCTGAAGCATCTGGCATCGGCCAGCGTCAGAGACAGGATTCTGGGCTTGATGGAGCATTGATCTAACTCCACTATGGCCAGCCTTATGTTCTTATTAGCCTGGTCATGCTCAGTTCTATGGGCTGTATCCCTTTAACTTACCTCCCTTTGGTGACCTCGCTTTAAATCAAATGCCCCTCTGTATAGTCCCATGGCAACGGAACAAAAAGAAAGTTTTTAAAAATGCAAAGTCATTTGTGGGCGCAGGGTTTTCTCTGTCCTCCTCAACAGAGCAAAAGCTGATATGATGCTGTACTCGTCCTGTCTCCACGTGCACGTTATTTGGGACAAATCCAGAGCTGGTATAAGCGGTTGCAACCACAGCAGGGACAGCTGCTGCACCAAGCCTGAATCTGGCCCTTTATGATTTATCCCTTATTTGGCATTTCTTTGTGCATCACTCTTGGCCACACTTTCACGTCTTCCAGGTTTGCAGTCATTGCCCTTTGACTCATGTTGCTCATTTAGTGCATCAAGAGACCATCCCAGAGTGCAGGGTCTCTACAAAAGCAGCCCTCTCTCTCCTTTGCACAGTTAGGCCAGGAATATCTCTGCCCAGAGCAGCAGACCATCTAGCAATTCTCTCAGCCGCATGAGTACAAGGACTGGGAACAGGGCCAGCATGATGACATCTGTCATGACGTCGGTACTGTGTGCATTCAGACTCAGAAGCACTGGAGAAAGAGCACTTCCTCGACCAGTCGGGAGCGGTTGCAAAGGCACATGCAATCCTTGCAGACAACCGGCTCTCCATTTCGTATTTCAATGATGCTGCCACAAACATTTACTGTCACAAAAGAAGTTATTCAAACACAATCAATTAGGCGACTATATTAGCATATTTTTCATTGTAATATTATAACAAAGGGTATATTCCTCCCTGTGATTGTATTTATAGGCTTTTGGAGCTAATATTTGTTTAAATGATTAATATGTTTTTCAAATACATGTGACAAGTGTGGCAGAAATGTTTCTCTTTCTGCAAACAATACTGTAAAAGGAGAGTGCTCAGGAGTCCCCAGGAGGGCTGCCTTCCAGGTGCCACTGAGTTCTTTAACTCTTGCAAATTACATTTTTTGATGATAAGGAATTCCAAGGGAAGGGCTTTCCAGAGCAGTGTTTAGAACTGTGATTGGCGCTCCAAGCACTTCCCACCAGCCCTGAATGATCCCTGGGTCACAGCGCTCCAGAGAGCTTCCAGCTGATCTGCTTGGAGCTGGATTGTTTTATTTATTCAGAGTTGCATGTAACTCAGAGTCATAGAATATAAAGCCAGAAGGGACCACTGTGAGCATCTAATGTGGTCTCCTGTAACGCAGGCCAGAGCATTCCCCTGAGTTAATTCCTGTTTGAACTAAAGCATCTCCTTTAGAGAAATATCCCATCTTGATGTTAACCATTGGAACAATTTACCAAGGGTTCGGGTGGATTCTCCATCACTGGAAAATTGTAAGTTATTCCCTCACTGTTCGGACTTGCACCTTATTTCTAGTCTGACTTTGTCTAGCTTCAGCTTCGCACCATTGGATCTTGTTATGTCTCTGTCTGTGAGATGAAAGAGCCCCTGATTATCAGATTCTGCTCCATGTAGATACTTCTAGACTGTGATCAAGTCACCCCTTAACTTTGACTTTGAGAAGCTAAATAGATTGAGCTCCTACAGTCTTTTCCCATACGGCATTTTCCAAACCTTTAATCATTCTTGTGACTCTTCTCTGAACCCTCTCCAATTTTTCAGCATCTTTACTTAAGTGCAGACACCAGAACTGGACACAATATTCCAGTCGTTGTCACACCTGTGCTAAATACAGAGGGAATATAACCTCTCTACTCAAGATTCCCTTGTTTATACAGCCAAGGATTGCATTAGTCCTTTTGGCCACAGCATTGCACTGGGAGTTCATGTTTAACTGACTAGCCACCATGACTACAAAATCCTTTTCAGAGTCCTGATACCCTGGAGAGAGGTCCTCATCCTGTAAGTATGGCCTATACTCTTTGTTCCTAGATGTATGACTTTCCATTTGACTTTGTTAAAACGCATATTGTTTGCTTATGCTCTGCTTACCAAGCAATCTGGATCACTCTGTATCAGTGACCTGTCTTCTTCATTAATCACCACTCCTCCAAGTGCCCATAAGTCAATGCATCATTGACCAACTCATGAGAAATCAAGGCTCAGGACTAGGGTGACCAGATAGCAAGTGAGAACAATTGGGACGGGGACTGGGGGGCGGGGTGCTAGACTTCCATAATAGACAAAGCCCCGAGTATTGGGACTGTCTCTATAAAATCGGGACATCTGGTCACCCTACTCAGGATAGTCATGCAGTGATGAGGCGTGCCCCACACAGGCCCTGAATGGGCTAATGTGGGCCTACGAGGCAATTAACAGACCAGGCTGTACCTGGAGGGCAGGAGCCAGGCTTAACTGATCATGAAGCCAGCTGGGCAGGAGCAGGCTGATTAGTAGAAAGCCAGGAAGTGTGTAGCAGAAAGGGGATGCAGGGAACAGAGAGGGAGTGAGGAGCAAGCCCAGTGTTCCTAAGCAAACTTGGAGAAGGCTGGGAAGAGAGGCTCCAGAGAAGACGCCCTGAGGGTCAGCAGAGCCTCCAGGAACAAGGCCCTGGGAGGCAGCCCTCTGTGATGGAGTGAGGAGGAACTCTGCAAATCCCAGGGGTAGGGCAAAATATGTGCAGGGGATTGATTCTGGGCAGGATAGAAGAGTTTTGTTCCTGTCAGTTTGGACATTATTGCCCCAGGAGGGGACCGAGGTTTGTGTGACTTGGGCAGAGGGCGGAGCCGTGGACAACTCAGCAAGAAGCAGATGGCTAGCTGGCAGCTTCGGAGACAAGGACCCCTTTCAGCATCACACCTTGACACAAGCAGGCACTGTGGGTGGGGAGTACCCATGTGTTACGGTTTTTTTCTCAACACTTTGCATTTATAGAGTGCTGCCATGCTAAGGATCAGGGTGTCTGGGCGTGTGTTAGCTGCAGCATCTATCTGTATGCACGTTAAATGCTCTCCGTTCGTTGTTCCTTGTGTAGAAAAGCGGATCCCTAAAAGCTGCGTGATCTGCACGTTCTCACTCCCTCTGCTTCTGCAAAGCTTGGATTCCAAGATGGAATGAGAACAAAAGCTCAAAGAGAGGCAAATGCACAAAGCGTAACTGTGTCTTCGACTGGGAAACGACCAGTAGAGGCAGTGGAGCTGCGGCATCGAGAGGTGAGCCCCTGTCAATCGGAGCCAGAGATCACTGACTGATCAGCAGCCATCCTGAGTTACTTCACCTGGGTGGGCGGAGCAGATCATCTCTGATAGAACTGTCCTTTTGCATTTGATAGTCTTCCCTCTAATTGGCTTATATCTGCTAAATTCCACCCCAAAGAGGTGAGGGCAGAGTATGGGGGGGGGGGTCAATTTTAAAATATGCTGTTTATTTTATCCCCTCTACAAAAGTTTGAAAAAGTTATGAATAAGCCTCTTAATCCCAGCTGGTCCCACGAGCCAGCTCTCTGACAGTGCTGTTTATTGACTCACATGTCTGCACTATTACCTAGCGTCCCAGCGCTCAGAGGCAGACTGTTTTCTGGGACAGTCTGGCTATAACATACCTGGAAGGCAGCCTCTTCTACCTGCAGCGTCTTTCCAAATATGAAAAAGATTCAATGTTTCCACTGGCAAGGCCCTCTGTCTTCAATAACCTCCTAGAGTTTGAAGAAAGAAGCTGGTATTCACGAGAGCTTGTGATCAATGGGGAAAGGGAAATCCCCAGCCCCAGATGCAGATGCTAATTCTAGACATTGAACTTTTTTAAACAATGACAACTGAAATGTTATTTACATTCTAATCAGCTGTACAAAGAAACAGAAAGTGTTTATAGGGGAAGGTATAAAAGTCACATATGTGAGGCTAAAATTACAATCAGTTGTAGGGAAAGCTCTGGTTTTGAGTCTGATCCTGGAGTAATGTGAAATCTGCCTGAGTAAAGGCTGCAAGAATAGGGTCCTGTATTAGTGACCCAGTCTGAAAAATGTCCCCTGCAGTTAGAAAGTGACTTCTGGCCATGTGTCGCTAGATGAGAAGTGTCAGAACAAACTCATTCTGTGACCTTGTGCAAACTCACCAGTGGCTTGGCAGCTCACATGCCAGCTGATAGCACAAAGCTGATTGTAACCCAGGTCTGTGTTAACCCAGGCCCAGCACAAGGCCTCTTCCAGCTCTCTTCCCCCAGTCTCAACACTGAGGATCTGCTGGTTCAAGTGCATCATAGACATTTTCTCTGCTTTGATGCATATTATAATCCAGCGAGTTTAAAGGAGTGGGAATGGTGCCGGAGACCTAGAAGAGTTCTTTACACTCCAGGCCCATCTCAGCAGCGGGAGTCCTTAGTGGGTTTCCAAGGAGGTGCTTGGCATCTTTCAATACTTTGGAACAACGGCACTTGATCCTGGATGGAGGTGGTGAGAAGAGCGTAGGCTGGCTAAGAAGGGATACAAGACACTGGACTGCTCCAGGAGGGACCCCCACTCTAGGCACTGGCTCTGTCCCTGCATAAATATGGGTGCACTCCACCTTCTCTCTAGCCCCCAAGACTGGACATTAACCAGCCTTCTGTGTGTGAGCCCCATTGCCCACGACAGTCCCTGCCGCCAGCACAAGGCTCCAGTAGGGGCTGGCAGTGAAAAAGTCACCCTGGAAAATGCAACTTCAAGAGAAAAAATAAACAAAGAACTGTAATGTTTGCGGGGTGTTTGTTAATTCTAAGCCAGAAATACCCTTTACACTCAAGGGTTCATAGATTCCAAGGCCAGCTGGGATCATTGTGATCATCTCGTCTGACCTCCTGCATAGCACAAGCCAGAGAACCGCCCCCAAATAATGCCTAGAGCAGAGCATTTAGACAAATCTTGATTTTAAAATTGTCAGTCTGAATTTGTCTAGCTTCAACTTCCAGCCATTGGATCGTGTTCAACCTTTGTCTGCTAGATTGAAGAGTCCAGTATTAAATATTTGTTCCCTGGGTAGGTACTTACAGACGGAGATCAAGTTACCCTTAGTTGTCTCTTTGTTAAGGTAAATAGACTGAGCTCCTTGCATCTATCACTGTAAGGCAGGTTTGCTAATCGTTTAATCACTCTCATCACTCTTCTCTGACTCCTCTCCAATTTATCAACGTCCATCTTGAATTGTGGGCACCAGAAATTGACACAATGTTCCAGCAGCGGTCGCCCCAGTGCCCAATACAAAAGCAAAATACTCCAGCTTGAGATTCCCCTGTTTATGCATCCCAGAATCGCATTAGCTCTTTTGGCCACAGCATCACACAGGGAGCTCATATTCAGCTGGTTAGCCACCACAACTCCCAAATCTTCTGAAGAGTCCCTGCTTCCCAGGACAGAGTCCCTCATCTAGGAGCAAAGAAGATAGGCCATACTCACAAGATGTGTACCTTTACTGTTAGCCACATTCAAACACATTGTTTTCTTGCACCCAGTTCACAAGGCGATCCAGATCGCTCTGAATCAGAGCCATGTCTTCTTCATTATTTACCACTCCCCCAGTTTTGTTTCATCTGCAAGATATATCAGTGATGATGGTTCTATGTTTTCTTTCAGGTCACTGATAAAAATGTTAAATAGTGTAGGGACAAGAACCGATCTCTGCAGGACCTCATTGGAAACAGACCCACTTGATGATGATTCCCTGTTTACAATTACATTTTGAGACCTATCAGTTAGCCTTCTGTAAAGGCTTGGTGCTTCACAATATTTTGATTAAAAAACTAGAATGATATAAAATTAATATGGCACACAATAAATGCATTTAAAATTGGCTAAGTATATTATGGCAACTCTGTTACCTTTATCAACCAAACTTGTAATCTCATAAAAAAAAGATATCAAGTTAGTTTGGCAGGATCTGTATGCCATAAACCCATGATGATTTGCATTAATTACTTTACCCTCCTTTAATTCTTTATCAATCAAGTCCTGTACTAGCCACTCCATTATCTTGCCCAGGATCAATGACAGGCCTATAATTACCTGGGTAACCCTGTTTACTCTCTTTGAAAACTGAGACAACGTTAGCTTTTTTCCAGTCTTCTGGAACTTCCACAGTGTTTCAAGACTTACTGAAAATCAGGATTAATGGTTCAATGAGCGCCTCAGCCAGCTCTTTTAAAACTCGCGGATGCAAGTTATGTGAGCCTGCTGATTTAGAAATGTCTAACTTTATAGCTGCTGTTTAACATCCTCCAGAAACATGAGTGGAACGGAGAGAGTATTATTACCATATGAAGAATCTGTATCATCTGTTTTTCCTCTAAATATAGAACAGAAATATTTATTGCCGCTTTTTTGGTCTTATATATAATTCTACCATTTGCATCTCGTAATGGCCCATTGCCGTTGTCATATTAGGAACAAACACCATCATATGTTTATAACTTCGTTGTCCTGAGGCAGGGGATTCAAAGAGATTGACATTATCGGCACCTACTGAATATTTCAGACAAAGAATTTTTTTGTTAAACTATCGCCTATTTTTCTAAAACCAAAGTTTTCACAAACACATTTAAACTAACAAAAAATGGCCCTTTTCAAAAGCTGCAGAATGAAAATTATTTTTAATTTTTGGAAATTTTTCATGAAAACCTCCGAACGATATATCATCATTTAGAACTAGGGACCATCCAGTGCCTGGCCAGAAACATCGTGTGCTGTGCACGTGACAGGTGTTATGACAGTTGCCTCATTGTCAGCACGCATTTCTCACAGCCTGAGCTCTCTTCCCGTCCGGGCCATTTGTGACCCCACAGCCTGTGAGTTGAATGCCCACGTGGCCTTTTCAGTTAATTATTTTTCATTAATGATGCTATAATTGCCATTACACTTCTCATTTTGTGTCTGTTGGATGCTAGTGCTGGTATTTTTCTCATTTGTCCCTGAAAAAAACATGGAGCAGATCCTCAAGGAATCCATTTTGAAGCACTTGGAGGAGAGGAAGATGATCAGGAACAGTCCACATGGATTCACCAAGGGCAAGTCATGCCTGACCAACCTGATTGCCTTCTATGATGAGATAACTGGCTCTGTGGATATGGGGAAAGCAGTGGATGCGATATATCTTGACTTTAGCAAACTTTTGATAGGGCCTCCCACAGTATTCTTGCCAGCAAGTTAAAAAAGTATGGATTGGATGAATGGACTATAAGGTGGATAGAAAGCTGGCTGCATTGTCACGATCAAGGGGTAGTGATCAACAGCTCGATGTCTAGTTGGTAGCCAGTATCAAGTGGAGTGCGCCGGGGTCAGTCCTGGGGCCGGTTTTGTTCAATGACATCTTCATTAATGATCTGGAGGATGGTGTGGATTGCATCCTCAGCAAGTTCACAGATGACACTAAGCTGGGAGGAGAGGTAGATACGCTGGAGGGTAGGCGTCCAGAGTGACCTAGACAAATTGGAGGATTGGGCCAAAAGAAATCTGATGAGGTTCAACAAGGGCACATACAGAGTCCTGTGCTTAGGACAGAAGAATCCCATGCACCGCTACAGGCTGGGGACCGACTGGCTAAGGGCAATTCTGCGGAAAAGGACCTGGGGATTACAGTGGACGAGAAGCTGGATATGAATCAACAGTGTGTCCTTGTTGCCAAGAAGGCTAATGCCATATTGGGCTGCATTAGTAGGAGCATTGCCAGCAGATCGAGGGAAGTGATTATTCCCCTCTATTGGGCACTGGTGAGGCCACATCTGGAGTATAGTGTCCAGTTTTGGGCCCCCCACTACAGAAGGGATGTGGACAAATTGGAGAGAGTCCAGCAGAGGGCAACGAAAATTATTAGGGGGCTGGGGCACATGACTTACGAGGAAAGGCTGAGGGAACTGGGGTTATTTAGTCTGCAGAAGAGAAGAGTGAGGGGGGATTTGATAGTAGCCTTCAACTACCTGAAGGGGGTTCAAACGAGGATGGAGCTCGGCTGTTCTCAGTGGTGGCAGATGACAGAACAAGGAGTAATGGTTTCAAGTTGCAGTGCGGGAGGTCTAGGTTGGATATTAGGAAACACTATTTCACCAGGAGGGTGGTGAAGCACTGGAATGCGTTACCTGAGAGGTTTTTAAGGCCTGGCTTGACAAAGCCCTGGCTGGGATGATTTAGTTGGGGTTGGTCCTGCTTTGAGTAGGGGGTTGGACTAGATGACCTCCTGAGGTCCCTTCCAACCCTGATATTCTATGATTCTCTGATCTGTGTGTTGGTGATTAAATTGCAAAATCATATAAGCAGCGCTGAGAGAGCAAAGCTTCAGTAACACTGAGCCTGTGAGAGAGACAACACAGAAACCCAGTGGCACACACTCCCCCATGCTGTTGGTACAGTGGGAAAGGGTCACGTGGCATATAGCCTCCGTGGCTTTTTTATTTTTTTTATTGCCCCTCACTTAGGAGTTAGATATTAAGGACACACACTGACATGCGTGAGAGCTGTGCTGCGGTCCTTGCTGCAAACACAGTTAGACTCTGGGCGAGGCTCCCCTGCCTGTGGCATTATCCTCCGGCTTTTCTGGGCTGTCACAGCCTTGACATCATTTATTTTTGTATGTGATTGACCTGTCTGCTGGGTCAGACTGCTCCTCTGGGCAGCTGCTGCCATGCACAGAGCCAGCGGAAAGGGGCCAGGGGCTCAGGAGCCCTGCAGGGGAATGGATGCCTGCCTCCATACTTTTGCAAGATGCAGAGTGTGTGTGTGGGGAAGGGGCAGGGGAGCTCCAGCCCCTGACATACCTCCAGAGCCAAGCAATATGTTCAGGAATTATTCAGCGAAGGACTCAGAGCGACGAACTAGTTAAAGAAAATCAGGTGGACGAATGAATCACCTTGTTCTAGTGAGAACTGATTCCCGTTGTAATGAATCCTAGAAAACAGAGCTGCCAGGTAGTCTTCCCCTCTGCAAGTCCCATGAGCCTACAGTAAAAGCTTTCTTATGCCTTGTGGCTCATCTCTCCATTGGGGCAGGACTGGCCCTTGCAGGATACCATCTAGAGCAGCGGTGGGCAACCTGCAGCCATCAGGGCAATCCGCTGGCGGGCCGCAAGACAGTTTGGTTACATGGACCTTCCGCAGGCTCTGCCACCTGCAGTCCCAGTGGCCGTGGTTCGCCGTTCCCGGGAAAGTATATTTTCTGAGACTGCTGCGTATTTCTTACAACATCTCTGTCTGGAGGCTGGGGAGTTTAGTGGCTATTTGTGCATGGATTTGAGAGCTGGATGGGGGGGGGGGTAATGTACAGGCTCCTGGCACTGTGAGACAGGTGCTTTTTAAATCGCTTGAGCTGTACTGAATGCCCCTGTGCCCGGCACGCCCACTTTCCGGAGCCCCATGAGGGAAGTGGACCCAGCAGGAGGACGGGCTGCCTGTTGCATTCATTAGTGGGCTGGATTCACACCTTAGCATAACAATAGCCAAGAAAGCTGGGATAGGTGTTTCCTGCAAACACAGAGGATGCAGATAAAGGAGGCTTACTCCATGACTGATTCGAATAAATATATACCACCCAGGAGTGGCAGCATGGGCAGGTGGGTCTAGGGGGCCAAATGTTCAACACAGACCATGCCAGCCCTGATCAAGATAAGGCCAAAGCCTCAGCTCCAACCAGCCTCCAAGACCTTGGGGGTAGGTCAGGTGCAAACCCTGGCTGGCTAGATCAGGCCCAGCTCAGATATTTCCTACTCACCGCATGAACACTCCCATCCTTAGCACTGGTCTGCGCTCTGCACATGGGGCTGGAACCAAATGCAGCAGGGTTCCCTGCACCCCAGACACTGCTCAGCCTTTCTCACTCTTATCCAGGGAGGAAGAATCTGACCCCTCTGCTGCTTGCATGGGGCAGAGCAGCAAGGAAGGAAAAGGGTTTTGGGGACTCTCTCCCACAAGCACCTGGGGCAGTGTCACTATGAGCCACCAGTTCACACCTGCTGAGCTACCGCCCAGACTGTCAGAATTCACCTCCACTGATGGGCTGGATTGAACCACCTCTGGCCTCTGGCTGAGCTGCTTGCCAGTCCTAGTGACGAGGAAATTCTTGCAGAGCAGCCAGTCAGTATTGGGCAGCAAGGAGCATTTGCAGCTGGGCCCTGCCAGCTTTTATAGGCGCTTGACTTCACCTTTTTTGCCTTTCTGTGACTTTTTGATTTGAATTTCAAATTCTTCAAAATTCTGCATGTAAAGAAGAACTACAAAGCACGACAATGTGATGTGGCCGTGAAAAAAGCGAATGCGGCCTTGGGATACATCAGGCGAGGTATTTCCAGTAGCGATAAGGAGGTTTTAGTACCGTTATACAAGGCACTGGTGAGACCTCATCTGGAATATTGTGTGCAGTTCTGGTCTCCCATGTTTAGGAAGGATGAATTCAAACTGGAACAGGTACAGAGAAGGGCTACTAGGATGATCCAAGGAATGGAAAATCTACCTTATGAAAGGAGACTCAAAGAGTTTGGCTTGTTTAGCCTAACCAAAAGAAGGCTGAGGGGAGAGATGATTGCTCTCTATAAATATATCAGAGGGATAAATACCAGAGAGGGAGAGGAATTATTTAAGCTCTGTACCAATGTGGACACAAGAACAAATGGATATAAACTGGCCATCGGGAAGTTTAGACTTGAAATTAGACGAAGGTTTCGAACCATTATCAGAGGAGTGAAGTTCTGGAACAGCCTTCCAAGGGAAGCAGTGGGGACAAAAGACATATCTGGCTTCAAGACTACGCTTGATAAGTTTATGGAGGGGATGATATGATGGGATAGCCTAATTTTGGCAATTAATTGATCTTCGCCTATTAGCGGTAGATATGCCCAGTGGCCTGTGATGGGATGTTGGATGGGGTGGGATCTGAGTTACTACAAAGAATTCTTTCCTGGGTGTCTGGCTGGTGAGTCTTGACCACATGCTCAGGGTTCAGCTGATCGCCATATTTGGGGTCCGGAAGGAATTTTCCCCCAGGGCAGACTGGCAAAGGCCCTCGGGGTTTTTCGCCTTCCTCTGCAGTGTGGGCCACGGGTCACTTGCTGGAGGATTCTCTGCACCTTGAAATCTTTAAACCACGATTTGAGAACTTCAATAGCTCAGAAATATGTTAGAGGTTTGTTACTGGAGTGGGTGGGTGAGATTCTGTGGCCTGCGCTGTGCAGGAGGTCAGACTAGACGATCATAATGGTCCCTTCTGACCTTAAAGTCTATGATTCTATACAATCATTCCAACAACTAGCACCTTGCAGCCATGCTGGAAATATGGCTTTCCAACACTTTGCTATATGCAGCAAGAGTGAATGCGCAGATAAATTCATGACCCCAGATTCCTCTGAAAATTCTCTAAATAAAGACTTTCAAATGCATGGCTTTGCTCAAGATCACTGTGTTTGTGTTGGTAAGAAGCCAAAATCCATGAAAAATAGTGTGTATGCCAAAAAAAATTAATTTTATGTAATAAATATAGGTCATTTGGATGAGCTTCTTGCCAAAAACAATGCAAACATGAACATCCTCAGAGATTCTTATCAGAGCAGAGTTGAGTCTTTAATACAGTCTACCGCCCGCTCGTAAATGGAGAAAGAATTCTGCAAAACTACCCATTTTCTCTTGGAACATTTCACCCACAGTTAGTTTGCCCATTTTGCCCAGCCAGCATGGCTTTTCACAGTAAATATGGTGAAACGCAGCCCACTGGAAAAAACAGAAATTTACCCTAGTTGAAAATCTGTGATTTTAATGGAGAAAGATGGGCTTTGATAGCAAAACTGCTCTGTTCTGACTGCTGAAAAAATGCCTTCATTTTGAAAATAATAATAATTAATAATCTACCTAGGGGTGTCTGGACTGAGTGCTGTCCCTTCCAAAAATCCTTTATTTAAGATACCGACTTATCTCTATTTGGGGATTTCAATAGCTCAGACATAGGTGTGAGGTTTTTCGCAGGAATGGGTGGGTGAGATTCTGTGGCCTGCATTGTGCAGGAGGTCAGACGAGATGATCATGATGGTCCCTTCTGACCTTAAAGTCTATGATTCTATGAGTCTATTCCAGGACAGCGGGCTCCCCACCTTCTGACACCTACCCCCATTAGGAGATAAAATAGGTAAGAAATTAAGTAAAACAATAGGATCAGTACAGATCAATGCCTGTTTTAAGAGCTGGCTATTTTGTGGCATGTTAATCTCCCTCGGCTGAAATCAGGGGAGAGGTATTCTATGTCATAGGAAATAGGATGGGGTGAGGTTTGTGGTGGGGGAGGCTGGTGCTAAACCAATGAGACAGCACACCAGAGCTGTGCAGGGACTCCCCTGATATTCTCTGCAGCTTTGACTGCACTTCCAGACCCCACTGCTGATCTGCCCCTGAAAAGCTGGCACTGTGATAAGGAGACGGCCTGATGTCAGTTCCCCTTGTCCCCACAGAATCCACGTCAGGACTTGTGCCCTGGAGATGGAGGTACAGTCTCAGCTGGATAATTGGGGCAGGGTTTTCAGTGCACTCCATCTTCCTTTGCCGGTCTCTTCTCCCAGCACCAGTACCGCTCTGCACCAGGCACTTACTGCGCTAACAGGGCTGCGAAAGCTGGGATCCCACCAGCTCCTGGGAAAAGCAACAAAAACGACTTTTCTACAGGGAAAAACACTGCGGGGAACAGTTCCTTTCTCCCAGTTTTGGGGAAAGGGAACCACCTTTTCCTGTTATCCCGGGCTGGGGAAAGAGGTGAAGGGCAAAGGGTACATTCCAGTTGCTGAGGCACATGTCCACCAGTTGACCCGAATCAGCAGGATGAAGAGAGTTTGGACAGAGAGTGAAAAAGAAATGAGACAGATAGGAAAGAAAAGATCTTTACAGATCTAACAAAATTCAGTGAGTCCCTGAGCCCTCTTGAATGTGGCTCAAATGTCACCAAATGTCCGCCACTGCTTGTTCTACCCCTAAAAACTGTTTCAATGTTATATCTGTCTTTGCTTTGCTCAGAGGACTCATCCCCAAGACTAAAACAGGCAAATGAAAGGGGGAAGGAGTCTCCTCTGATAAACACAAACAAAGAGGCAGCCAGTTCCTGTGCCCAGCCACCCCACACCCGAAAATCCCAACCTCACGGAACGCCACACACCCCAAACCAGAGTTCTTTGCTTATGTGTGGCTCTAGTTAGTTTCCATCCCACCATCAACCTCAGCCTAGACCAATCCACACAAGCAGTCCATTTCCTGGACACTCCTGTGCTAATAAGCGATGGTCACATAAACACCACCCTATACCGGAAACCTACTGACCGCTATTCCTACTACATGCCTCCAGCTTCAATCCAGGACACACCACACGATCCGTTGTATACAGCCAATCTCTAAGATACAACCGCATTTGCTCCAATCCCTCAGACAGAGACAAACACCTACAAGATCTCTGTCAAGCATTCTTAAAACTACAATGCCCACCTGCTGAAGTGAAGAAACAGATTGACAGAGCCAGAAGAGTACCCAGAAGTTACCTACAGGACAGGCCCAACAAAGAAAATAACAGAACGCGACTAGTTGTCACCTTCAGCCCCCAACTAAAACCTCTCCAGCGCATCATCAAGGATTCACAACCTATCCTGAGGGACGACCCATCACTCTCACAGATCTTGGGAGACAGGCCAGTCCTTGCTTACAGACAGCCCCCCAACCTGGAGCAAATACTCTCCAGCAACCACATACCACACAACAGAACCACTAACCCAGGAACCTATCCTTGCAACAAAGCCCGATGCCAACTGTGTCCACATATTTATTCAAGTGACACCATCATAGGACCTAACCACATTAGCCACGCCATCAGGGTCTCGTTCACCTGCACATCTACCAATGTGATATATGCCATCATGTGCCAGCAATGCCCCTCAGACATGTACATTGGCCAAACCGGACAATCTCTACGCAAAAGAATAAAATCACAAATCTGACATCAGGAATCATAACATTCAAAAACCGGTAGGAGAACACTTCAGCCTCTTTGGCCACTCAGTAACAGATTTAAAGGTGGCAATTTTGCAACAGAAAAGCTTCAAAAACAGACTCCAAAGAGAAACTGCTGAGCTTGAATTAATATGCAAACTAGATCCCATTAACTTGGGTTTGAAGAGAGACTGGGAGTGGCTGGGTCATTTCACATATTGAATCTATTTCCCCATGTTAAGTATCCTCACACCTTCTTGTCAAACTGTCTAAATCGGCCATCTTGATTATCACTACAAAAGTTTTTTTCTCCTGCTGATAATAGCGCATCTTAATTAATTAGCCTCTCACAGTTGGTATGGCTACTTCCACCTTTTCATGTTCTCTGTATGTGTATATATATATATATATCTCTTCTTACTATCTGTTCCATTCTATGCATCCGATGAAGTGGGCTGTAGCCCACGAAAGCTTATGCTCAACTAAATTGGTTAGTCTCTAAGGTACCACAAGTCCTCCTGTTCTTTTTGCGGATACAGACTAACACGGCTGCTCGTCTGAAACCTCTAGTTAGTGTGTTAGCCAGCACTTCATGGTTCCATGCCTGCCCGTGAGTTCGCCCTGGCTCTGGTCAGGGGCTTTTATAGCCCCTCATCACCAGTGCCAAAGTGGGTCTGGGCAAGTCAGGCCGAGTGGGATATTTGAACACAAACCGGAGCGGTTTAATTTTTTTAAGCTATTATTGATACGTAGAGACTCTGCATTTTGCAGTAAAGTTTACGAGAACGATACGAGAGTGTGTAACTGATGGTGGTGGAGCCTAATGAAGTGTGTTTGAAATATTGAAGTATATGATAAACCATTATGTAAATTAAATTCATTGATAGCTCTGCTGTGAAATCGCTCTGGTAGCAGAAGAGTAGATAAACATGAAGCTTAGAAGGTGCCATTTATTCATCCTTAAAATGGTTCCAAGTTTCTAGTGATTCATTAGCATTTAGCAGAAAACAAAGAGAACATTAGTTTCGCAACCAAACTTGAAACGAAGTCTCTTGAATTCTTCAAACCTCAATGCCATGCTGAGGCTTGTGGCCGTCTCGGCTCATTCCAGATCAGATCCTTTTCTTTCCCTTGGCAGATCCCATGCAGAAATGTGTTTTCTATCTGCAGCGGGTGCTTTCGGCAGGGGTGACTCCCAAGGTTCTTGCCTCAGACATACTGATTTTGCACGCTCTGTTTTTTATGCTTATTTAGTGGCTGCCAAAATAATAAACACTTAACCATGGAAATGGCATTTGCCATCATCTCCATGATCCTCCTGAGCTTACCGATACAACCTGTCCCAGTGACAAGCTGCGTGGAGTAACTGCTAGACAGCTTTTTGCATCTACCCCAGAGACACGGAAAGAAAAGCTGGATGTGCATGTGTATTAAAAACAAAAGAAGAATGATGTTTATTAGTATATTTAGAAATAATTTAGAAATAGTATAATAAAAGTAATTTGGAAACAAACCAAATGAAATAAATCTTTACTATGAAACCCCAAACAATACTAATAGAAACATACTTTTTGTTCAGCAGTCATTGGGGTTTTCCAAACAAAAGGCCAGATGCTGCAGGCCAGATGCCCCACTGAGGTCAGCCTATGAGCTGCTGGCTCAGACGCCAACCTAGTGCATCTTTAGCCCAGGGATGTTGTGTTCTACGACCCTTAAAACACAAGCAAACCATGTGCAGAGATGATGGGCCCAGTCTTGCAAATCCCTTACTCAGATAGTCGCACTGATATCAGTAAGCAACAAGTTAAGGGACCGGCCCCACATTCTCCACTGCTGCAGTTAGTTAATAAATTTACTTTCTCTGACATATTCTGTGGGTTTGAAAGACTTTAAGGTAAAGACATTCCCGTAATATTCTATTCAAAATAAACAATGTTTGATGAGTATCATTACTAGGGGACAGCTGCTCAGAAAGTCCTGGATTTAAGAGGTTATGGATCTGGTGCTTTCTGTTGTACTTTATTAACACTGTACATGCATTGAGACAAATAGAAAGGGAGCTAAAGTTAATGATCATTTCTGTGCAATTTTATATCTCCGTTAACACCTGCTTCTGCCTGGCTAAGGAGCAGCCCACTGTGAAATGGGACAAGAAATAGTTTGTTACCACTGTGAGTATCCTGTGGTCTCCATTATCTGAAACCGAGTAAAAGCAGTGTAAAGCTCGTGTCTCTTTTCCACAGAGGGGTTTGAAGCTTCTCTTACTGACTACCCGAACATTTATAAGGAAGTAACAGAGATCCAGTTTTCACACAGGTGCACCTCCCAGGGGGTTGTGGCGTCGGCTCCAGAATGCATCCCCGAGTCCCTACCGCACCCTTATTGCAGGGGCCCACACTTGAAAATTGAGCCCTGAGATGTTAGGCAGATAAACTCAAGCCAACAATACGAATGTCCTTGCAGTTTCTGTGCACAGAACTGAACGGGGGGAAGAGGGGGAGGGAAACGGGACTTTGTGTTCACTGAAGACTCTAGAGTGAGTTTCAGGGCACACAAACAGAACGTGGCTGCAGTCATAACTTTTGTAAGTGCTTTTGCAAGCCATACCAGCAGCAGGCACTTTGTCCACTCAGCCACGGCGCATACACGCTGGAAACTAAAGTGAAGCCCTTTGTACCCACCAGCTCACCCTTTCCAGCGCAACAGGCCCAAGAGTGGCTGGTGTGGGGTTAATGTCTCTGCAGCCCAAGCCTGCTAAGCATCATGGGAAAGAGACAACCCACTGTTCTGAAACTAATTTTACAGTTTAACTGCTATCATATATCCCGGGCCCCCCAGCCCTCTTTGAAAGGAGTGCTCCTACCAGTTGGAAAACTCACAGAGTGTTTTGATTGGCAAGGTTTCTGCCAGACGGTGGGAGTTATAAATAAACATCTCAGCAGGGCCTGGAAAAGTCCAGCTCATTTTGCCAGGCTTTAGACTGTGCGAGAGCCTCTCTCGGGGGTCCGGCCCTTGCTGGAGCCCCTCCACTACATTACATAAGCCCCAAACAGGACATTACTGCATGTGTGTGAACAACTCGTGTTACAGAAACAGCAACTTCTATTCACGGGGTAGACGGCTGCAGCTTCACAAGGTCCCTTTTCTCCCAGCCTTTCAGCTTGAAAACTAAGGGCAACCAACTGCAATATGCACCGTCAGGGCAGAATGCGCTGTGTACTCTTATCTTCACCGGGTTACAATGCACTTCGCTTGGAAGGAAACTTTATTTAAGGCTCCCATGAGGACTGGGGGAGAAGGGAGAGACCCTGGCTCCGCAGACTGGCTGGGACTGCAGCAGGAGTGGCTGGCTCACCCCATGCGCCTGCCTTCTTGGGCTGAACTGCGAAATCCCAGCCTGAGTCTCAGTTAGGAAACTGATTCCCAAATAAAAACAATGCTGGGACTGTCTGCCCCATCCCAGCCCTGCTCCACGTCCTGTCCCCACTCCGCCTCTCCCGACCCAAGTGGACCCCCGCAGGGCCAGCCAGGCCCACGAACAAATAGCAGGAAGCAGGGCAGCTCCCAGGGGATTAGTCTGCAGAGTTCAGAGCTCAGCCCAGCAGCTGGATTTACGAGGTGAATGCCCTGGGACAGAGCTGGCTGCTGGGCACAGGCCTCTGGTGCTTGGTGCACCCTGGAAAGCCGCAGCTGGCCATTCCCCAGGGGCTTTACTCTAGGTCCCAGGTCTGCATAGGAAGTATGCCGAGAGCAGTGTGGCCAGGTCCTAGGGAGATGGGCCCATCTCGCCATATGTTACACGGCAGGGGCCTTCTTCGTTCTCCTCCAGACGCTGCTAAACTCTAGAGCTCAGTGCGAGGAACAGCTAATCGCGTGCGAGCAGGAACTGCGCCAGCCATTCACCTCAATCCTGGCCTGCCGCAGCCCTTGCTCTTCCGGTCCTGGGCTCTGCTCACACAGATCAGCTGGACCAGGGCTGCAGCCCCCTGCCCCTCCCACACAAACAGCTTTGATGATGCCCCCTCATTCCCAACCTGCAGCCTTCTCCGTCCCACTGCTGCCCAACGTTCCCAGCCCTGGGCCCCCACCACTGCTCTGCCAGTCCGCCTCTGGCAAGCACACGCCCAGCTTGTGCTTTCCCGCCTCTTTTAACATACAGACGCGGTCCTGCAGGCAGTGCCGGGGAAAACTGGTCAGTGGTTTGAAATGTTTTGTGGGAACAAACAAACCAACAGTGTTTTTCTTTCACTATAAAAGTTTTGTGATTTTTTTTTTCATTTTTCACACACAAAATTTCAAAATGAGTTTTTTGAAAACAAAAGGAATTTGTTTCATTTTGTAGAAAAAAAATATTTCAAATATGTGGGGGGCCTTCTGGCTGTCACTTTTTTTCCCCAATGGAAAGAAAAAAACAGTGAGACACCAAGGGATTGCTTCCAGCCGTTGGGATTTTTTTTCCAAAAATTGAGATGTTTTCAATTTAATTGAATTATGTTCATAACAATGAATTCTTCCTGCAACAAATATTGTCAGGTGGGGGGGTGGATTTCATGGGAGTGTGTGGCCCTGCAGCATGTTCCATCTGCCAGCAGCCCCCCACCCCTAACACTGGCTGAGTGTCAAAGGGCCAACCCCCACCTGCTCTCACTCATTCACTGCTCCGGCCTTTCTGGTTCACGCTGGGGGTTCAGAGCCCGGCACAGGAGGAGGGGTGTATGTGTGACCTTCTGCCAGGTGTTGTCAGCAGCAAAAAGGGCTGGATTCAAATATCTAGGGAGCTCCTCGTAACATTCATGAGCACGCTGGCTTGAGCTGCCTCCCAGAAGGCTGAGAATATTCAATTCCTTCCCGGGGCCCCCTTCCCAGGCAATACGTCCCCCTCTCACAAGCACTGAGTCTGTGTGTGAAACAAGGAAAACTTTATTCGGGGAAAAGGGGACGCAGCACTGATTTGGGAAACCACAGCAAATCAACAGCATCTTACGCCAAATGCTAAGTGCACCTCCCTCCCCCCAGGTCTCTGGCACTAGCCCTTCACTGCTGCTCCCCACCTGCCAGCACGAATGGCCGATGAACAAATGTCACTTCAGCCCATCACTTCCCCCCTCCATAGTCCAGAGAAGCCCAAAGCCTCCTGGGGAATCCAGCCCAGGGGTGGGGAGGGCCCGGTACTGACTCACACTGGTGCCCCCCTCCACCCGCACCTCCGAGCAATGTCTCCCCGAGGGCAGGCCCTCACACCCCAGTGCACAGCAATGAGTGCCAGGCAGCACCTGCTCTGTGCTTCCTCATTGCATGCTTTTCCAATCGGCAGACAGGATGAGTTGGAGGTGAGCCAGATCTTGATCCAGAGTCTCACTCTCCTTTCGGTGTGATCCCAGAGATTCTTCTGTTTCTTTCTCCAGCTCCTCTACATTTCTTTTTAGAGCAAATAGCTTCTAGGCGAAATCCCTACGTCTCTTTTGCAGCTCTGGAGAAATCCTTCCCACCATCCAAACCTCCACTTCTGGCACCGGGCTGGCTGAGGCCCTGCAGGAATTCACACGCTTTTCTTTTCCCCTCAGCATATAAATCTTCCCCTTTCTTCAGCACCTCCAAATGGCTGTGAATTGGTTCCGTGGCCTCCCGGGCAGCATCTGCTGTGGGAACCGCTGTGTGAAGCTACATGCTCCATCACACACCCTGCAGAAGGGGGCCGCTCTGCTCCGCTGCTCAGAAGAGGTGTAAAGGCTCCTTGTGTTTCTCACACTTTCTCCTGCTTTGGGCTCTTTTTCTGATTGTAAACACGGCTGTCTGGCCACTTCTGTAACATTCCCACGGGTTTCCTGGGCCCGAAGTTTCTCTGGGGAAGGGTCCCTGTGTGCTGAGGGCAGGAGAAGTTTGTACCCAATCGGTCCCAGCACCGGTTGATGGAGGCACAGCAGAAATTGTGCCCGCAGCCTGTAACCACCAGATCCTTAAGATACTCCAGGAAGACAGGACAAGTCTCGTCCACCTGGAGAGTCTGTATTGGGTTCCCGGCAGCCACCTTGCTCCTTGGTTTGTTGTCAGTGATTAGGGAGCGAAGTCCCGGAGTGCACTCAGGCATGTCCGTCTCCAGCTCCTTGGGGAAGTGTAGCCTGGTCTAGGCCAGGGACTGCACTGCCTGGCCCTGCTGGTGCCTTGCTGCCTCTGCGTCGCTGCAGGTCCAGCCCAGAGCTTCCGTCACCTAACCCAGCCCGAGTGATTACAGCACCGGCAGCGCTGGGCAGGGGATCACCAGCTTCCTCTGCCAGTGGAAGGAGATCAGTGGCATGTAGGACCCACGAGCAGAGTCCTTGCCACAAGCCCCCTTGCCTTGCCCCTCTGTCTGGCTTATGCCCACTGGCATGGTGGGTACGGAACATGCAAACGAGGTCTGGCGCATTCTGCCTTTCTCTGGCTCACCAGTAGTTGGCAGGACAGAGCTCCTTCCTTCTAGAGCGTCAGACCAAGAGGGCATGCCCACGAGACGCGGGCATAGGTAGGAGGGGGCTGACCGGAGCCCTGCAAGTGACTTTGCACAGGCCCCCCCAAAGCCTAACACGGAGGGTGCCACCGGAACAGCCCAGCTGCAGCCCCATCCCCCGGTCTCGCAATTCCCACGCCGTGCCCTCGCTGCCGTGGGCTCTGCAAAAACTCCCCCGACGACTGAGGACAAAGTATTAGATCACGGTCCAGCGCGTCTCACGGCCTGGTGCAACCGAGAGCGCTGCACGTCTAACCCCATGCCGGGCAAGAGCCAAAATCTTTTCCAGAGCTGCCCCCAGAAGTCAGAACGCAGGCCCAATGGTCAGAAAACAGCAGGTGTCGCCATGGACTAAACAGCTTTGACAGCTGGGAGGGGTGCGTGGTATGGAACAGATCAGCAAGGCAGCAGGTTACAATCCGTTAGAATATGGCCCCCTGCACTGGCACCTTGCAGGCAGTGAGAGTCCCGTAGCCCATAGCCAGCCACCCACCTCATACAGCCCACGCCGAGCCGTTCTCCTCCGGCTGCAACGCCCCTGCTGCACCAGGCACCTCTGCTGCAAGCCGCTGCTCTGCTTGATGGATAACATAAGCGATGCTGCTCTGATGATCTATTACAGTCATACTTCAGCCAAGTGCCATTGCCCCAGTGATGTGTTATTGTAATACATCACTGGCAGTAACGGGCAGCAGGACCAACAACCCGGCAGGTGCCCTCCATCAGGCATTTAATTATAAAGCTCTAAACTTTTCTCCTTTCACCGGAAAATAAAGGCTTTGTTTCCCCTATGTGTGCTGGGCGGTTCCCCGTCACTCCATCAAAGAAGGAAGAAATGGCAGGGGAGAAGTTTTACAGAAATCGCACAGACTCTGCAGTATGATGAGCAGATGGGACTGGTTCTCTGGCTCGCCCCCATCCCCCAACTCTAACGTTCACAAGTGGTTTATTTGTCTTATTTTATCTTCCCCCTTCATAAGCTGGGAAGTCGCTGGATATTTCTTGCAAGTGGCAGTTTGCTTTACTGGGCAGGTTTTCCTGAGATCTCACACGTTCAGCTGACCCCCTTAGCTAGCTGCTACAGTGTGTAAAGTGTTTAACGTACTCAGCACCCTGTCCTGGCTCTTGCTGGTCATGGTGGTCTAGGTGCTAATGCCACCCCAGCACCCTACCACGCCCACCCTCACACCCCCTATGCGCCACTAGGCAGACACCTGTCCAATCCCCTGAAGAGCAGAGCCCCACCCTAACTTTGGTCATACTCACAAGATGAACTAATCTTCTAATCCGCTACAGAGAGGTTCATCGTTGTCCCTCTGATCCCTTTGTCTAGCCAAGCCATGCCCTGGGCTTTCTGACAGCTCCTAACTTCAAGCATTTTCCTTCTGTGTTTGCATTCCTCTGGGATAACAATCACTGCATCACCAAAATGTATCCACCTTTGTGGTGAGACACAGCAGCTGTTTCATGGTGCAAGGTAGTAGTTTGCAAGAATTCTAGACCAAAGCTAAAAGTAAACCTCTCCACCTGCAGCTGCAGGGTGAATTTAAGGGATGCAGAATGTAAACAAACCAAGGGAATGTGACTGAGGTGCCAGGATCCCAACCCAACTTTCAGGAAGTGCGCTAGGATTTTTAGCGACCACACATGCTCAGGACGTAGGTTTTATGTCCCACCTCCAACAAGGCAGGGCTCCCAGCACCAGTCTGAGGTATTGGTTCAGTGCTGACTCAGAGGGAAGAGTCTCAGTGCCATGGAGCAAGTGGCCAACTATTACTTCCTGCAACATGTGGGTTTTCCTTGTAAGTTTTCCAGCCGAGTCCTGACCAGCACTGAACCTACTTAGCTTGTAAATCTGGCCACACGGCAGCCTGTGGGAAGCATGGCCAGTGGACAGCATTTCTGCTGCATGTAGTAATTACCCTGGCTAGTCCATGAATGAACTGGCTCTTTCCTACAGCATGATCATTCTGAGGCCTTTTACTTGTAACGAGTACAGTACACTAGTCACTCTGTCAAGAGGCTTTTCCCTACTGCACCTGCTAAATTAACCACAGGAACCCACTGGGTACAGCTCCCTGCCTTTGTTGTTCTGTTTTTTCTCCAGTAGCTTTCACAAAACAAATAACTTCCTACAAGTATTTCCTTCTGGCTCAAACCTTGCTGCTCCCTCCGGGAGGTTCCCAGTGGATGGTGAAAGTCAACAGGGTATCGTCTCCAAAAGACCCTGCCACCCTTGTGGTGCTGGGTGCTCCATGGACACAGAGCAAGGTACAGTCCCTGCCCCAAAGTGTTTACAGTCTAACCAAGTCAGACCCACGGGAGGGGAGATGACACAGGCATAGAGACTTGCCCACGGTCACACAGCTGGGCCAGGAAGAGAAGCCAGGAGGTCTCCTGGCCTCTGCACTGGACTGTGCTGTGCTTTGTCTCAAAGAGGGCTGCCTTCTCCCACAGTCAGACGGTGCATCCCAGCCCGGCATTGTGTCAGCCACGCACCACTGCGTGAGGTGTGAGGAATAGGAAATCTCTGCAGTAGGAATGGAGCCTGCCAGTGCTGGTTCGTTGTGTTTAAATCAGTGTCCCTCTTAGTTTTCCCTGTACAGAAAGCACTGCTCAACGTCCTTGTTGCAGTGAGGGGATGTTGGCCAGGTGATGGACCTGCCTGGGAACACCAGCTGGAAATGAGCAGGGTGTCTAGCTCGGCGTTTGGGACTGTGACTGGCCAGGGGCACGGATTCACTCCTGCGTGGGCTCTGCCCCAGCTTTACTTGCCTTTGCAGGTAGCAGCAGAGCCGGCCACTGGGACCTCAGCATCCTTCCGTTTTGTGGGGAAATTTTACTCAGCAACTGTTGGCATCCAGAGTTGGAAAAGTTTGTCTAATCTTCATCCCCCCACGTGCCGGTTTTGTCTGCGGAAACTGCTGTTCATCCACTGGTGGCCTTTAGCTGTGAAACTGTACTTCTAATTTTCGTGCCAGGTTTTATTTTAGAGAGTGGATTTCTGGGCTAAACCTTTTGGAAAGCATAAGCATTCAACCCTCCCGCAGCGTAATGTCCTGGGGCACAGGTAATGTCCCTTGTGTATCTGTTGGTATTTCTGAGTTCCCGTGTGTGCCAGTTTGTCTGGGGTTTTCTGAAAGTACCACGCTGAGAGAGGAGGAGGAATGGCAGGAAAAGACACACAGGACCTAGGTGTACTAAGGTTTGAAAGAATGTGGTCCAGGGCCTCTGCAGAAGCGATCAAGATGGCCCTGAAGCCTCCTGGATGTGCTGTGCCGTCGTGTGTAGGAGATGCCTCCTCTTGCATCTTCTTTTGGGGTGAGTCAAAAGAAGGGCCCAACTTTTCATAAAGCTGAAGCCCACTTGCACCTTCAGCTGCACCCAGATCGCAAGTAACTGATCTTGCGAAAAGAGTGTGTATGTACACATGCACAGATACCTCAGCCGTGCTCTCAGGTACCTCCAGCACGTGACCAGGACTTTCCCCCATGCACATAACTCTCTGACGGCTGTAGTCTCGGCAGTGTGGACCCCAGGCCTGGGTTTCACTCAGGCTTTTTCCTGTCACTGCAAAATGAGCATCATTCAAGGTCATAAAAACTGACAATCAGTAACAGGTGCGGAGAAGACACACTGCCATGTGCGGCTCCAGGCATAAATCCAGGGAACGACAGTCAGACAAGGAGGAGTCATTGGCCTGGCTGCTGTACCCAACAACTGGCACTAGCTGCCCATCAGCTGCCAGCAGAGCAGCCATATGGACCTGCAGGCTTATTTATGGACAGAACAAAGCTCCCCCCGAGCTATATATACGTAGAGAGGTCACACGGAGAACACGCACGCAAACCTCACTAAAGTGACACTATTAAGGGGGCAAACTCAAGCACCCAAAAGTTAGGAAATGCCAGACCTGAGGTTGCCTGTGCCGTGGGCTCTCCTCTGCCCTGCACCCAGCCTCCCAGCACCCCCACCTCCTGCAATGGCTTCTTCCCCCTCTCAGGGCACAAGGGTGCCGACTCCCTGCACGGGCCCTGTGCCCACACAGGTCCCCTGCTGGGCAGCCTTGCTGTGGGGCTGAAGCGGTACCCAGGGCTGGGTGAAACACACAAGTGCATTTCATGGCAGAACAGGAGAAAGTCAGTTCTTGGGGGCCTCACCTTCCAACCCTGGAGGTCAGGATGCTACGTTGGGCCTGTGAGATCAGGCACCTCCAACCAGCGAGGCCAGCCCATGGAGAAGTTCCCGACACTCCCTGGTTTAGCTCCAGCTGTTGCAGGAAAAACACAAGATCCTGAACTCTCTGAAAATGAGTTTCCTTGAATCGGGAGCCTTGTTCCCTGCCAGGCTTTGCCCAAATAACGAAAGCCAACATGGAGACGGATGACATCAGAAAATCTCATGCTTAAAAATGAAGGCAGAATCGCCCCCTTACCATCCAGAAAACAGGAACTATGGCTGCAGCAATGAGTGGCTTGTGGGTTCTGGCATCGTGCCATCGGGTTAGACTATCGACATTAAACTGCAGAGCATGCCTCCCAGCAGGCTTTGTCCAGGAGCAGCTCTCATGCCAGGCTCCCGGCTAGCTTGGGAAGAGGTCGTTCACGCTCGAGTTGAAAGCCTAGTCACATTATATCACTTACAGCTAATTAACAAGCTCCTGGCATATCACAGCAAGACACCGTTCCCTGCAGCGAGCGATATCCTGGGTCAGCCGTTAGCTCCGTGTTTATTAAACTCTCCATACACTGAGGCTAAATGCATCTCCTCATCTTCTTCTCCAAGACTGGGGTGTAGATGCCAGCTAGCTAGCTCAGGCTCGACCTGAGCTAAAAGAGACCTTGCGCAGGTGGGCTGCAGGAAAGCCTTCCTAGAGGAAAGGCTGGATGGTGAGAGGAGGTGTAGCCTTGTTTTATCACGTCCCCGGCCTGGAGCTTCTGGGTGTCCAGGTATCAGCACTGGCCAAGAATGGTTTCTGCAGCTGTGCTGAACTCAAGGGTTGGGACCAGGCAGGCCTAGCCATGGCCAGGCAGCCTTTGTCGCCTGGGAAGGGATCACTGCAGCACGCTGTGGAGGAGGCTAGCCCTGGGCACTGCAGCTAGGGCAGAATGCTGTGTCCTCGGTGCATAGCACTGCCCCTTGAAGGGGGCACGTAACACCTGTGCTGGGTGATCTGCCCTGGCTTCCAGCTTCTCTCTGGTGCTCAGGGACGCTGAGGCTCAGGGAGCCTCTCAGGTGCACAGAGTGTGAGGGATTCTCCAGAGGGCTCCAAACGCAGAGCAGAGCCGGTTCCCATTTACTTCTCCCATTAGCCCCTGGCCTGTCATCTCTCCTGCTGCAGCGGCTCCCTGAGAAGGGTGGGGCTCCGGCTGCCTGAATCTGAAAGCTTAGCAAGACAGTCAAAGGCACAAGAAGACCAAAGGCCTTTCCCTTCCCTGCCTGGCTTGAAAGCCTCCTCCCCAGCTCCGGGGCCTCCGCTAAGGATGCTTTCTCTGACACAGCGCTGAGGAGAAAACATTCTCATTTGCCAACAGAGTCGGGGCAGCCAATGCAGCGTTGTATTTAACAGCGGCTCGGGGAGGGATGGGGCTGGATTCTTCCAGCTATGGCTAGGTTACCACAGAATAATTAGGGCCAAAAATCGATCACAGCTAATCTGATAGGTTCTCAAGCTTACAAATATTTGCGGCTTTTCCACTATTGCGCTTGACCAGGCCAGGAGGTACCAGACCGTTACTCACTCGAAACACTAGAAAAGTCGCAGCAGGACATGCCCTGAGCTGTCTTCCAGAACGGTCATTCCAAAGCATTCTCTTGTGGAAGGTGTCCAAAGGAGCCTAAAACGAAGCGGTAAAAAGCGTCGGGCTCTTTTCGCTCCTGGCCTTACACAGCATTTGTTCACCCCCAAGCCCTGCGAGGGCTGTGCAGGGAGGATGCTGCTCGCCTCACTGACACGGACATTGAACTGAGGCCCCGAGAAGGGAAGCGACTTGGCCGCAGTCACACCAGTCAGACCCCACCCCCAGGCACTGCGACACTGCCCAGCGGCAGCCTCGGCAGCCGTGGTCATGGCAGACAGAGCGAGCCTGGCGTAGTCCTTGTCGACATGGGGACACTGGCGGGAGGAGCTCCCTCTTATTCCACAATAGCCAGTGCACTTTGAAGCCACACTCTACCTTATTCCGGCGTGACCCCCCCCACCCAGCCAAGCCGTCATGGGGAGCGAGGGCCCCACTGCCCATGCCCCCAGCCTGCGGAAGGTGGGTGCTCTCTCAGCCAGGAGCGCCTGCCTGGCGTTTCAGCCCGTGACAGTGGCACTCGCGGGCCTCCTCCCTACTCGACTGGCAGCCTCTGTGCAGGCCCCGCGGCTGCCTGTTCCAACCCGCCATGGGGTGTCACCAGCTGGGGCTGCGGCTGAAAGCACCCACTGAGTGACAGCTGGTGCTTGCTGGCTAGTCCCTCTGTGTGCGCTGGGCCCGCCCATTGATGTCAGCGGGCTGAGGATTGAGCCAGACACCAGGCACAGCCCACTGCACGCTGGCCACGCGTGAAACACAAAATATTTCCATGCGTGGGAGTTCCCCCATCTCCCCTCCCCACCCCACAGATTGCTGCTGCCCGCCCCACCCAGCCATCTGAACGGAGCCATTGATCCACGGCGAGCAGATAAAAACGTCATCCTTGCTACAGCTTGTAAACACGTAAAATATTTCCACAGGTTTCCTGGCTGACTTTTCTGCTGACAGTCTAGAGAAGAAACAACCTTTGCTGAGCATCGTTTAATTCCAGTAGCGATGACTGAGCCCACCGGGGGGACGGGGGTTGGGTTAAATGCCAGAAATGGATCCTGGATCGTTTTGTGGTTGTTCTACCCACAGGCAGAAGTTCTACAGATAGGTCAGGTCCAGCAAACCTTTCCCCACAGGAAGGATCTTTTCAAAGCAGATTTAGCCTGTTTGTACATGGGTTTAGTGAACTCTAGCAGACACAACACAGTGCTGTTTAAACATGCTCCATGCATTTCTTCATGGACACGTTTCTTTGGAGTGGTGCTGTGCTGAGATATTTAACTAGCTGCTTGTGAAAACATTATTTTATTTGGAAAGAACAGTTCCACCAATTTCTAGGTTTGCTCTATCGCTGGGTCAAACGGCAAAGCAACCGGGACGTCAGTGGGAGCAGAGTCTGTAACCCGTGGATTAAACACTGTGCCAGTCTCATTTCTATAGTCACCAAAATGAACAAGCCAAAGGTTTATCACAGACTTGGGTAAAAGGCGGCCCAGTGGGCTTCCAGACAAAGCTCTTGAACTGTGACTGCCCAGTTCCAGGCTGTGTGTTTACTGCTTGAATTGTCTTTGTGGAAAAGTACTCAGAATTGCTTTCTGTGTGCATGCAAGGATTACCCTCCCCACGGTAACAGCCCCTTGGCGGTTTCTTTCCTCCCCGCTATAGATTATGAGGGATTCTAAATCAGATATGGCCATCACAGGGGTATTATTTTCCCTTTACATCTCCAGCCTAATTCCTCTAGTTCTGAGTCATGATCAGCTGAATCCTCTCTGTGAGAGTCCCCCAGAAATGGCCTGCAAGTGTAATATGAAAGTCCAGCATTTCATTTAGAGAATGGCATAGAGATTATTACACTTATAAAGTTTGCGGACGATACCAAGCTGGGAGGGCTTGCAAGTGCTTTGGAGGATAGGATTAAAATTCAAAATGATCTGGATAAACTGGAGAAATGGTCTGAAGTCAATAGGATGAAATTCAATAAGGACAAATGTCCATTTAGGAAGGAACAATCAGTTGCACACATGGGGAATGACTGCCTAGGAAGGAGTGCTGTGGAAAGGGATCTGGGGGTCATAGTAGACCACAAGTTAAATATGAATCAACAGTGTAACATTGTTGCAAAAAAAAGCAAATATCATTCTGGGATGTATTAGCAGGAGTGTTGTAAGCAAGACACAAGAAGTAATTCTCCCGCTGTATTCCGAGCTGATTGGGCCTCAGCTGGAGTATTGTGTCCAGTTCTGGGTGCCACATTTCAGGAAATATGTGGACAAATTGGAGAAAGTTCGGAGAAGAGAAACAAAAATGATTAAAGGTCTACAAAACACGACCTATGAGGGAAGATTGTCTTCTCTTTTCCAGACTAAATAAACCCAATTTTTTCAGAGAGGGGGCATGTTAACCATTTTCAAGTACATAAAAGGTTGTTACAAGGAGGAGGGAGAAAAATCGTTCTCTTTAACCTCTGAGGATAGGACAAGAAGCAATGGGCTTAAATTGCAGCAAGGGAGGTTGGACATTAGGAAAAACTTCCTAACTGTCAGAGTGGTTGAGCACTGGAATAAATTGTCTATCCTGCTCTTAAAAATCTCCAATGAAGGAGATTCCACAACGTCCCTAGGCAAACACCTGTCAGGGATGGGCTAGATCAGGGGTTGGCAAACTTTGAGAAGTGGCGTGGCAAGTCTTCATTAATTTAAGGTTTTGTGTGCCAGTAATAAATTTTACATTTACGGGGCCCCCCGATGGAACCCCAGACTGGCAGCAGGCTGAGCGGTGCCGGCAGCCAGGACCCCAGCTGGCAGGGGCCAGTGGCCAGAACCCCAGACAAGCAGCGCGGGTAGCAGATGGAAGCCTGGGCCAGCAGCGGGCTGAGCCACTGGCCCCTCTCAGCCCGCTGCCGGTCTGGGGGCCTGTCCGCTGGCCCCTGCCAGCCGCGGGATGAGCGGGGCCAGCAGCCGGGACCAAAGCTGGCAGCAGAGTGCCACTAAAAATCAGCTCGCATGCCGCCTTTCGCATGAGTGCCGCAGGTTGCCAACCCCTGGGCTAGATAATACTTAGTCCTGCCATGAGTGCAGGGGACTGGATTAGATGACCTCTCAAGGTCCCTTCCAGTCCTACGATTCTATGATTCCCTGCCAGCCACCATGTTCGTTCAAAGGGTAATCAGTTCTGCAGTGGTGATATCCTTAAGGCAAGGGTGAAGCCCAATATAAAATGATGTATTCCCCACAAAGCAGAGCCACGTGTATTACAAGGAAAAGTTGCAAGACTAAGTAGCCAAGCATTGCTGAGGGTTGAAAGGACTATCCAGCTACCAGCCAGTGGGACAGCCGAAGGTGAGAGCAACTTCACAATGGGGACAAGCTGGGCTAACTCCTGAAGTGCCGGAGGGATGGAGCCATTGCAGGACCTGTTCCCTCTATGGCCCTGCCGTTTGCTTGCCTCGGCTTCATGCTCAGCCACACATTGTTTCTCAGGCTCAGAACATTGGTTTGTTAACTCAATGAATTGTATAAAGGTGGCCATGACCCCTGAACCACTTCCTTGGACAGTTGTTCACCTGACCTATATATTTCCTGGCAGCAGGTGCCTGGTCCATGCTGCTCTCAGTCTCCAGCATGAAGCAGGGCGATCAGACGTCTGGGTTTTCTAGTTAAAAGCAGAATTAGGGGAACGATAGCCAGACGTGCTACAGGGCATGACAGTTCTATGCCTTCTCCACTGGCCCATCCAGCTGACGGCTGGTTCTGCAACTGCAGGTCCTGCCAGCTGCGATGCTCAGACAGTTACATGCGCTGTGATGCTCAGACAGTTACATTGCAGCCATAGAACCTGTACTGTGAACATCCTAGTCCTCACCCCCAAGGGCTTGTGATGTGGCAGGTGAAAAAGACCTACGCATGGAAATTGTCAGGTTGTGTCAAATCAGTAAGTTCCAATTCAATCCGTTTTGTCTCTGTCACTGTTTCCCCAGAATGTTCAAACAAGTCAGAGCCTGGCTAGGAGGAAGAGTCACCTACTTACTGAGGCATCTGTCATCGCATGGCAAACCAGCTGGAGAGCTCTCTTCCACTATAGGCCCAGGGGCCAACGAGCAGACGCAGCCATAGTCTATGGCAGTGGTTCTCAACCAGGAGTCCAGGGCCCTTTGCGGGGGGCTGCAAAAAGGTTTCAGGGGGTCCACCAGGCAGGGCCAGTGTTAGACTCACTGGAGCCCAGGGCAGAAAGCTGAAGCCCCACCTTATGGGGCTGGAGCCCGGGGCCCTGAACCCCACCACCTGGGGCTGAAACCAAAGTCTGTTAGCCAAAGTTAGTTTTGTGGGGCCCCCTGTGGTGTGTGGCCCCAGTCAACTGCCTTGTTTGCTACCCCCTAACGCCGGCCCTGGCTTTTATACGCAGAAGACCAGTTGCTGTGGCACAGGTGGGCCATGGAGTTTTTATAGCATGTTGGGGGGGCCTCAGAAAGAAAAAGACCCCCTGGTCTCCGGTACTCACTTTGAGAAACAAAGCTGTACAATTCTTCCCCTTGCATGTAGCGGGAGACAGTGTGATCGGGTGACTGGAATGGCCACGCACGGTCTTTAGCCTCTCGGATCAAATCCAACCCATGGATGAAATGAGCAAAAACTGCTACAATCTAGCAGCTATTCGGGAGTTTATCTGAAACCAGATGATTGTGTCAGTGAACGTCCTAGTGAATTGTCACCTACCTGGGATCAGCTGGCAGCACAACCACACGGACTACATCAGTGCTGCTGTGTGTATTGATCAAAACAGACGCAACCCCAGAGTACGAGGAAACTTTTCAAACTTCTCTTGTTGGTTTAGAAATAGCAAAGATCTAATGTCTGCAGCCGTCTCTGGCCTGTAACATGTAAGCTACGCAGCGGGGTCTCAGACACAGACTCTAGTGAGGAAGGGGTAGGCCCTGCAGAGCTAATCCAGTTTGGGGAATTTACTTCTTGAACAAAGCTCAAGGGTTTCATACACGTTTCTATCCTTTAGCTCAATGTCTGAGCAGCCTCCCACATGTTCTGAAAAAGCATGAACAGCTAAACCCATCTCTGTCTTATTCCCCAGAGAGCAGAATTAGCAGGAGATCGGTACAAACCTGCCCACACATGTATTTAAAAAGCCCCTCTGCTGAGTGGCAGGAAGGACAGCAGTCCATAAGCTACCGTGGCTCCTTACAAAACAGGTAGCATTGAACAGATGTTGGATTCTCTTAAATTGCTATAAAACATGCAACGTGAACTGGGAAGCAGCACACATCCTGAGGGAGAGCAGGGCCCGGCCATGGTAACCAACGGACATATGGAGCCAGAAAACAAGAACCCTTCGAGAGCTAAAGATGCAAATTGCACCTCTGTGCGTTTGAGAAGCAGGCAGCCCAAAGGTGCATGCGGTGTGTGCTGTATGGCCTTGTGCCTGCGAAAGACACAGGGGAAGAGGATCACTGCCAATCACCAATGAGGGATTCAGTGTAGCAGGATATGCATAATCTGTGGTTCGATTGCCCAACCCACTGCAGCAGACAAGGGAGAATGTTGACTTAGACTGTGAAGTTCACCTTAGCTACCAAGTTTCTCAAGGCCCAGCTAGCTCCTGCAGTTCCCAGGTTTCTCACCACACTGTGTTGTGTGTCCCCATGTGCCAGTATGGGAAAAGCCAAAGAAATGGCCCAAAAAGCCCTTTTGGAATCTATTTCGGGTGCTCCTAGATTATACAGTAATGCAAACCGAGTGCCAAGATACACGGTGCTTGGGGGTATGTAAACTAATTCAGAAACCCTGTTGGGACTTCACTCCACTGTCCTGCCCCTCCATCTGAAACAGCGCCAGGCCCTGCATAGCCCAGGCACTACCGCCTATTAGAGATTTTGCTCTAAGCAGCTTGAGAGTGTTTATTTAGTGTGCAAAGAAGATTGGAGCCGGGAGAGGCACAAAAAGGATTATTCTGTTTATCACACAGCTTTCCCTGCTCGATCTGTAGTCATGGAAAAATTCATTTACTCAGGTTATCCACAGGCTTTGCTCACCAGCAAGGGTAGAAAGCCCTGAAAATTAGAGAGATGCAGAATGGATTGGCAAAATGCAAGGTACTTAGGAGCATCTGACACTCAGGAACACACATGCAAAATGCAAGGGCTTTTCAATCTCGACTCTCCTACTAACAATGGGGGAAAGTGTCCCACTCCCAATACATGCCAGTTAGCTCCCTCCAGGGGCCAGGTAATAATTCACTGGACTGGCACAACTGAGAGATTGCTCTTCAGTATAAAATTAACAACCATAAGAATAGGCTGGGATAATAGTGTGCTACATCCCCTTCTTCACTAGCCCCAGTCTGGCTTGCTTTCTTTTACATTATTTATTAATGCCATTTTATTTTGTTTTCATTTTTTTTTCTGCTTGTATTGAAAAAGGTTTCTTCCATCCCCAAATGCACAGGGTTTGTACAGTCCCTGTGGTCAGTCTGGGTAGACATGACCATAAGGATCAAAGTGCATACTGGAACCTCCGTTCCCAGCCCACTGTGCCTGCAATACGGTGTCCCCTATTGGCATAGAATCTCCCTCTGGCGATCACAGCAATGGGAGAGTGGTGCATGTCCCCAGCAGGAAGCAGACACCCCATCCTAGGCAAGAGGCTCACTGTGGTGTCCTGCGAGCTGCAGAAACAACATCCGACAGCCAGGGTGGGATTTTAAATGTCCTGTTGGAAAAAAGGGAAATTAAAGCCCCCAAGAAAGTTCATAATTACAGTGTGCAGGAAAAGACACTGAGACATTCCCTGCATGTGATGCTGGAGCCCCCGGGGGTGCAGCCCTAGTGCTGCCACTGATGTAGAGGAACGGGTGCATTTTCCATTCACAGTGTCCCCTCTCCAGGAACCGTTCCCAACCCGCCATTGCTCTGTGTGGGCTGAGTGGCAGAGCTGTGGCAACGTGCATTTGTGCAGGATGTTTCCATGATCACACATCTGACATAACACTGAAAACTCTCGGGACTGTGATTCACAGCGCCCACCTGAGACCAGAGCCTGGCCTTGAGACATTGCTGTAGCAGGCTTCGTTTGGCATTGGACTGTGTATTGATTCCAGGACATACATGACTAAACAAAGCACATTTCTTTTGGAAAACTGGGCAGATATTTTGGAAACAATAACGCTTCACCCTTCAAATGCCCCTGTTGTGCCAGGATCTCACAACACTTGACAAACAGAACATAGCGATGTCACAGTGAGGCCCTGCCACCTGCCCCCTGGGAGAACAATGATGCTGTGCTCTCCAGTTAAGGCTGGATGTCCTTGTAAACGATATGCTCTACCACAAGTCATTGGGCTCAGTGCAGAAGCGATTGGGTGAGATCCTCTAGCCTGTGCTGGGCAGGTCAGAACACGTGATCATAATGGTCCCTTCTGCCTGTCAGGCCTTGGACTCGATGAATTAACAATGAATTCTGTGTGCTGTTTAAAACAGGGACATGAGAGTCAGGGCTCTTGGGTTCTACACCCACTTTAAACAATGACTCCCTGGGTGATCGGGGCCAGCCATTTGAGGGTGGATTTTAAGAGGTGCTGAGCACTCAGCTTCTGCTTCCTCCAGTGAAATCAATGGGTGCTCAGCACCTCTGAAAAATCAATCCCTAGGAAACTTTCTGTGTCTCCATCTGCCCCCCTCCAAGCAAATCACACTCACCTGCCTTGCAGGGCTGCTCGGGCTAGTCAGTGTCTGTGTTAGAAGATTAGCATGTCTTTACAAATTGCTACAGAATATTTTGAAATAAGCAAAGCTAATTTGCGAGGGCGTGTGCTGAGCCAGATTCCACAGGGCCTGAGGATTTCCTTTGATTTGCTGGTACATTTTAAGGAATAAGAAAACAAGAGAGTGAATTTGTGTGTAATTACTGCCAGGAGATTGTATTTCAGTCTTTCTTGTGTTTCCAGACAGGAACAGGTGCCAACCCACCTCAGTTTGAGCTGACAAACCTTGATGTATTGAGTTTGTTTATAATATTTATGTCTGTTGCTCATTCCTCTTCCAACCACTGGCTTGAACTGTGAATGGAAATTGATGATTATTAGGTTCTGAATGTAAAATAAGCATCCATTTTAATGGCAGCAGTTGTGGAAGGACGTGTTACATGATGAGCCAATTATGTCTGTAACCAATATGCTTGTTTCTCACGAGCCCTGCAGCCCTTTGGAGCCATTCCCCTGCCTTGTGACTGTCCCGGGACAGACTGAAACATTTTCCTGCAGATCAACATGCCTCCCCTTCCAGATCTCTTCCACGCTGGAAATTATGCTGAAACTATCACCCGGAGCCTTAGTTAGTCTGCCTCTTATTCATGGACAGCTAGGAGGGGTGGGGTGGGTAAAACTGCCAGGCCCTGCTCTCCAGCCTGCGGGTGGGGGTCACGCTCTCTCCTGGCCCAGAGCGGAGAGGAGGGGTGGCCCGCCCATGCTCGCCCCAAAGCAGTGGCTCCTGTCACCCTCCAGCCCGTTGGCTCTTGCTGCTCGCAGATTTGCTGCGGTGGGCCCCTCTGAATGAGCACAGGGCACTGCCAGTGGCCTCAGCCGGCTGTGGCAGTCTTTGGCTCCTTCCCCCTCTCCTCCCTCCTGCTGTCTCACTCGCCCCCTTGACGCTGGCCACGCTCGGGATGGACTCTTCCCACAGCACCTTGCCAAGGCCCCACGGATTTGCTGCCCGCCGCTGGCTCCCTGTGTGTCCTGCAGCTGCACAGCCAGGCGGCTTGGCGCCAAGCTGGCCCTGGTGCCCCCAGACGGGAGGCTTTGCCTGTGGGGCTGGGCTGGGCTGCACAGGAGGGTGGGCAAGCAGTGGCTCAGATCTGGGGGAGCGACACCCCCCCATAGCCCTAGGCACCCCCGCCTCTGCTCCCATTGCACACCAGGCTTCCCGTGCACACTTACGTCATGTCACTAATGTCCACAGTACAGCCGAGCTCATTCGCTCAGAAACCATGAGCCAGGCCCCAGAAAGTTCTGAGGGTGTTTTAAGAAGACTAGATTGTGGGCTTTGGCCTGTCCAAGTTCCGAGCGCCCCCTGCCCACCTCCTCGCGGACAACTGCTGCTCTGCCAAGTGTCTGGTGCAGACAGTGACGCTGGCCCCAGCTGCAGGAGCTCTGCTGGAGAACCCCAGCCAAGCTCGGGGCCTCGCTGGGTGTCTGCACACAGCACGTGAAGACGTTGTAGCACTCTACTTGCCTTATCTAGCCTAGCACCGGTAACAGCAGCCGCACAGACCTAGCGGTGCAGCCTGGCCGCCGGAGCACATACCCCGGGTCCCTCAGGCACAGTATCCTCGGGTGGGAGCTGCAACTGGGAATTAGCAAACTCCTCTCCTGCAGCACCTGCCAGAACTGCGTGAACCAGGAGCAGGTTTTCATGCCGTTGAGCTGGGCAGGATCTAGGCGGGTGCCCAACAGGCGCAAAGCTCTAAAGCGCGTCTGCGATGCGCTGGGGCAGCCAGGGCCCCCAGGCGTGGATGTTACACTTCAGAGAATGAGGCTGCCTTCTGGAAAGATGCATTTATTAAATCGGGTCTGACCCTTTCAGAGCTAGCACAGGCAGGTCTCCTAGCCCCTGGACACAGCATGTTTGAGTCGGCCACATCCTATTCTTAAAGGGACAGTGCCCATTCACCAAGTATGAATAATATTAAAGCAAAAGAAAAACAAGTATTAGCACAGTATTTAAATTCGCTTCCAAATACAGTGATTTGCAACTTAAAATAATTCCAACAATTCCTCCAGGGGCTTTACACTGTCATACACACATGCACTATAATGTATCTACCAGCTCTCATCCCTACGTGTGTTGCCAGGGCTTGAACCCACAACCCTAAGTAGCCACATGTGAGGGACCAGCTGCCGATTTCCTCTGTGCACCAGCCCATACAGGGGAAATGCCACACATGTTGAAAGGAAGATGCTTGCATTTATGAGTCAGAGATGTGATGCTGGGCATCACAATTCCTGGTTCTCTTCCTAGCTCCAGGAGCAGCTTGTGGTTTAGTGATCACAGGTGGCATCACCAAACACTGTGCCCATGGCTGGGTCGTCTTTGGGGACTGAACCTGAGACTGCTCGGTGTGAACCATGAACACCCAGGCTACAGAGCCACAGCTCTCAGCGTGGGAACATTTGCAGTCTCTGTAGGTGGTCTAGCTGGCACAGGATCCAAGACTGTGAGCACTGTCTCCAACACTGCTACCTGCCACCCAGCACTGGACCACTGCGAGCACTCCCGCCCCAGCACTGGATTGCTGCAAGTGTTCTGCCCACACCCCTACTCCCCCAGCACTGGACTGCAGCAAGCACTCTCCAGAATCAGAAAAGAAAAACAAAGGCTTCTGGAGAAACCCAGGAAGCTTTCTTCTGGCTGGCAGGGGTGCCTCCCGCTGCCCCAGGCACTGGTAGCATTGGGCTGTATCTGCTGAGGAGACCACCTGTTGGGAGGCAGGTTTCCCCTCTTCTCAAAGTGTTTTCACAGAATGTGTTCAGTGCGTACAGCACACCCAGAGAGCTGGAGCGGGCGGGACACCAGCTGGCCAGACTGCTGGTTTGACACCACAAGGCCTCTCTGAAAAGAGAGATTGTTTCTTAAGAATAAATATTAAATAACTCTAAAATTTCAAATAATTCAGAGCTCTGCTATTTTCCATGCATTATGAAAATACAATTGAGGGGAAAAGGTATGTAATACGTTTCCTATTTCCTGTTTCTGCAGCCCTGCATGTGCCCCGGGAGACTGACACAAGTGGAATTATCTATCCTCTGGCTAGAAGTGTTCATTTCAGGCCAAAAACACCAAAAAAAGTATGAACTAATCTCTGCACAGCGCTGGGGAAGTGTGGGATCGCCGACCACATGCTGAAAAACGAGGCAATTTTCCCCATTTCAAAAAGTGACTAAAACCACTGTGCTGTTTTCAGCACAAACGCATTCTGTTCCATTTCAGTCCTCTTCAGGAGCAGGCTCTCCGGCCCTCGCAGCACAGCAGAGAGAACGCCAGTGCACGATGCAAATATGACAGTGTCTCACACTGAAATATCTGCGGGGGGAGGCTTCATTTTCTTTGTGATACTTGGAACAACTGGACCAGCTACATTAAACTAATTAAAACCCACAAAACACCAGCCTGTAGAACTAGATATTCACCTAACAGCCAAAAGCTCATTACCGAAAGTGGGATTAATGGTTCACAATGATGCCCCCTTTGTCAGGGAAGGACTGGAGCTACAGGATCTGAACTCTCCCACATAACACCTGTGAGGCTAGAACCAACTCCCCAGGCCTTGTAGTCCAAGCACTTCTAACCAGGAAATAGATCGTTCCACATGGACCAATGCACCCAGACGCAAGCAAGTCTGCAGAAACTAGCTCCATCTACCGCAGGATTCCGCCTCAAGCAAGAGCCAATGCCCATTGCCACCTGGCCAGGTATGGGAAGCTGCACGTGGAGGAGGGGGCAGAATCCACCTGGCCCCACTAGTAACCACGCAGCCTCATGCAGAAGCCTATGTGTTCAGTGCCAAAATTACAGGAATGTAACAGTCAGGGTGCAGAATTAAAATCACAAAAGGCAAGAAATGCAAAAGTAACCCCTCCCCCCCAATTTGCCCATGTAGCACCTCCTGAAGCAGGTAGATAGTTTTAATCATTTGGGCTAGACAGTCAAGTTTAGGACCAAGCATTTAGGCACATACATTTGCACACTCCAAATGCATGCTGTGTTTGTACACATTGGTTATTTGCACGAACACTTAGCCTGCTAGATCCCTAGCTGGCCACAAAGGTAGGCAAATACTTTATTTACTAGTGCATGGCTCGTATTTGCAGACAAATTAGATGCATGCAAGTATGTGTTCTAATGCATCCTGCCAATTTATAACCTGCACGTTTAACCAGAAAAGTGAGGCTATTTCTGTGTTTCTACGAGCAAGCAGCAGAGCTCATGTCTCGCTTTTTTCTTTCCTTGGTTTGAACTGCACATTTACAATCGCACCAGCACAGTTTCTGAAGGTAACTTCCTCACATAAAAAAAACCAGAGGAAAGAAGTTCAAAGCCGGCTGAGCGCTGCCGAAAGATGCTCTGTGGAGTGCAGGCCGTTTCCTTTTATGCTCAATGGACGGGTCGGAAGAGGGGAGTTCCCAGCCTTGCGGTTGTCACTAGCCAGGGGGAGGCAGGCTTCCACCTTGAGACGTTTGAGAGAGACCTCATCTTTCTTCCCGAAATGGAATCTCAGAAGTTCCAAAGAGCACAGCCGAGGCTGTGCGGACCCTGACATTGCTTGCCATGCAACTCCGCTCTTGGACGTGAAGTTAAGGCACTTTGCTGTTGGTCGCAGGGCAAAACTGACAACAAATTCTCCCCTCTCCCCCCCTCCCAAAGTCACTATCTCTTCTGTGCAAATTTTCCCAGCAGGAGCCTAATAACAGCAAACCTGGCCCTGCCCAGCCTCCATCAGGGTGACACAAAGGGAGGTGGGCTTCAGGAGGCGGCACCAAAAAAATTCACGGGTGCCTACTGAGCGTGCTCAGAAGCTATTTGTCTTTCAGGGGCTTATACCTTTGTCCCTTTCAGCTCCATAAAGAGGAGGTCCAGGCCAAGTTTCCAGGTTTTCAGACACTGGTCTTTTTTTGGCAGAGTCCTGTTTGGGAGCTGGGGACGGGGGGAAGTAGTTAAAAAGATTTTCCAGTGGGAAAAATGTCTTTTCCCGTCTCCCAGACCTCAGGCACAGCGGAAGGAATTTTTCTCAAGCTTCTGAAAACAATTCACCGTCAGGCAAACAACAAGCCTGGAAAATTTCAGCCCAGCAGGTGAATGGTTTGGAAAGTGATTAGTGTGTAGAAACTCTCATGCAACCCTAACTATAGGGGTCGCTGTCTAGCACTTTGTCTATTCTTAGGCTAGGACACCACCCTTCCCCCTAATGGGACCCCCACAGGACCCCAATGACACAGTTAAATAAGACATCAACAGGAGCAAAATAAGTCATGCCCCAAACCTGAAACCCTTCAGTGTGTTGTTTCTGAAATGCTTTTGAAATGCTGATTCTTCTGCTAGTGGAGCTATTTTGTACAGAGTTAAGGGTTCTTGCCACTCTGCAATCATCCCTGTTAGTACAGAATGGGCCTGCAGGACGATGCAGAACAAAGCCACTAGAAATCCCAGCCAACAAACAAGGAGGTGTAGCTGAGTGGGCTCAGCAGCCAGAATACTTGGGACCACATCAGAATTCACCTAGACCACAGATTCAGTCTGCACAGTAGCTGGGACTCAGTGTATATATTTAAGTTAAATAGAAACAACAGGAGACAAATTTCATCTTATTTAACGAGCCACTCTGGGGCCATTCTATCAAAAGCTGGGGCGCTTCCTTTCAGTCCATCAGGCGGGAGCTACTGTCTGAGTAAATATCTCCTGAAGAAGGTAGCCATGCTAAATATCCTTAACAAAGCAATAACTCTAGTTGAGTTTCCAATCCCTTGCAGTGTCCCCTGGTCCTCTTTGATTAGTACAGACAGCAGGTACGGCAGGTCAGTTGGGAAAAAATATGGCATTGTTTCTTTTCCTTGTGCATTTAAGTTTAAAAAGGGGGTAGGGAGCGCCTGGCATTTCCTTCTTCCCCATAACATATAATTTAGAAATATCCCCTCTTTGTATCTGATAGTATTCAGCTTCTGCTTAGCAGCTCTGTCCCATACAGGGCACAGGCCTCTTTCAGCTGCTCTCCATTAGCCATCTAGTGACACCCTGGGAAAGTGCCAGTGAAGCTCTCGCTGGGAAAGGAGAGTCAAGCCCCTGTGTTGCAATTCACTTCAATCAGCACTGGCCAGGGAAATGCCACTTACCAAATAGTGCATTTCTGCACCACCTGCACCCGCCAGCCCTGTTGGCACCAGCCACAGCACAGCAGCGGCTGCGGTGGGGAGGGAATGTTTGGCCAAAGACACCAGAGTACTTTTTACCAATATATTTCATGGTGCAAATACCAAGCCAGAGATTTAACAGTAATAGAGATAATGAATCCCCAAGGTTCATCCCTCCATCCTGCGTCCTGACCAGAGAGTATATAAAACTCCACATCACAGATTCCCATGGAAAGTGCCATGGGATGCAAGCAGACAGGACCATGCGTTTTAAGTTGCCATCGAACCCTGCCCCGAGATTCAGTAGCATGATGCTCCACTGATCTCCTGAGAAGGACAAACTGAGCCTGCAGAGTTCGAACCTGAGGTTCCAGGGAGAGTCTAGGGGGCTAACACCTGAGGCTGGAGCCAGCAGCCAGCCCTTCCTGTGTAGCTGAGCAAGCTGCTACTGCACTTTGGCTAAACCCACACCTGAGCTACACAACAGTGCAGGGTGAGGCATTAATAATACATTCAGAGAGTCGCACTCAACCTGCCAGAGCGGAGCAGCCTGTGCCCTGGCAAGCAAGCCCATCGGAGAATTAGCAAACACTAGAGCTGACCGATGGTCCCATTTGGAAAACACTAATTACTGAACTGTGGTGTATTTACCAAGGCCCACTGTGCATCACTCACTGCAGCTGGCTCCAATCACCGCTTAGCTCAACTCACGGGCTGGAGGGATTATTATTAGCCATGCTCTGGCCAGACAGCAGGCCCTTATGGGTTGAACATTCAAACGCATCTGCAGGACTATGGCCCTCTTCATTCTCTCTGCATCTCCATGGCAATCCAGCTGGTCCAGCACTCCCTTGGCTGCACATTGGTACAAGGGAGACCCAGCATCCTGACACGCTATGGGTAGTGCTGAATGAGGACGTTATTTTGAAAACACGGTAGCTGATATTTTATACAATAGTCACATCATGTACGTGGGAGGCCCTGTTCCATTTTAAAACAAGCGCTGAGTCACCAGACTTAAACACTGAGCAAAACCCATCAGTTTGTGAATACTTACAGCCGGTGATTTCCTGCCTTAACGGCGAGTGGGCAGCGGCTCCACACCTTGGGCTCAGGCAGGGAGGGATTTTCACCCCACTGCCAAGGATGTTGATCCCCAAAAGGGGGCTCCATCATCTCTCGCTCCCATCCCTTGGCCCTCACCAGGTATGGCTGCACTGCGCACCCAGCCCAGCCTCCGACTCAGGTTTAGGCCCCAGCCGACCACACAGGAACTCAGCCTGGCTCCAGACAGCGAGCACCCAGGTCCTAGGCTCCTGCTGGGGGAGCGGGTCAGAGCCTGAGTCCTGCTGTGTGTTGGCTCCAAGCCCTCTCCGTTTGCAGAGTAGCTGCTGAGCCACGACCGAAGATCTGCACTGTGCAATGTGGATGCACAGCACGGCTGTGAGACCCAGCTGCAGCACCTGTAAGCCCAGCTCTGCATGCAGTGGGGATGCTCAAGGGCCAGCCTGGCAACGCCAACCCAAAAGCCCAGTCCCCCAGCCTGGCACTCACCATGCAGTGCAGATACACCGTCTCCCTGCTCAGGTCCCTGCCATAGTCACAGACAGGATGGGGGAGGAAGAGGAGTCAGTGTGAAGCCAGCCAGGACATCGATTCCTAGTATTTGTGGCTGGTCGTGTCCACTTGGTGCTTTCCAAACACTCAGGAAAGCTGGTCCCTGCTCCCATTGGCTCTCAGGACACGGACAGACAGACAGACAGTAGACAGACATTATCTGTGTCAGAGGCCAGGCAGCTTTGCACCACAGGTAGGCCTTCCGGGAAGCAAAGGAGAAGGTGACCTGCTCCCTGCATTCATTTCCCCTGGGGGCTGTTTGGGTTGGGAAGGAAGTGGCCTGCCCCAGGGCCCGAACCAAAGCTCTGCGCCAGCTGGTGCCACAAGGAGAGGCCTGAGCTGCCTGCTGGCAACAAGAGGCCAGAGTCCCACCAAAGAGGCAGATGTATTGTAAGGGGCAAACAAATGAAAACCAAATGCAAAGATGGCAACTCTGAGCTGCAAACCTGACGGGTGCTCCAGAGTCTGAACTGCTCTGCGCTTTAATTACAGCTCCTTGCCAATCAGGCGGTAATTACTGATATCCTTCCTGCAGCCCACAATTGCCTAATCTTGTTATTTGAGAGCCATCGAGATTTAAACAGCTGGAGAGCTGTGCCTGCTCCTCCAGAGGCTGCGCTTGGCCCTGACACTGATTGTTTAATCTGGAAACAATGTCTGACAATATGCATTCGCTTTTCATCTCCAGCATCTCTGATCCGTAGACCATCCTCCCTGCCACGATACCGTCTGAGGGGCTGATTTCACCTCTCTGTCTGCATGCCAGGCTGAGTGCCCACTGCCCACACACACCAGCAGCCAGGTGCCACAGCCCTTACCGGGGGGCCCACCCCCTGCCCTGCTGCCAGTCAGTACCCAGCCTCTGCTGAACAGCCCAGCCATGGGGAGCTTTGTGACACAGACTCCAGAGAGTCCGAACACATTTTCCATAGGACCCCAAACAGCTGTGTCAAATGGCAACGACGCTCAGCTAGAACTGGTCTGGACTGGATTTGGTGACCTAGAGGTGAAAGGGTCTGTATCATGTTCCCAGTCCCTGGAGCCCCTTTTCTATTAGCGGTTAGAATACGGCAGAGAGGAATGTGGCTGTGTTTTGGCTCATCTACAGCAGATGGGATTCACCTCTTTTACAAGGAGTCTCATTTTGTTATGAATTTTAGCACTGAGATTCTGCACCGCCATGGGCCCACTGCACGGGACAGAGCCGTACGGCCAAACCAACCCACACGGACGAGATTTGTCTTTGCATTTTTCCAGAAGTAAGAGGTTGTTATGTCACTTTAGAGGCTCAGGCAGCAGATAATCAGATAAGTGGCAAATCCACCTTCAGGCCCATAGAAGAACAGACCTAGCATTCAATTCCAGGAATTTACTCCAATTGCTCCAAGTCGGTGACTTCTGCTATTAAAATCATTCCAGCTGTGCTCAGTTGCTCTTCAGGGTGGCAGTGAAGAAAGCTGTTTGTTGGAATGAAAAGAAGTGACTGCAAACACTAAAGTTGAAGTGAAACACCATAAATAATGAACTATTTGTCAACCCTTCATTGTGTAGAACGTCTATCACGGCACCGGAGCAGGGGCACTGCCAGGTGCACAGTCCCTTGGTGCTGTGCCATGGAACCCTTTGCTTCTCAAAGGTGGGGCAGTTTCATTAAAGTTGTGTCTCCTCCATATGATATAAAGGGCCTTTTACAAGGCTGAGCATGTGAAACCAGGGAAATTAGAAAGGCTACATAGCTAGAAAATGCAATAATAATGAGGGGGGGTCAGTTATCCTCATATTGACTGGGTACATGTCACCTCAGGCCAGCATGCAGAAAGAAATTTTCTAGATACCATAAATGACTGCTTCTTGGAGCAGCTGGAGGCAATTTTTGATTGAGTCCTAAGTGGAGTGCAGGATCTGGTCCAAGAGGTGAATGTAGATGAACCACCCAGTAATAGTGACCATAATGTCATTAAATGTAATATCTTTGTAGGGGGGAAATGCCAGAGAAACCCACCACAGTAGCATTTAACTTCAAAAAGGGGAACTATCCAAAAATGAGCAGGCTAGTTAAACAGACTGTAAGAGGAACAGTCACAAGGGTGAAATGCCTGCAAACAGCATAGAGACCATTGAAAAACACCGTAATAGAGGCTCAAATGAAATGTATTCCCCAAATAAAAAAAGACAGTAAAAAAAGCAAAAACAAAACAAAACATGCCACCATGGCTAAACAGCAGAGTGTAAGAGGTGGTTAAAGGAAAAAAGGCATCCTTTATAAATTGGAAGTCAAATCCTAGTGAGGAAAATAGAAAGGAGCATACACTCTGGTAAGTCAAATGTAAAAGTATAACAAGGAGGCCAAGAAAGAATTTGCTTTTAGGTTTTGTGTCCTTAGCTAGTTGTTTTTCAAACACTGGAAACCTAAAACCAAAAGTTTTTCAGTGAAAAATTTTACTTTTTGGTAAAAAAAAAATATCATTTTTTTGTTTTGAAAAACCATTCCCCCCATCCTCTACCCAAATCAGTTTTAAAAAACAAACATTTGGGGGGAAAGTTCGCTTTTCATACCAAAAAAAAAAAAACACAAAAAAACAAAAACAAAAAAACATTCTTGGGAAATTTCTAAAAAAAAAAAAAAAAAGTCTAAATCTCCCACAAAAAAAATTGGCATTTTCCAACCACCTGGAGTTCCCACTTTCTCCGGTTCCTGTAGTTCAGAAGAGCATTTCCCTGTGTGCTTCTCATTCATCAGCTGCTCTGGTAGTCCCTCGGAGAGAGGACATGTTAGAATGTGAACAAAGATTGGCTTATCACAATTTTAAAATACATGGTTCGGGCCATTTGGAGAGGCTGTAAGTGCTCCCTCCAGCAATGCAGGAACATACGTTGCTGGCAAAGTAGCTCAGAAGGTGACAAATAGCTTTGGGGTTTTAAAAAAACGGAAACACACACCAAACCCATGAAATCTGGCACAGGCCTGGGCTCAGGGGCTTTAGCTGCACTGGAGGAAAGTAAAGACCAAGATATATAACTTTGGGAAATGGCTCATGAGTGTCTAATCATCGCTACTCTAACCAGGATCCTCACCACAAATGGCTGCATATCCCGAAAGGGCTGGCTGCTCATTTATGGGCTGATTGATTTATATTTCTAGAATGCAGCTCTGGGTTCCCAATCTGCTGCTCTGGCCCTTATGCCATACATTGAAATCACATGCACAGAAAAGGTCTGCCCAGAAATATGTCTAGCTCCACCTTGGCCCACGTCATCCTTGATAGCCTTAGAGACCAGAGAAGAGGTGGGGTTAGCAGTGAGCTCGGAAAGTTAACAAAGCCAAGGGGAAGGAGGGAATTCCACTCCCAAAGACCCACCCTCAAAGCCTCCAGCACCTCTGCTGATCTCAGCTGGGAGCCACCCAGGATGGCGAGAGGTGTCTCTCAGTAAGCAGGTCCCAAATCATTTAGGACTTTACTAGTTAAATCCAACCCCTGGAATTCCAGCCAGAAGCTCACTGGAAGCAGGCGCAGATCACAGAACACTGGAACAAGTCATGTAATGTGCTTAGCCAAAGCTTTCTGCAGTCTCCTCCGCAGTAGAGCAGCTGTGGTAGGAAGGGTTTGATGTGCTCAGCAATAGGAAATACCTACCTAGTAAGAGTCGGGGTGACCAGCACACCCAGCAATACCCACAGAGCTTGTGAGCTCACAGTTTCCTTACAGTGACTGCACGGTACAGGCCTGTGACCTACGTTAGCTGCATTAATACCGACATTTCCAAATCTTCTCTGCAAAGCTGAGGGATTCTCACTCGCGGATTATGAAGCAATGGCCAAACTCCCTGCCAGAAACAACTGTGATAACACAAAGGTCGTGATCAGTGGGATTTTTAAGCATAATAACCCTGTATGCAAATATGAAACCAAGGTTTAATCCAAACCCAAATTCTTGGCTTTGGAAGATGATGTGCTTGTGCAAAGCAAAGGCCCCACGGCACCCTATCTGTAAGGCAAACTTCCCAGTGCCCAAAGCCCCAGCCAGAGTTATGCTTTGGACAGGTTTCCCAATGGAAGAACAGCTGCGGCAACCCCCTTGCAATGTGACTCATTTGTGAAATTGGATGGCCTCTAGTCTGCTTCATTCTGAAGGCGGTGGGGGGCAGGCAGCGTGAATGGGTCACCGATGAGACCACAAAGTGAGTCCAAGTACAAATTGTCCTAAGAGCTGTTAATGTTGTTCAACTCAGGGCAGCAGCAGTCAGGGCCTCTGGAAAACGGCCCTTTCGCTGCGGTTGCATTTCAGGATTAATGCTTTGTGAGCAAACTCAGTAAATGTCTGCACCCCACTCTTCCTAACACAGCTGTGTGACAAAGCAAAATAGGAAGCAGCTAAGGAGCCTGTCGGCCATCTGTCTTCAAAGAGAAGTCTGTGGAAAGGATTGTGAACATACTTAGCACTTTTCGTTTCAGAGCATGACTGACTACACGGGCTATGGGAATCTCCCCACTGGAAGCCCTCTGGATGTAGGTGGCGCGAGAGTGAGGCCGTTCCCAGGGAACGTGCTCCTACTGCTCTGCGCTGGTGCCAACCTGTGAACTGTTCGCAATTCTCCAGTATGATGCTCTGTGCTGGGTGAGCCCTTGTGAGGGGTTGGGCTAGAACCTTGTTCAAACCGATGTGTGAACACGCCCTTCGCCTACGATAGGTTGTTTAGGTGTGCTCCCTTGAGCGTTCCTTACAAGGCCTGGCAGAGTCTGCCCAGGAATTAGCGCCACGTGGGCAGGGGATTCCACTGGGTACTGTGACCTGGTGTGTGTGCGAGAGGGGGAAGGCAGAACAGACCAAACAATTGGGCGGGAAGGACAGACAGCCGGAAGGAGCAGCTGAAGGCACAGCAGCGGACCAGGGAGAAACCTAAGGAGAGGTTTTTGGATCGGGGTGCAAGCTGAAAAGTGTTCTCTTGGGGCTATGAACAAAAGATGCTGTTTCCTGCTATTTGATTACTTTTGCATTCAGAGACATAGGGCTTTGAAGCAGTTTTGTTTATTTACAGAGAAATACCTGACTATCAACAATTTCTACTCCCAAATGGAACATACCCAGGGTCCCAAACTTTGACTAGCCACTTGGGTCGAACGGGGCAATGATATGATCTGTGAGAGACAGACCTGTACTGGGGACAGTTTGATGGGGCATAGCTCATAGGTTGGTTCATAGATTCATAGATACTAAGGTCAGAAGGGACCATTATGATCGTCTAGTCTGACCTCCTGCACAACGCAGACCACAGAATCTCACCCACCCACTCCTGCGATAAACCTCTCACCTATGTCTGAGCTATTGAAGTCCTCAACTCGTGGTTTAAAGACTTCAAGGAGCAGAGAATCCTCCAGCAAGTGACCCGTGCCCCATGCTACAGAGGAAGGTGAAAAACCTCCAGGGCCTCTTCCAATCTGCCCTGGAGGAAAATTCCTTCCCTATCCCAAATATGGTTAGCCAGACATCATTCCTGGGCAAAAGAATGGCAGACCTGGTACAGAATTAAAGTGATCAAGACTTAAAGGCTAGGAATGTAATTAATGCCAGTCACCATAGTTTTATGATCTCATCAAACAAATCTGGTGTCATTTTTTGTGGAGATTATAAGTTTGGATGACAGGGTAACAACATAGATGTAATAGAGATAGAATATCTTGTGCTACAAAGTCAATGCCTTACAAAAGTCTGATTTAAAAATTAGCACTATGTAATATCAATAAAGCCCACACTGAATGGATTGAGAACTGACTATGCAACAGATTGCAATGGGGAATCATCAAATTGGGGTGTGTCTAGTGAGGTTCCGAAGGGATGATTCTAGGCCTGCCGCTGTTCCAGCTGTTTGTCAATGATCAGGAAGTAAATATCAAATCACTGCTGATAATATTTGTGGCTGACACAAAAATTGGCACAGTGGTAAATAGTGATGAGGCCAGCCAGCCATACAGAGCATTCTGGATTGCTGGATAACCAGGGTCCATCCAAACAAAATGCATTTTAGTGCAGCCAAATGCAAAGTTATACATGTAGGTTCAAGGAAGGCAGGCCGGACCTGCAAAATGTGGGACTATATCCTGGAAAGCAGTGACTCTAAAAAGCATTTTGGGGTTGTTATGGACTAGGCAACTCAACAGGTGCTTCCAGTGTGATGCTGTGGCAAAAAGGGTAACGTGATCCTGGGATGTATAAACCGGGGACCAGCGAATAGGAGCAGGGAGGCGACTGTATATGAACCGGTGAAACAGACATTCAAATACTGTGTCCAGTTCTGGTGCCCACATTGTAAAAGGATGTTGAGAAATTGGAGGGGACGCAGAAACCCACCACAGCAATGATTTGAGGGGTGGAGGAAATGCCTCACGGGGAGAGACTTAAACATTGTAATCAGGCACCTCTCCATCTCCCTTTTGATGCAAGAAGCAGATGGAGCTCTGTAAGTACCTTCCTGGGAAGAGATTACTGAGCACAAAAGGGCTGTTGAATCTAGCAGAGAAAGGCAGAACAAGAACCAGAGGCTGGAAGCGGAAGCTGGACAAATTCAAATGAAAAAAAAGGCCCTGTTTCTAACAGCGAGGGTGATTGGAGCAACCTGCCAAAAGAGACAGTCCTGCCTCAGGCCAGAGCCTGGAGCAGAACCAGTGGGAGCTGCAAAGAAGGGCAACTACAACACACACAAACCCTCGCTGTGCCAGCAGCCCTTGATATGATCAGTTACACACCACTGCTCTCTCCTCCACTTGCCGGGGGAGCGGACGATGGGCTCACACCCACTGTCTGTACTTGTCGCTTTCCACAGCTTCCCAAGGAATCCAGCATGACCTCCCTCTCCACCCACCCACCAGGAGTTGTGACGTGCAGCGTCCCACAGCATGGCTCCATTCTCCACGGTGGTTGTTTACCCACTGGGACACCGGCTCTGTGCCTTTTACCCAGCCTGCCCAGAAAGTGCCATCTCTGACGGGTGCCCATGCTGGAAGAACAGCAGTCAGCTCACCACTCAGTCCAGAGATGACCAATGCAGTGCTAACTGGGATGGGGAAATGCTCCACAAAGCTGGAGACCCTGGCAGCTAAGGCAGTGCACAGCCTTGGGTGATGCTGGACTCGTTACTGCCCTTCAGAATCACAGTCACCCAAGTGCCTCCTTCCACCTCCGTCTGGCGAGGCGGCTATAGAGGGACCCGCCCAGGTACTTCAGGTGTTTGTCATCTCCTGGGCCAAGGATTCCCTCACTCCATTAGGGCCTGCATCAGAGGCTCACAAACAGATCCTAGTCGGCGCACTGACTGTGAAGAGTAACACACACGGTGAAGTGCAGGAAAGAGAAGGCAAGAGTGGGAAATTCTAGGTTTTTCCACACAGCCCCCTCCCCTCCATGGAAACACCGCTCTCATTTTGCTGCTGGTGAGAATTTCTCTGCTGGGTTCTGCTCAGTCAATGAGGGGTCTGTTCCACTCACCAGTCTCACCAGAGCCAAGGGAGCTGGGGACAAGGGCCTGGTTTTATTTACTCACCTCTGCAGGCCCCTGTGCAGCAGCCAGTTGTATTTTTCTATAATTGAATTAAGCTGGAGTGGATGGGCCAAAGCAGTTGGCACGCTGAGGTTTAATTCACTTGGTAACTCCTGTGACACAGGGTAGCACACAGCTCTCCAGCACTAGACAGCCGGCATGGGGAGGGAGCCACACTCGCCTCTTTAGCTTGCTGATCTGTGAAACAGTGTTGGCATGAAACCTCCCTGAGCAGATGGAGATAACCTACTGTACCATAGGAAGGGCAGCTGCTGGGATGGGTGGGGAGCTCCGCCTGGATGCTAGCAACGTCCACAGCCCGAGGCTGTTACTACACAATCAGAGAATCATAGAAATTAGAGAGGAAGGAAGTGAGAAAGCCAAGAGGAAGGCAGGGGGAGTGGCAGGGGACCCTATTACTGAGCAATTTAAATAAATGATCCATGTTACCAGAGGTCCATCAGTTTTTCTTGCATGAAACAAGGTGCAAAGTGTGATTGTCGCCCTGGCTGGGGGGATTTGTGCACTTTCCCCTCTTGTAATCTGCAGATTATAACTTGTATAACTGGATTATTTAAGATTAAGGAACAGCAGCGAGCGTGTTCCAAATCACACAGTGAAACAGGAGAGGAACCTGGAAGAATGTCTCACACAGTAAGAGTGCAAATATGTCCTCATAAGATCACATTATATTTTAATATCAAATTCTCTATAATGCAGAACATATTTGTGGCCCAACTCCCTTGCTGGGCAGGCGCTGGTTGTCAGCTTGGAGGAATTGGCAAGGTCTTTTCACCAGGTGAAATAAATAGAGTGCTGGGCCCCAGATAGGATTACAGTTTGTTTTCTTTAGGTGTATAGAATCAGCAGGAAAGCTGAGCCCAAACGGAAACTCAACTCCTAAAGAATTTGGCCTATACTGGCCAGCTTCTGTCTGCCTGCCAGGCATGCTCTTGCTCAGCTTGCATTTCACTCGTTATCTTTTAAGAGGCTTTGTTAGTAGCCTATCAAACCATTCTTTGTGTGCTGGGGATGGGTCATCTTTTTAAATTATTGAGGATGATGAAGTTACAAGGTATTACCAGAAGAGTTCTGAGAAAGAAATTCCTGTGAGTGCTTTCAAGAGCTCCCCACTGGCAAAACTTTCCCCAAACCCAATTCTCAGCATTTTTAACCCCAAAAGTGAGAGAGAAGCAGGACCTGGCAGCACCTTGTCTGTGTCTCAATCCCATTTTCTGCTGCTAACCTGTTTTCCTTCTTGTTGATTGTACCTTCTGTGCCAAAAGGTTTATGAAAATCCTGCAACATCACACGAGGGAAAAAATGTCTGAGGTGCCCATTACACAGAAGCTTAAATCCAGTGCTAGCTTCCGCCCCAGCCTGACAGAAAGCTGTGACAGAGGGGCTTTGGGCTGGGAGAGTGACTCAAATTAACACCAGCGGTAAAGAAGAAAATAACCTGTGGGGATGTTTCTGTTTGGGGTATTTGCTGTGTACTCTTGTGTTCTTTGTCTCAGCATTTGGAGAGTGGATCTGGGCTAGAGCCTGCCAGCTTTGCTCAGAACATGGCAGGTCTTACAGTGCCTGAGAGCCCCAAACCACCCCAGGATTTGCCAGCACTGCTGTTCTGGTGGTGCTGATGAGAGTGCTAGCCTGATGGCTCCCCACACTCTGTTCCTGCTCTGTGCCGGGGCACTGCGGAGTCTGCCCCCGCTACTGACACAGAGCTGCCAGCCCTGGGCCTGAGCGTACAGACAGTACACAGAGGTTTCAGAGTAGCAGCCGTGTTAGTCTGTATCCGTAAAAAGAACAGGAGGACTTGTGGCACCTTAGAGACTAACCAATTTATTTGAGCATGAGCTTTCATGAGCTACAGCTCACTGCATCGGATGCATAGAATGGAACATATAGTACGAAGATAGATATAGATATAGATATATATACATACAGAGAACATGAAAAGGTGGAAGTAGCCATACCAACTGTAAGAGGGTAATTAATTAAGATGCACTATTATCATCAGGAGAAAAAAACTGCCAGCTGACTCGGGCTCACGGGGCTCGGGCTGGGCCCAGAGCTCAGGCTCCAGCCCAAGCCCGAATGCCTATGGCGCAAGTAAACAGCTCCTTAGCCCAAGCTCCACAAGCCTGGGTCGGCCGGCCCGGGCCACGGGTTTTTAATTGCAGTGCAGGCCTAGCCTCAGGGCCCCACCAAACTTCCACTGACGTCACTGAAAGTTGTCCATTGACTTTGATGGAAGATGAATCAAGCCCTTAATTTCTCTGGACCTTAGTTACTTCCCCTGTAAAACAAAGACAATAACACTGGCCGGGCCAGGGCAGAGAGGTGAGGCCTTGCTAGCTAAGGGTGGCGAAGGGCAGATATTTTTTAAGACAGCTGGTGAGACTGGTGGGACAGGAGCTCCTGAGTCCTGGAACTCTCCCTGTGCATAAGGCCTCATCCATGTGTCCAGATCCTGGGTTTTCCCAAACCTTTGGAGAGTTACACTGGAGCGAGGTCGTTCACTGCCAGGCTACCTTCGTCTGAAATACACGTACAGCACATTGTCCCTGAGATGTGAACTTAACAAGCTTTTAAAAAGAAAAACCTTGACTGAGCATATGCAGTTTGTTTTCTTCAAACACTCAGAGATCAGTTAAATCCAAGCCTTTTTCCCCGCCCCAAGGCCATGCCCCACTGCTCACAGACGACTATTTCATGTCATATTGTGACCTCCAAGTGCCAGCTATCTGAGCTGTAACCCTGTTGGAAAAAAGAGTTACAACAAGACTGTTGTGTTTTGTAACAGGAAAGTAAACGTTGCTGCTCTCCTTTCCCCCAAAAACTGCTGAATCGTTTTTGCTCAAAATTTCACAAAAATCTGAACAAGACCAAGCAGGAAAAGTATCAGCCCAGGTGGTTGTTTCACAACATTATGACCAAAAACAGCAGATTCTAATGGGAACTGCTTTAGAACTCAAAGGCACCCAATGCAGTAACAAAGAAAGACACGGTGATACACCTGCAGAATAAAGTTACGTTGTTTGCCTTGAGTTACCAGCTGCACTACGCAGGAGGGAGTTGTTTACAAAATGAAAAGATCAATATGCATTTGAAGTTCAGAGCATTCTTCCAGCCTCCTCTTGCTGTAGTTACCTATCCGTTTGGAGCCTTCCCATGTTCTGCTTCCGACTTCCTTAAGCCAGTTCCTTGTTAATATTTAGGTGCCATGTGATCACACTTCCAATATTAGCAGAGAAAATACCAGGACAGATCGCTGATAATTGAAAACGTACCATGGTAGACCAGGTCAGCATGGCCTCCTTTGTGAATGTGGCTCCTGTCTGCAGTGATCCTAAGAGTAAAAGTCTGGTGGGAGCAGCATGGAAATCTGCTCCCGGTGCTGTTCAGAACAGCCTACATGGAAAGAGCCCTCTTTGGGCTTGCCCATGGATATGCCCCCATACATCATGAATTCATTGCACTGCACCGCGCACGGATGCATCCGAAAACCCTGTGCCTGACTCCAGTCTATAACACCTCCCAGAACGGAGCTGGGAGAGCTGCGTGGCTTTCATTGCTTTCGCACACCAAAGCCACAAAGAAATGATCTGATTATGATATTACAGAGAGAGCTCTAGCCAAACCAGCTGAACTCATTCAAGCATTCAGTGAGTGCTTAAGGCGGGGACAAAACCCTGGGTTCTAAAGAGATTCCTTTGAAGGCAGCGTGTTATCTAAACAGCTCCTGCAAACCGGGGTTTACAGGGACCCATCCCGAGCTGCAGAGGGAGGGGCGGGATGCAGGTACTCAGTCAGTCACCGCGGAGGCAGCTGAGCTGCACTTCCCAGCATGCTGCGTACTATGAATATGGTGACAGAACGTCTCCCACTTTGGACAATGCCTGGGCCAGACAGGACTCCCTTGGGAGCCAGTGTGGGCACAAGACACGCCCCGAGCCCCTTGAGTCCGCTGCAGGAGTGTTAACAGGCAGAGTGGCCACACAGCAGTGTCTGGGCCCCAGACATGCTACAGACACCGTCTCCATGGCCACAGCCCAGGCCAGGGCCACCCCTGCCCTTGGCACGGCTCTGGTGGTCTTGGAGGCCCGTGTGACTGACGTGAGGGGCTGCAGCCGCTATTCTAGCCCATAGCGTGGTGTAACAGCTGGGCAGGGAGGCTGCACAGCTGTGTCATATGTAGGGGTGAATTTCACCGCCCTCACCAATGGGGCTTGAATGCCAGGGCTCAGTGAGCAGGCGGGGGTTCCCTGGGCTCTCTCTGGCGGCGGGCAAGTGATACCCCGCATGCCCAGAGGTCGGTGAGGCAGGAGGATCTCTTCGCCCAAGGCTAGCACCCCGGTACTCCAGGAGTATGTGGTTTTACAGACTACCCTCCGCTGGTTTGGGTTTCCGGGCTGTCAGCCCTAGGCTGGGACCCGCCCGGGGAAAGGCGGCTGCGGCTGTCTAGTGGGGCTGGAGCGCTGCCCCTGCTCGCATGGCGCTCGGGGACACTCTGCTGCTTGAGGGTGCCACAACGCCCCATGGCTGTGAAAGGCCCCTGCCTACCACAGCATTATGGGGCCCTCACCAGCCCCCCTCAGGCCGCTTCTCCCTAGAGCTTATCCACCCCGCCCGGGCATCCCTACATGTTCCCCTGCCCCCTGAAGCAGGCTGGCGAGTCCCGGTGTAACCCACGCAGGCGACAGAGCAAGCTGAGGGGCCAGAGCACAAAGAAGGGCAGCACAGAGCGGGAGCAGGGGAAAACCCCTGAATCAAAATGAGCACCCAAATCGCCAGTGCAAGGCCCGAGCCGGAACACAGCATGGGCTGTGGGCTGCTCCAGAGACACCAAACGTCAGCCCATTTCCAGGCTGTCCCTGTCCTCCAGGGCCTAGAGGAGTCTGGTGCACAGCTGAGGACAGGGTGCGCAGACACTGCCCTTCCCAGAGGAGGCCAGGCCTAGCCTCCCCTCTCTGAGCAGACTGTAGGCCAAGCAAGCCCTCCCCTCAGGGGAGCCATGCCGCTCCTCAACCCTGTGGCGTTCTCAGGCCCCTGGGATCCTCCCCCTCCCAGACAGCGCAGGGAGCTCCCGCTGCCAGGACAGCCGCCTCTGCTCCCGTCTGGAACAGTCACCACTGGCTGATCATCCCCACCAGCTCCATGCACTTCCTCCCAGCCGGATGCTTCTGGCTGGGGGTGTAGGCAGAGCCCTTTCTGTCAACCCCTTCCTGCCCTGAGGCCATGGCGTTGTGCACCCAGCCAGGTTTCGGCGAAGGCTTCAATAGCTCCATTTTTGTATATGTTTAGCAGAAATCAGAAAAACAGGAAAGAGTGTTTCCACTACCCGAACACAGAGTCCCTAACAGTAACGAGGCCAGAACTGTGCAGTTGCAATGTGTCCCATTTGTCTTGAGACGTCTCAGCATCTAAAAACTGCAACCAGCTACCGAGCTAGTTTCAGAAATCCCAGCTGTGCAATCTTTGCTGAAAAGTGTGTCAGTTTGTGCTTAGAGACATATTTTGCTTTAGCTACAATAGGAAAGGGGATTGGCCTGTTGTGCTTTCACTAGGGCTGGTGACCAAGTACAACCAAGCGCATGGCCTTGGGAGCAGGATCACACACCCCTCCGTCTACCCCCATGGCGGAAATGCAGAAGGCTCATGAGCTGTCCAAAGGGCAACTTTAACCCACTCGAATACCTGTCAATGGGAGGAGAAGCGGACGCTGACAGTGCTGCGGTGGAGGGACCCGTCCCTGGTAGCCAGGCACCCCTACAACACTGAGCCGTAATTTGCCATGGGTAATACAGTGACACTCGGCTGGCAGATTTTGGGAACAGCAGCTAGGTGATAATCGTTCATGAATATGATATTGGTGTTAAAGGAGGTTCATTCTGCCTCTACCTGGAAATGTGTGAGACCTAAACATCACCTGCTTCTGATGACCTGAGTCCTGGTGGCGCAGGGGAAATGATTCGGGGACATTTTGGCAAGTTCAAAAACAAATGTTAATTTGCCAAGTTCCCCCTTTGCCATTCAGTTCTCACAAATGCTCACTGGAGCAAAGGTCTGTTTGTGCCAATGCTCACAAACTGCAGGACCATAGAAAAGATTCATTTCCTAGTTGAATATTCATATTTGAATAGACTTTGCTTTGGAGATGGAGGGGGAAGGCTCTCTGCTTTTCCCAGGTAAATACAACTGTTGTGTAATCAAATGCATCAACAAAACTGGGGAGAGAGAAACAGTCTCAGTATGTTCACTGGCATGAGTACTAGGGGTCTGCCAGCAAGTGCCCGCTCCTGGGTACAGAACTCTCCAAGTCTCTGGTTCCTCTCCAAGACTTTGCACAAGAATGCAGGGCTCTACAGCTGCTCCCATACATAAAGGTACCGAGTTATTTGGCCATCTCCTGCTGGGTACCATTAGCTCCAAATCAGGATTCAAGAAGGGATGAGGGTCTGGGGCAGGGGAGAGGAGGGTCCTGCAGAGAACATCTCACTGGGAGACCCCTAGCAGCCACTAGGTTGAGGAAGGTGGCAAGGGATTATTGAGGCATTTTTCATGACACACTCTTTATGTGTGGCAGGAGCTTCCCCGACTCTTGATCGTAGACATCCCTCTCTTTGCTTTGCCAGCCTGGGGGCCCCTCATGTACAGTTTTCCCAACTGACACCTTTGAAGGAAGGTACCTAAAGTGAAAAGCTCCAAAAATGCCCCCAAATCTGTCTGGCACCTGAATAAATAAAGTACTAATAAACAAGGACACAGCCCCTAGAGCAGCCACAAGCAGGAGCAAAATGAGGACGTGTTCATGTACTGATACAAGAGCATCATAAATACTCTCCCACTGCCAAAAGGCCTCCTCAGTCTTTTACTAAATCTCATCACAGGAACAATTTACAAGCCAATAATGCGGAACAGCTACATTCCAAACTCTGTGCTAAGCTTTATTTCAGGCTTCCACACTTTCTCATGTTAGCACTTCCTGGGCTGGCACTGGACAAGTCTATGCCAAGTGAAGAAAGGTGGTGGTGGGGGGGTATTGACAGTGCGGTTTTGTATCTGTGCATGTGACCTGGAGAGAGATTCTCTTAGTCAAGAGAAATGAAGCACTTCTCATATATACCTAGTTTGCAAAGTATCCTCTGTGCTCTCTTTCTGATTTAACATCTGTTGATAGGGCCTATCGGCCAAGGGAAATATATTGTGGCAATTTTAGATAATATAAAAATGTTGTATTTTCATTTTTGATACATCTACAGCAAGTATTTTATTGATAGTAATGGAACAACTACAAAACTGGTCACACACCATGCCAACTTCTGAGACGAGCGAGCGCTGATACAGGAGATGAAACAGCTGAGCAGAAGTCTTATCCGCAAATTATACAGGGAGAAGAATTTGACAGAGGAGCGGAGACCCACACACAGCCAAATATGAGTTCTTGTGGTAAGGGTACTGTGACAGATTTAGGAATAGGTCTGGGTCAGCTCAGGAATTTCATTTAGGCTGGTGAGTCTCATCTGCATTGCGGCCTAGAACCTCCATTCTGTATCTGACTCTCCTTTGTGTCCTGTAATTAGAGCCTGCTGAACTGGTTTGTGGCCTGCTGAGATGTATAACAGGCTGGAGGAGCTGGGGGTGTTTCTCACCTGGGGAGAACAAACACAGGAACAGTCATCCAGCCTGCTCCCACGCACTATGGACGTGCTAATGGCTGTTATCTGCTTTTCCACCCTCTGTCCAGCCAGGATGTTGAGCACATGAGCCCAGCCTGGGTGGGACGTGGGGTCACGCTCTGGGGATCGGGACAAGTCTGTGTTCATAAGCAGGAGGGATTCTGTGGGGAGGATGCTAACCAGCCCCAACAGGAAGAGGAACCTGGTGCAGGGGAGACAAGGGGGCCTCCACAGGCCTCAGACTGGAACAGGGTTTGAGATCAGTCAAAGGGTGGCGAGCTCAGGTGCTTGTTGTATTTGCGTAGATCTGTAACTCCCCTGGGCTAGTATAGTACGCATGCATAAGGAGCTTTTGCAAAGCTTTTGTGTTCCTTGCTGGGATGTCACATGGTCTCTGAAGGGTGCAACTAGGGAAGAGAGTGTTCACCCAGCCAGCTGGACTCTGGAGGGAACAGGTCTAAACACCCCAGCAGCTCAGGAGGGCTGAGACACTGGTTCCAAGGATTAGGCCAGCAAACTGTGGGGTGTCAGACACAGTCTGTACCTGAGTAGTGCACCTGAGTGGCCCAGAGCTAGAAGCTGTGACCAGTCACCGCCCAGGAGGTTGAGCAGCATGTGGGGTCCCATCACAACAGACCACTGCCGTTCCAAGAATGGGACAGGACCAGCTCGTAGCTGGTCTGATGACCCTGTTTCTGTGCCAGGAGGACACTCTCCATTGCAGTTCCAGGTCTACAGTGAACTTCCCTCCCCAGCTCACTAAACAGACAGGGCTAGATCCTCAGCAGGCGCGAGTTGGCATAGATGCACTGAGGTAAACAGGGCTACAGCAGTTGCACCAGTGCAGGAGCTGGCCCGCAGTTCTTACAGGAAGTGCTATGCCCTGGAGGGACTATTTGGCCAGACAGGTGTTTTCAAGCTCTAAGATCTATGATTCCCTGAAGTCATAGCTGGAAATCCTGCACTCCGCATTTCCCATGAGCCATGACACATAGAAATCACTCTGTGCTTCCAGTGCTGCTGTATGATCAATTGTGTTACATTGACAAGGGGTTTCCCATCTAGATATTTACCGATATTTTTATCAAAAGCCAGTCATTGGCCAAGGAGCTTGAGAAAGCCTCAGGTAATTGAGACATTATGGGCCATGGAAACACACCCTTTTAGACCCAGTTTGAGAAAGGAAGTTAATGTAATTATCTTAAATTAATTAATCAGAGGGAAACATTCCACTTTGGAGGTCAACTCCATTAACTAATGCAGTCTTATTCTGTTGTAATGTAATTGCGTAGGCATTGTGCTTTGCAGCCGAGATCTGAGGCTCATTACAAGGAGAACAATACAACTCGGTTACTTGCTGTGGCATGGCGTCTGCACATTTCTTAACTTACATGCTGATACCTAAGAACTGGAATACATTGCTTGCAAATTTTCGGTAAATATTGAATGAGATGTAAAAGGAGCTGGGTTTTGGATGAGCATTTTGGAGGCACTGGCAGGTTCTTTTCTATACATCTACAGGTTCTCCATGCACTTTGCATTACTATTGTACATTTTCTTATTGCCAGCTGCTCCCTGGTTTTCTCCAAGTTCAAAATACAGACAGATTCTGCTACTCCTCCGTAGTTCCATGTTTTATATTATATTTCATGACTGCTGACATACAACAAATATACAGAGCAATCTCAGTAGCTTGCCCTGAGAGACCATGTTACCAACAGCTGCTTAATTCAGATTGCAGCTTCTTCAGAAAAGACTTTTACAAACATTGACACTCCAAAAAAAGAGCCCTCTTTAGCCTTTTATGAGCTAGGAGTTTATTTTGTTAATATTTTTCTGCATGACGTGTTTTAAATAACATTCTGAAAGTAAATTGGCAGAGTATTTATTGCTGTTTATTCCTAAGCAGCTATAAGCCAATAATAATAGAGAATCCTCTTCAAGTGAAAGCTAAATTCCTTTTAGTTAAAAAGCTCAACTCGGAGTCTGAAGCTGTGTTTTGTCAAACAGATGCACAGTGTCACCTTATAACGCCCATGGTAATAGAGTAATAGGATTGGAACTGTGGCTAGCTAACCAGATCATTGTGATAATCCTGGCCTAGAGAAAACAATTCTGTGTTAATGCTCTGGAGGGAGTCCATTCCCTGGCTGGTCCATCCACGTGTGCTACACACACACGCACACACATTAGCCCTTAATCTTCTAACTGCCCACGAATGCCGCAAGCATTCAGCCAAACAGAGACCTAGGTTGTTCCAGTGGAGCTTGGACTCCTCTCCGAAAGCTCAGACACAATTCGGCCCCATTGCTTCTTGCTAACACTGGATGTAATATATTGATGCACATACATTGAGAACACCCCTTCCTTGCATCGAACACACATGTATGACAGTGCTCTCCATGTGATGCATTGTATTTATCATGACCCCCACTTGCCTGCAGGCTGCCCACTATGACCTTTCCACAGGACCTGCTTCTAACACCACCAACCCCCTGGGCAGCTTCAAACAGCAAAAACTGCGGGGGGCGGGGTTCCCTTCTTCCTCACCAAATATGGAATTTCTCCCAAAAAACTAAGCCAGCCCTGAGGCCTAAGACAAATAATATTTAGGCCTGGACCACTGACAGCATCGAGAGACAGTATCTTCTGATGCTTCTGAGTTAGAAAGCGGAGATTCCCAGCTTCTCCAGGGAGACATTCAGCTCAGGTTCCCAGCCCCACCAAGGCCCAGGACACCAGATCTGAACATCACAACATTACTAGTTAAGATTACAAAACATCATTTTTAGAGTCTTTTCAAATTGCATTCCTTGTCACTTGCCTCCTCAGAGCTCATACAGTTGGCCTGATGGTCACTGAAGCCACCAGCTTCATTGGCAGAGAGCTGCAGCAACAAAAAAGTTTTAGAGAGATGTTTTATCAGGACTAACAGAGTTATGAGTTGTCACACTATTCCTGCCTCTGGGCAATTAAATCTCAGTGCTAAAGCTGGCCAAAAAACAGAATTCCTGTCCCATGGAAATTCTGAGATTTCAAAATTTTGTTTTGTCCTGAATCAGAACAAAGAGTCAAAATCTTGGAATTTTTTGCTATATGAACTTTTCCAAAATACATATGTCATTTTCACCTTCTCAAAACCATATTACATGATAATATAGCAGACAACAGAAACACTGAATTAAAACATTTGGATAATTTCCTTTCAAAACTGTCTGTGAAATTGACCCATTCCCACAAACCGTTTTGATGTTGTCGGCTCAGCATCTTCCGATGTGGGACTGTTCCGCCAGAACATCTTCAACCAGCTGTCCTTAATTCCCCTCCAGCCCAGCATGTGCTCCCTCTCTCACGCTCTGTCTCCATGCCAGGAACCCCAACAGTCTAACCAAAGAAGCACCTCTGGGAAATCACTGCCCCATGCAGTCCATGACTAACGCCATCAACCCGCCGACCAAACATAGATCAACAACCTCCTCATCTTCAGAGCAATAACTCAAGCCAGCATAACGGCCCTCATCAGGGCCAAGCAGCACCACCTGGTTTAGCCAGATAAATGTAAAATGGTAGTTGTCATTCTACAACGGCATCAGCCGTACGAAGAAGAAGAAGACGATGCCATGAGCGGCTCGGGAATGCTAGGGGAAGCCCCTCCAAACAAGACTATGACTGGGAAAACATGGCACCTCCGCTCCCTTGTGCTATGGGCGGAGTCTCACGACACCTCTGCCCATGTGATTGGCAACACCATCTCCTCCCATAGGTGGAAATTTTCCCCAGAATCTGCCAGCAGATTGAGTTTTGAGTTTCTGGGCAGCACGATCTGTAACAGCAAATCCTCCACATCATCATAGTAGCTTTTTCATCACAGTGCATAGATGAAGAGCTGCTCCAGAGCTCCTGTCCCAGGTTTTCCTCAGCCAGTGGGGTGCAATGCAGTGAGCCCTTCATGCCGACCCACTGTCAAGCCGTGCCCCCTAGGGAGGAAAATCCCACCCTAGCATGTGAAGAGTGGTGACACCTTCCCAGCCACACAGCAATAAATCAACCGGCAGCCAATCCACACCTTTCAGCTCCGTTCGACCCGGAATGATTAAGAGCAGGGCTGGGAATGGTGGTTTTTAATGCTGTCGTGTTCACACTGTAATTCCTGTCCAGGTGAAGGTATCTGGGGGCTGTGGGCATGAACCAGTTGGCTGTAATGTGGTGTTCTGTGTATTCCCAACCCTGCAGGCAGTGCTTAAATTGTGCCAGGGCTGAGACCCGGCACCTCTTGGCTTGGCAGTTCATAGCCCCAGCTTGCTGGGTCAGTTATGAAAGTTAAAAAACTGCTTGAGCCCCAGAACCTAATTTCTTGAGCCTCGGCATCTCTTTCCTTACAAATTAAGCTCTGCTTGTGGGTACCCAGCACAAACGTTCTTGAGAATGTTTAACCCCATTTGCGTTACAAAACGAGCCTGGTGAAAGGGGGAGGATTCCAGAGCATTAACCAAACAAGCCACTGCATACGGAATCCACTTGTGGAGATGGGCTGCTGGCATGCCTCATCTGCCTTGCTGAGGTCTTTGAGTCTGAATTATTTTACAAATTGAAAATTGCAACAATCCGCCTCCAGGTTGAAAGTGAACGTTGGCAGCCGTTCAGTGAGCCGAATGCCAGAACTGCACGTTCTGTCGAGCTGCTCTGAACACAGTGGGGTCTGTGCTCCTTGCAGCTCTCACCCGGCTTCATTCCATGCCCTAAAAGGGCCTTCTTATTCCAGAGAGATAAACCAACCTGGCCTGCAGCGTGAAACCCTCAAGGAATCACTGCAATAAATGTATAGAATTCCACCGCTGATCGATTTAATTTTCCACAGACTCAGTCACTTTACAGTCCAAGGGCCACACAGGACCGGTCACAATAGGCCCAGGAGTCACACCTTATGGGTCACACTGGCCTCCAGAGAGGAGAGAGAATCAGATGGACTAACATCTAGGGATGCCATGGAGTGGGATGCCAGTAGGATCCAGGAATCATGTGTGATTGGGCACATGACAGCCAGCACCACATCTGGCTTCCTTCCTTGCTGGGCTAGGTCTATGCAAAAAGGTTAGGTTGACCCTACTCCATCGCTCAGGGCTATGAAAAATCCACACCCCTGCGCAATGGAGGTAAAGCTGGTGTAGGCAGCGCTAGGTTGCCAGAAGAATTCTTCCATCCACCTAGCTACCAGCTCTCGGGGAGGTGGATTAATGACAGCGATGGGAGAACTCTGCCTGTCACTGTAGTGAGTGTCTACACTGAAGCACTACCAAGGCACAACTTCAGCTGTTTACGTGAAGACATAGCCGAAGGCCAGGCCTAGACTATAAATTTACACCAGTGTAACTACCTTGCTCATGGGCATGAAAAATCCACACCTGTGAGTGGCACAATTATACCAACCTAACCCCCAGTGCAGACAGCGCTAGACGCTGTCCGTCAACACAGCTACTGCCTCTCGTGAAGGTGGATTAACTACGCGAGGGGAGAAGGTGTCCCGTCAGCATAGCAGCTTCTTCACTGAAGCACTACATCCGCACAGCGCCCCCGGGGCAGCGTTTAAGTATAGACCTGTCCTAAGTTTGCCAGTCTGTTCTGATCCCATTTCCTAAAGCGCAGGGTTTTCATTTAGTTCAGTGGTTCTTAACCTTTACTGCAGCCTGCTCCCTTTTGGTTCTCATAATATGTTCTCACACCCCTTATCAAAAATCGTTGAAGTAGGTCAGTTCTTTAAACCTAGAAACATTTTTTGTTTGTATGTTACGGTAATCGTTTAAAAATGTATCATGTTAATAAACACAGGTTTGATGAAACAAAGTAGTTGTACTTACGTGCTTGTGCTGAATTTGTGTTTTCAGTGATTTACCTTCTAAAAAAATCTGGCATGTCTCGCACCCCCAGAAAGGGCATCTCGCACCCCCAGGGGGTGCATGCACCCCAGGTTAAGAACCACTGATTTAGTTACTGCTAGAGGGCAATTACTGGAGGAGAAATCCTTTTATCCAGAATACAGTACTCAGTTAATCTGATTGCTTGTTAATTGCTCTAATTAAACTGGAACAGGTGGAACTCTTTAAAGTTTAACCTTAAATATACTGATCCTTAGTGGATGAATTATTTTGCTGAAAGGGTCACTCAGCTCCCCCAAAGGCCACCCTCCCCCACCTGCTAGCAAGGCTGGAGCCCTTCTCCCAACCAGCCCTGAGACAGCCACTGCTGTGGGACTCCCAGGCCTGCTCAGGTGCTGAACTTCTGTCTGCCAGGGGCTCTGCCCGGCTGGGCTCCGGGGACGTGGACGTTAGGAACAGGATTACACTGGGCTCTCTGTGCAAGTCTCTCTTTTTAAAAAAAATAAATAATAAGGGTCCACGGCGAATCTGTCCCAGCTGCTGATCAGAATCAGCTATAATAGCTATCACTAAAAGTGGTAAAAATGAGGTAATCTCAATCTTTTCACCCCGGGCTGAAGCAGCAGAGATATGCTAAATATAGGGACCATTGTCCAAGTACTATCTTCTTTACCAATGTCGTTAGAGTCCCTGAGAGCCTTCCCCGTTCCCACCAGACTGGCCAGTTACTAATTTGAAACGTCCCGAGTCATTCCCAAGTTTGAGACACACCAAGCCTGCAGTTCTTAAGTCAATAATGCTCATATTGAGGCTGGTGGGAGTTTTGCTTGATTACAGCCCATGGAGTTTGGCCCAAAGTTCTGGGCTAACTGGAATTCCAGTGGATACGGCTTCCAGGGAAGGCAAATGCTGTTCGAAATGGAGTATTTTGGAAATGCATCCCAGCTCCAACCCACAACAAAAAAACAATTCCAGCCAGAGACTAATGCTAGCTGCCAGGATCAGACCCAGCTTCAGGTGCCCCCTTGAACTGCACAGTGAGGGCATTACTGGCTTCTGGCTTCACAATGGCGCCCTGTAGCTAAAAAGCAAGATGTTCTGTGCTGCTCTGTAAGAGACCCAGTCTAGCTTTTCCTCCCCTGCCAGCAGGCCGAGAGGCAGCCCTGATCACTGTGCAGGGCTGTCAGGCTCTGCCAGCCCCACTGCATGCCACTGGATTGCTAGCTCTTGTTGATACACAACACTGCATTTCCAACAAGCCAGGTGAACCCAAGCTCCCCAGATGACCCCTCCACACTGCCAGTGTTGACAGCTCTCATGATTTTGTCATGAGTCTCATGATAATTATAGTGTTCCTTAAAGGCCCAGCTCCTGGAGTCAGTGGATCTGTGATGATTTCAGCCTTACTTTTTCTTTAAGAATGAAGTTTCTAGCCCTCGGGGCTGTGGAGAAAGCTTCAAAATGTAGCCCCAGTGTACCCGAAAGGCTCAAAAAGCAGAAGGCAAATAAAAAGAACCCAAATCTATAGTTTTTACATAGTCTCCTGGTTTTAAAACCAATCTCATGGTTTGTGGTGAACCCAACTCATGATTTTTGAACATTTTGAGGTTGGCAATCCTGCAGACCAGCCTCCAAATGCAGCTTCCTGGGCTCAGCTTGGTGACAGATATATTTACTGGGCATGTAGAGATGTGAATATGTGGCACAAATGTGAGTCTGATGCTTTGAATAGAGCCGGGCTTAAATAATTCTGTGCCGGACCCTGGATGGGAGGGCAGTCAGCAGCCCAAGTGATGGATTCCTTGGGCCTGTGGAACATCAAACCCCATGTAAAACACTTCCATGTGCGGCTTTGCCGCTCCGTACATGGCAGTCATGTTTTATTAATCCATTGGGCGGCATGAATGCTGCTGTCCCCACAAGTATTCTTTCATGTTTGCCTACAATCTCAATGTCATCGCACAAAATCAAGAGTAATTGTGAACAGATACCGGACCCCTCGCTTCTCCCTCCCCCTCTCCACTTCTCTTCAACATCTGGTTTCCACAACATGTCTCGGGGGCTCTCAGACCTGCAGAGAGCACAGCCGCAGCTTTGGCAAGCAGAGCCCTGCTTAAAATTAACCTCAGCCTTCCCTCCTTCCCTCCCCACCACCTTTCGTTTTTCAGGTCAGTTGGTGACCAGAATCAAGCAGGTTTTCATTCCCCACCCCGAGATTGGTAACAGGTTTGTTCTGGGCACATTTGCAAAATAAGGATAAATGTGTCAGCCCCTTGAATAGGCAAACTCTCCTCTGTCCGGCAGCCTGTAGTCACATCCCCGCTTCAGACATTCATTCCTCATACCCACTGTATTTCACATGTGACATGTTATGTCATAGGCCAGTAATGCTCCGTCACCTACCAGCAGGCTATTATTCCTATGAAAGAAAATACAGGAAAAATGTAAGTTTCCTGAGGCTCCTTGGCTGAGGATCATAATTCAGTGCAAAGGAGGTGTCTGCTTTCCAGTCCTCTGGGACCGAAATGAGCTCGTTCACCGTGTGTCCGTTTTCTGTAACCATCTTGTAATTTCCTTCTTTATTAGCAGCAGAGCCAGCCCAGGGTGAAGAACTCCCCGAGACGCTTGTTGTGAGGCAGGCAGCCTGGGTCTGATTCCTGGGATGTACAATCCACTTCCCACATCAGCACATGCATGGGAGAGGAGGACAGCGCTTGGCAGAGAGCTTGGGGGTGACTATGGGCCCAGTCCAAGCCTGTTGAAATCAATGGAAAGCTCCCCTCGAGGTCGGGGATGTTGGATCAGGCCCGATGAGAAAACCAAGCGTTCACTTTGTGGAGAAGAGGTAACTCACTGTGATTCTAGGTTTCAGAGTAGCAGCCGTGTTAGTCTGTATCCGCAAAAAGAAAAGGAGGACTTGTGGCATCTTAGAGACTAACCAATTTATTTGAGCATAAGCTTTCATGAGCTACAGCTCACTTCATCGGAGCTTATGCTCAAATAAATGTGTTAGTCTCTAAGGTGCCACAAGTCCTCCTTTTCTCTTTGTGACTCTAGGGTCACCACGATCAGTTTCTGGAAGTGCAGGGAGACAGTGAGGAATGCTGGGGAAGGGCCAATGGGAAATACCCTGGGGTAAAATCTTCCAGAGCAGAGCCCAGTGCTTCTCCCAGGGAGCCCTCCTGCTGTCAAACTTAGCAGTGCAGAAGCTAAAGAAAGAAGTGAGAGTCCTTTGTGATTTGTGGGCTGAGGGGAAAGTCTCACGCTGCTGCGTTTCCTTACTGCCTAGTTCCAGGGCCCCAGACCCACGGCATTGTCACTGGTGGCAGGAGGCTCCGAGAACCCTTCTGCTGCTGCCACAGCAGGGCTTAGCAGCAAAACAACCGACAGCAGTGACCGCTGAAGAGGCAGGGGACATTGCCAGGACCTCCTCCCCATGAGGCTTGCATGTGAGAGAGAGAGCCCACGGCTAGCGCCACAGAGGTGGGAGAGGGTGAGCCGAGATGAAGAGGGTCAGCGAGTGTCTCGGAGCACAGTCACCCCAGGCAGCACCGGGATGCTTTTCTGGGGTGGCGAGACACACCCTCAGCCGAGTGACTGAGGGGCTCCTCAATTCCCAGGTCAAATATTCACAACAAAACTGCTGGGGAGCAAGCCATGAACCCAGAGCAAGTCGCAGCCATTATTCCTGCCGGTTAAGGGCAAGGCCCAGAAATGGCCAATGCCCTGGAGAGGGACACACGCAGAATTCAACCCATGAGGGACTTGGTGTGAGTGCCAGCTGCTAGGCCTGGCCAGAAAGGAAGCCATCTTTGTCTTCTAAGCCCTGAGTTCTTCCGCTGCCTAATCCTCACTCACCGGCGGCTCGTGGGCCCAGGCAGCAGCCCTGGCTGTGCGGGGCTGCTCTGTTCACACCGAACGTGGGCGGTGCTGAAACCATGGGAGAGGAGATCATGAATTCCGACGGGGAACCACCCCTTCCGAGGTGCCTGGAGATACAGACACCGGCTGGGAGAGCTCCGGGGAGGGGATGCGCTGAGCCGAGGTAATGGGAAGGGAGGTGTTACCCTGCGTGAGGCACCTCTGGGAGAGATGGATGGTACAGCAGGAGACTCTCTTAGACTGGGAGCGCGAGGGCACTTGCTTTTCCCGCGCGGCTCATGTGAGAGGAATGAAGGCGGGAGCCATGAGGCACTGGACGAGGGCTCAGAGGACCTGTGTTGCATCCCCAGCTCTGCCCTGGCCTGCTGCATGACCTTCGGCACGTCCATTCCTCTCTCTCTCCCTGAGCCGTCTATTACGGCTGTCGGCTTTTGGGACATGGCCTGGTGGGTGTTCTGTGCCTAGCACGCGGGTGATCTGCTGGCACCCCAGTCCCCCCTGGGCTACAGTCATAACAATTATGCGAAGGTCTGCACTGGAGCCTCTCCCCAGGCTGAGGGATACGCCACACTCCTCTCCCTCCCCTAAGGCAAAATGGGAGAGAGGTTTTAAAATAAAATGCATCTGAGTCCTGATTCGCTTGTTCAGTGGTGCAGGAAAGTAGCTCATGGACTGTGCTGTAAAGTGTGACCTTTGCCCCACCGAAATGTCTTGGACCTGCACTCATGTGGGTGTGACGGGGGAGGGAGGAACCCGTGTAAATCAGAAATACACTGTCCCAAGCCTGATTTGTCTCTCACTCCTCGTGTGCTGCCATCTCTCAGATCCAAATCTGCACCTACAGATGCAGTTGTGACACACTGAGTCCCAGGCTTGGAACATCTGTTGTGGGGGGCAGGGGAAACCATTTGCGTCCGGAGGTAAAAGCCATAAACCTCCCAATGACAACTGTGTGATCCCACCCTCTTTCACTGTGACCTTTGTGAAGCTCAGGATATTCTCTTTGGAAGTAAGATTTCCTCCTGTAAACATCTCCACTGTCATTTCCCTTCAGCAAAGCTGCCTGTAATTGAGCGCAAGCTAATCTGAAATTGTTTTCTTAGCACGTTTGTCTAGTCTGCTAACTGTGGGGCTCTGGATAAAATAAATATTGCCATGATTGCATGCTCAGTGCAACCCCAGAGACTGCCTGCCCCCCAATTTACCTCCTTTTATACCTACTCAGCAGTAGGGTCTGTTCAGTGCTTCGTGCTCATTCCCTGTGCCCATTGCCAACAGCTTGTGAAAGATTCCTAGAAAGCATGTACCTATTCCGTGCTGCATGTACGCCGTGGGTTCACTGGGGAGCAAGGCAAGACAAGGTCAGAGTCTTTGTTCCGTGTTTCAGGTTTGCCTTGTCTCTCTCTCTCCCTCCCCTTGGCCCCCTGGTTATTGAAATCCAAACTGGAAAATGCTGAATGCATTAAATACTCTTGGAATTGTTTGAAAGCGCTCATGTTTATGTTTGCAATAAAAAACGAACAGGTGCTGGCAATTTAACTAATCAGGTACCATCTAAATCTCCTCTGAATTGATTCCTTTACAATGCGTTCTAATGGCTTCTTGGCCATCTCACAGCCTGCAATTATGCAAACTTCCCTGGATTCACATGGTACTTATTACTGGCACAAGATGTGCAGTAATCTTGTAACCTCACTGAGGCCTGTGACTTGCCGCATCAGCCTCTCTGGCCCTGCTGTGCTGATGACATCAGACACGGGTTCCTCTGGTTGCTCAGTTTATCCCTGTTGGCCTGAGATAAGGAGAAAAGGGAGTGGGTCCCTTCAGGCCAAGGGGCTGAGGCTGCAAGAGGAGGGCAGGTGTATCCCATGGGAATCTAATTCAGAACCGCGTGATGGGACATTGCTGAGACAGTTCTGCCCAGAATGGTCAGCGCGCCATCCATGTTACACAGCTCTAAGCTGGGTGCAGTGTGTGTCCCAGTGGACATTTCTGTCATTATTCCCCAGATGAGGATCCTCGGGGACAGGCTTCCCTGGCACACCCCAGGGACCCACAGCCTCTCCTTTCTCCTGGTCTGAACCCACATCACTGAGGGGAAATCTTTTTCCTCTCCCCATATGGTCATTAACCCTGCTGCAGTCGGTGTTGCTGTCTGCCCTGCACTGGCGACTAGATGGAAAGCTAGTTACACCTTGCCACACCTGGGCTGAGTGTAGGGAGGCCTCGGGAGGCTGAAGGTCACTGCCAAACTAGGATCCTGCAGCCCAACAGTGCAGCATGCTGCTGGAAGCAAGTGAAGGTGCCGAGCTGGAGACATCTGCTCTAAGGTCAGCCAGCCACTCGCTGGGTCACCTTCTACACCCCCAGCTGGCTGGCTGCTCACTTGTGCTCCGCACAAATCACTAGTGAATTGCAATTCACTTGCCGTCATGGGAGTGACTTTTTTTCCATGTCGATGTTCAAGCTTTGGCAAGGGCTACTCAAACACACTGCACGTGCTCTGGCATACATGTGTCCTGGTGAACTAGCTCTTCTGCCACAATTAAGCCTTGAAGGATGTATGAGACCAGTGTATAGCACATCGCCTCGGGAGAAATGAAACTTCCTTGCTCAGCCTGAGATCCACCACATAACGTCAATGTGAGGAGAGAATTAAACCTCTGAGAGAGGAAGCAGACAAGTGTTCTGGCATCTTGGAGCCACACACCATATGCAACAGCAAAAGGCCCAAGTTTCTATTTCTCTGATAAATAAACGTCTCCCCAAAATGGGACCCCATTGCCTCCATTATCACTGCCTAAGGTTTGCCTTGCCCAGGCCAAGCTGCAGAAGATAGAACCAATGCCGCAGAGTCCAGGCGATGAGTAGTGACTTGCCCTGCATCTGACTCCTCTGGCAAGCATACCTCTCTTCACCACTGGACTTTAAACCCAACCTCTATTTTCAAATAAACCCTTCGATATTACCCATTTTCCCAATTCTGACTTGAGCAGAGTCAAATTGAATGCAATTCATACAACATTTTTATTGCTAATTGGTTTGACTGTTAAATTTTAAATCCATGAAGTTACTTTAATGACAGGCAGAGGGGACCTTGTTAACCTTTAAAAGGGTCTTAATTCATTTATAGACCTCCTAAAATGCTTTGCACTTCTCCCTGTGGTGAGTGCCCCTGGCTGTCCTGGCTATTCCACTGCACAACCACCTGGGCATGTTGCCTAGTGGATGCGTCGTGAGAGAATCCAGTGACATAGCTTGTTACGCGTAAGACAGAATAATAATCAGAGAGCTGGCAGTACAAGCTGGTGCTAATGCTGGGTGTCACTGCTATTCCGGCAGGGGCACCCGGTGCCTTGGTGAGGAAGAATTGGGGGCACCCTATATAAATATAAGAGAGAGAATGTGAAATTAAATTCTAAATCAAAATGTGCACTCAGGCCATCCCCTCTAGGTCACCTCTCCTTCCCAGGCCAGGCTAGTGACCCAAAGTCAGGGACATCTATTGGCTGCTGAGTGGGCACTGAGAAAAGATTGGCTGGTTCTCAGTCCAGTTGCTAATGAACATAATGAACCCCACAGCTGTCACTCATTGGCTCCCCGGCTGGCAGCCCCAGCTGGGAGGCTGCGTGGGCCACAGAGTTTCTGAATCCTGCTCTCTCCTGGGGGAGATTGGAATAACGGAGCTCAGGCTGCCCCTGCTCTGTGCTGATGGGTGGATTTTACTCTCCCAGGCCCTCACACCAGCCCCATCCACCATCGTGAAAATGACTGAAAGCAGGGCAACGTGAAACATCACCACATGGGGCTGGCAATGGCTGCTGCGCTGGAGCCCTATTTCTCCCTGGTGCCGGGCCTGCAGGCATGGCTGCTGCACTCCGTTGTCTAGGAAGGTCTTTGAACCGAACACGCACACCTATACGTCTGCACGTACGGGCCTTAAAACCTCCCACTGCCTGGCTCCTAACCCAAACACAAGCATTTATTGTTCAGTTTCACCCCAAAACACAGTTATGAGGGCACAGGAATGGAGCAAGGACATCGCAGCATCATGGCCAGGGAGCTGTGATTTTAAAACAGCACTATCATCTCCATCCCACCCCACTGTGAGGTCAGTCATTACAGCACTGAGCCCTGTCCTCTCTGCAGGCACCGTAATAAACGCCTTGGGCCGGGTCTCTGTGCCACAAAGTGCAACTACCAGCAAAAGGCCCGGAACACTGGACACAGCTACAGGTTACATAAAAACCTCAGAAAAGTCAAAGGCCAGGCATGGTGTCTGCTTGCAGCCCACAGCAGCTCTGTGTCACCCATGTTCAGGGACAATTGTGTCCCAGTTGCAGGTGGGTTCACATGTTCAGAGGACCTGCTGCACACCGGTCCCTCTGTGTAACACACTGCTTAGTGGTGTCTATTTAAATGCAAATTTTGACTTTTCACTCAGCAGTGAGAGAAAGGTTTTCACGCTGGAGTGAGGGGTACAATAATTTATCCACAGCCTCTTTCTACAATTACTGCTACTGTTTGTACAAGAAAAGTGTTTCTACTTCCACAGTCGGGAGAAGACTCCTTCCGCAGAGTGAAATGGTGACAGATCTAGTGGGGAGGGGACACCACTCATGTCAGCGCAGGGGCTGTGTTTGTTTCTTCTGGAAGATCTAAATACATGTCACTGGGAAAAGGGTGATGTGATCTGCAGGCCTCGAATCACTAACACATGCCATTTACATGGGGATAGGCTCTGTTTGATGTGTCCATCACGCTGTCAAAACTTCACCACTGCCAGGCAGCTCTGCGCCAACACACAAGCACAGATGCATCCCGTGCGGATTAAACACAGCTGGGAGAAGGATGCTGCTCGTTAGCTCCCAGGAAGGTACATGCACTCTCACTGTGGCAGGGGATCGAACCACCACACAGCGATACTCCCGCCCCAAACTGAGGGATGTCACCTTCTCCAGCGCTCGAAATCTATGCAACGCCTTCTGTCAATAATTCCTTACAATGCCACATGGACACGAGGCGGCTTCATGTGGTTTTTGCTCCAGCAGTGAGGAGTCCCTGACAGTGTGGGGTTTGATGGGTGAGAACACCACAGGGAGGGGTAAGCCGATGGGAACCCAGCACTGCTGGAAAGCAATAGGATTCAGGTTACAGCACCTTCTGCACAGCTGTGTGCTAGCTCCCCTGATACGGAGGGAGCCTCTCTAGCTCACACCAGCTGGGGCCTGGGGCCTGAGCATCTCACACGCATCCCAGACGAAGACAATGTCATCCAAGGTGGAGAGACTGCAAACAGCCCCTTCACACAGACCCACGGACAGCACACAAGCCCCATCCCCTTAGATACCCGACTGGGAGTCACCCCCCTGCTCACCTCTGGGCTGGCAACAGCCCCAGCTCTCTGCTAACCCTGGCTAGGAATGAAGCCGCCAGAGCCACGCTGGAGAGCCCTGGAGGACAGAGCTAGAAATGCCCTTTCCAGTCCCATCAAAGCCGTTCCTTGGTGGGCAGCCAGCGTAGCTGCCCATTGTTTCAAACATTGCACTGCTAGAAGGTCAGACCGATCAGTGCTTAAACCCCTCCTGGGGACTGGGTCCTGCACCGTGCTCAGAAATAAGCTTCCCACGTTGCCAAGTCCAAAGGGGTTAATTTTTAACCAGTGCAGAAAGCTGCCTGGGAATGCAGTGAAACAATGTCATGGGTTCTTTTGGACCTGAGATTACCCGGCTTTTTTTCCGCTCTGCCAGAACGGAACTGAGTCCTTCACTTTCAGAGACTCTTGATCTAACAGCTGAGATACAGTGCATTGAACCAGATCGCCAAGCATCCCAACACAGCTGTGGGGAGCAGATCCCTCCAGGCCCCAGCTCTATAACAGCGTGTGCATGCCGGGAAACGCTCAGATTCACACTGACCCTTTGGCTTCTTTGTGGGAGGAGCCAGTGTAGGGGGAAACAAAAGTTGGAACTTCCCTGCCAGGGTTGTGGTCAATATCATTCCAGAGCAGCTTCTGACCACCACACCTGAGTCTGAGTCACATCCTTCCTGGTTGGTACAATCTAGGGTACCGTCAGTGCCTTCCCACAGGCAGGTAGGGTGCCAGCTTCTAGTGAAGAACCCATTCCTAGGCCCTTTTAGAAGAAAACATCTACGGACATTCACAGACTTGCCGATTATTGCCCAGTCTCTAATCTTCCTTGTTTGGTGAAGACAACGGAGAAGGTGGAACTGAGGCAACTCTGGCAATTCCTGGAGACCGATCCATCCAATTATTATTACTATGATTTATGTGTAGTATGGTAGGGCCTAGGGCTCCCGGCATGGACCAGGGCCCCAGTGTGTGTTGGCTGGCCATGGTACAGAGACTCCGTGGGTTCACTGCCGACTCTCCTGCTGGTAATGAACAATGGCCAAGCATCTGTCTGCTCATTCTTTTAGATCTAACTTTGGTGCAATTACCCATGAGGCATTGCTCCTAGGTGCAGGAATAGCTGTAGCCTCAGAGAGTAGTGCAGGGCCCCACAGGCTCCTTTGTGTGGACTAGTACAAGGGTCTGTTCCGCCCCCTCTTCCATTCAGCGCCCCAGTGCAGCGAGTGCTGAGGTTAAAACAATTGTGTGCCTCTCCTCTGTTGGCCTTGCAAAGAACGGCCTGCACACGGATTTATAATGCAGCTCTTGTTCTGAAATGCACAAATTATTTTATTATCCTTATCTATAACAAAGAGAAACGAGGATACAAGAACATTATAAAGGTTGCAAAGTCAAACTCTCAGAAGTTAGGAAACGCCAGATGTAAAGTGTAACCTTAATTCAACCCCCTGGTGCATCTGTCTGAGGCGTCTTGAACCGCATGGTCACCGCCTGTTTTTTCACAGTCACGTTTTTCCACAGGACCCTTTCCACTTTCAGTGCACAGGACGGACGGGACTCGTGTATGGAGCAGCTATTCAACATTTTGTTTTCTCCTTGTTTAGTGTGTAGCCCCAGGCCTTATTTGTTACACACTGTTCAAACCCTGCTCTGAAGATAGAATTATTAATATCCTCATGAGCTGTTCTGTGGTGTTCATCACTACAGTATCTGAGTGCTTCAAATAGTCATTTTCGAAACACCTCTGTAAGACGAGGGGGTGTGATTATCCCCATGTTAGGGATGGGGGACTGAGGCACATTCAGGTCAAAAGTTTCCATGAATTATCGGCCCCCAGTGTGAGACCTGGCTTGTCAGAGGATCTAGCATGGGAGACACTCAGCACGGTGCATGTTCAGAGCACGGCCCACATTGACTCCAGTTATTGCTGAGAGAGCTCAGCACTTCTGCACATCAGCCCCCAGGGTGTCAAGTCAGGCCCCCAGAAAACAAGGAGCCCACAGTTAGTGGCCACCTATGAAAAGTTTGGTTTAAATTACTTTGCTCAGCACCACATAGAAGCACTGGGACAGAGACAGGGACAGAATCCTGTTCTCCAGGCAACATTCAACAGTCTGAACCATTGGACTGTCCTGTCTTTTTCTTCAAAGGAAAGGGCACCTTCCAGTCTGCAGCCAATGAAGCAGGAGTCATAAGACACCCTCCTTCACTACACAGCCCTGATTCATCCCCAGAGCAGGGCCAGCCTGTGCATTGAAGGAGCCTGGAGTCCCTGTGAAAAAACCAGTATGTGATCAGACAGGTAAAGACCTTATCATAGAATCATAGAATATCAGGGCTGGAAGGGACCTCAGGAGGTCATCTAGTCCAACCCCCTGGTCAAAGCAGGACCAATCCCCAACTAAATCATCCCAGCCAGGGCTCTGTCAAGCCTGACCTTAAAAATATCTAAGGAAGGAGATTCCACCACCTCCCTAGGTAATGGATTCCAGTGTTTCACCACCCTCCTAGTGAAAAAGTTTTTCCTAATATCCAACCTAAACCTCCCCCACTGCAACTTGACACCATTTCTCCTTGTTCTGTCATCAGCTACCACTGAGAACAGCCTAGATCCATCCTCTTTGGAACCCCCTTTCAGGTAGTTGAAAGCAGCTATCAAATCCCCCCTCATTCTTCTCTTCCGCAGACTAAACAATCCCAGTTCCCTCAGCCTCTCCTCATAAGTCATGTGTTCCAGACCCCTAATCATTTCTGTTGCCCTCTGCTGGACTCTTTCCAATTTTTCCACATCCTTCTTGTAGTGTGGGGCCCAAAACTGGACACAGTACTCCAGATGAGGCCTCACCAATGTCGAATAGAGGGGAACGATCACGTCCCTCGATCTGCTGGCAATGCCCCTACTTATACATCCCAAAATGCCATTGGCCTTCTTGGCAACAAGGGCACACTGTTGACTCATATCCAGCTCCTCGTCCACTGTAACCCCTAGGTCCTTTTCTGCAGAACTGCTGCCGAGCCATTCGGTCCCTAGTCTGTAGCGGTGCATGGGATTCTTCCGTCCTAAGTGCAGGACTCTGCACTTGTCCTTGTTGAACCTCATCAGATTTCTTTTGGCCCAATCCTCTAATTTGTCTAGGGCCCTCCGTATCCTATCCCTACCCTCCAGCGTATCTACCTCTCCTCCCAGTTTAGTGTCATCTGCAAACTTGCTGAGGGTGCAATCCACACCATCCTCCAGATCATTTATGAAGATATTGAACAAAACCGGCAATAATGCGAGAGCACAAGAGGGCCAAATTAAGGTTACACAAGCAACAACAACAAAAGCAACCTGAAAAAAACCCATCATGTAGTATTATATAGATACCCACGTGGGTCATTGGCGGGGTGGCAACTTTAATAATAAAATAATTAATAATAAATAACCTAGTTCATATATCCACTGCACAGACCTCTGCCATTTGAGCTACTGGAGTAACTGATAGCAGTAGTAGGTTGTTAGCTGCTTTGTGGACCGGCACTGGAAGGGAATGGGACACTGTGCCAGGGGGTTTCACAGACATTTGTTGATAGAGGAGGAATAGTGAGATTCAGGCATCTTGGGTCCCACTCCAAGCTCTGGAGAGGAGTGTGCTCTTGTGGGCAGACTCTTCTGCTCATTTCCACCAACCAGTCCCTGTCCTGCCTCTTCCCCAGCCCCTGACTGATCATCCCACTCCCCAAATCCTCACCTAGCCAGTCCCAGTCTCCTTGCCCAGCCAGTCTAGTCTCCTCCTTCAGGCTCGTTGTCCAAGTCCCAATCTGCCCTCCGCCTCCCCCTCCCAGTTCTTCTCTCCCCCTCCCATCCCAGTCTCACTCTCACCAGACTCCTTGTCCGAATCTACTCCTCCTCTCCCCCCCTCTGCCCCCCAGTCCAGCTTCTGTCCCCTCTGCATTCAAATTAGAAGGTCAATGAGAGCACAGGAGCGCTAGGTGCCCAGCGCCACCCAGCACCTGGGAGCAGATGTCACAGGGAAAGTCCAGTTTTGCCCCTGCGGTCCCTGGGATGGCGCACGCGCAGTCCCTGGGAGGGGAGGGCACATGTGCAGGCTGGTCAGAACTAGGAGCTGTGAGAGGCTGGAGCATGCTCAGTGAGGCTGGAATCTTTGATTTTAGCAGCTAAAATTACCAAAGACGCCTCTACTGAGCATGTGCGAAGTGCACTTTTTCATGGGAATAGCCAAAGGTCTCTCCCTGACACAAACGCCACCACCTGCTAAATTTCGAGTCCCTGCCCCAAAGCATGGGGTGGCTAAAGCCACTCAAAGGAAAGGGCACCAGCATTTTTTAACATGGGCAAAACAATGTATTTTTCCCCAGCCTTATTCTTGGAAATGGCGGAATCGTTTGGGCAGAAATTTTCCAAAAAATTCAACCCAAGGCAGATACCAGCATGGAAAATTTCAGGCAAACAGCTTAAATTTGGCAAAGTTCTAAGCAACTGAGAATAGGGTCATCTAATGGGAAGTGTGTTACCAGCTCTGCGTGTAATCATTCAAAAAGCAGAGGCAATGGGTCCAGAACAGCCGATCCTAGCTCTGACACTGATCTTGAAAAAGTCACTTGCTCCCTCTGTTTCAACATCCCCATCTGTAATACCAGTGTCATATGCTTGTTTCCCTGCCCCTTGCTGGGAGGGGGTGGTGTTAGGGTTTATTAGTTTTTGTACCGCACATTGACAAAAGAAGTTCTGCATGTGAGCTGCCATTACTGCATTTCCAATTGCCCTGTCCAGATGATGGCTTGCAAGTCAAGGCAGTGCATGGAGTAATTGGTACAACAGAGACAGGCATAATGTATAGTAAGCACTTGACACCACCCTCTGGAGAGCTGTGAAAATGGGGTCACTAGAACCCTGTGTTATATTTTCCAGGGATTGCCACTTGCAATGATGTGTCATATAACGCAAACGCCCCTGCTGTCTCCCTAAACCACCCGCACATGAAATACACCACTCTCAAGTAAAGCAAGAGCAATCTAAAAGGAATCAGGAGTTGAGGTCACATCCCTTTTCTAATGTGAATTAATCTGAGCACTAAATGAGTTCAGACTTAATTGTGAGCATTTTCTGTTAACTAAGCAAGAAATCTTATAATAACACAATAAGGTGCCATTTCACAGCATCCAAATGGAGCAATAAGCCAGAGCCTCATTTGAATGTATTTTTTCACAGTGATTGCTGACACTGCTGCTTTTAATATATTCACATTGGCACAGCCATTTGCATTCAGATGCAATTATGAGTTAGAAACTCCCTCTTCTCTGTGCACTCCAGAAAGGGAGAATTTCAGCCCAGAGACATGTTACTGTTCATTTTGTGGGGCCTAATTAAGGAGTTTGCACTGGCAAGAATCGAATCCCTATTGTTATCAAAGGGAACGTCCTGCAAAGAGACAGATTAAAACAAACCAACCTTTAAAATCTATGTTCCCACAAAATCTTATTGATCAGGAACAGAAACAATTATTTCCTGTGGAAATAGTGATCGTTGTGGTGAGAGTCTGGAAAGGAGTGTATTAGAGAATAAGAAACCCTCTCTGCAGGCTACATCTTGGCCAGTAAGAGCACAGAGGTCCTGCATGCCCCTTGTGACCTTGTAGGAGAAAGGAGCAGCCATACCGTAGATGAGAGACAAGGTGGGGGAGGTAATAGCTTTTACTGGACCAGCGCTGTTGGGGAGAGAGCCCAGTGTTTGAGCCACACAGAGCTCTTCTTAGGGCTGGCAAAGGTACTCCCAGGGTCACAGCTAAATACAAGGCGGAACAGATGGTTTAGCGTAAGTAGTTAACACATAGTTCAAGAGGTCATTCAAGGTGAAGAAGCCAGTTAATACACACGCCGCCCAGCTTTTTCTTTTCCCCTTCCCCGCCATGACGGAACAGGGGTTAAGTGGGTTATAGTTTGTTGAGCCATAAATCCAGTGTCTCTGTTCAGTCCCATGTTTCCAGTATTGGGTGGTAAGCGCCTGGCTCTGAGCATTTCAGGTGACCTAGCCCAGGCCTGATCAGCCACACTCCACGTTACTGTGTCCTCACTGCGCTTTCCATGTGTGTCGCTAGGACTTCTGGGGGCACCTCTGGGCTGCAGTAACTTGAGCCACTCTAAGTTCTTCTACAATTCACTGGGAAAGAGCTATAGAGTCATAGAGTTTAAAGCTAGAAGGGACCCCTACATCGTCTAGTCTGTCCCCCGGTATATCACAGTCCACCAACAGCACCCAGTCACCCACACACCAAACCCCACACCCAGATTTAGCTTAAAGTATTACAGCCCTCAGGAGAGTAACCTAGGCCACTCCACAGGCAGAAAACTAGAGGGCCTACGGTTTACCAGTGCCTGAGGCATGGCAATGGCAGGGGACTGATTAAGTGAAAGATGCCCAGACACAGGGGGCCCTGGGGAATTCTGGGAAGCCACTGGAGAGCTATCAGCACTCGAGTGGTTAGCCTGTGTCCTCACTGCAAAGTGGGCAGTCACCAGCCAAGTTAAAATTGCATCCAGTCCGTAACCTGTAGCCCCAGATGAGCCAGCAAGCCTGGGTTTAAGTACCACCAAACTCAGGTGAGAGGGTTTTGTGCATGGATGGGACTCGGGAGGGAAGTTAGGGGCAACTCCCAGGTAAGAGCCCAGGTTAACTCTGCAGTGGGGGGACACCCTTAGAGTCCCTCGTTTGCACGGCCACCTGTGGGCACAAGCACTTCATTTCTCCAATAGCTAACATCTGAGTAATGCACCGAACTGAAGAAGCCACTGAAGAGCCATGAGGCCAGTAAGGATGCATGCAAGTTAGTCAGGCAGCCTCCAGACACAAGATGCTGGAGTGTAAAAGGGCAGGCGTGATTGCTGACACCGGTACTTTTAATATATGCACATTGGCAGGGCTGTTTGCATCTGGGGGGATTCTACATTAGCCCTCATCTTGACGGATAAAGAGGAACTGATCACAGAACCAAAAATCAGTGGTAACTGATTACACTTATAGTGAGCAAACAGAATAAACTCCAAACCAGTAATATATATACTTAGTACTTTAAAAGGGCCAATTTCACAAAGCTGAAACAATTATGGGCCGACTCAGTTGAGAGGAAGAATTTAAACAGAAAAATGTGACTGATAATTGGGAATTGCTTAAAAACACTTTACTAGATGCCCAAAAAGCCACAATCCCCCAACAAAGAAAGAAGGCCACACTGGTTAAAACACCTACCTGGCTTAGAGGGAAAGTGAAGGCAGCTATAAAAAATTAAAGAATGTACATACTAAATGGAAGAAAGGAGAAGCTGATAGTAATGAACATGAATCAGAACCTACGAACTGTAGAAAATTGATAAAGGAAGCAAAAGAACACAAGGCGAACTCTGTGGCTAGCAGAGTTGAGGACAATAAGGAGTTTTTGTAAGTATGTTAGGAACAGAAAGCATCTTAACAATGTTCTTGATGAAATGGTGGACTTGTCAATAATAATGTAGAAAATACAGAAGTGTTCAATAAATATTTTTGTTCTTTATTTGGGAAAAAGATGGATGACAAAGTCATATCACATGATGATGATGATGATGATGATGATGAAACACTTGCCATTCCAGCAGTAACTCAGAAGGATGTTAAACGGCTGCTACTAAAGTTAGACATTTTTAAATGAGCAGGTCTGGAAAACTTGAATCCAAGAGTTTTCAAAGAACTGGCTAATGAGCTCTCTAAGACATTAACGTTGATTTTCAATGTCTTGGAGAACTGGAGAAGTTCCAGAGGACTGGAAGAAAACTCCTGTTGTGCCAATATTTTAAAAGGGTAAATGGGGCAACCTGTGTAATCATAAGCCTAGCAGAATAATATCAATTCTGAGCAAAATAATGGTACGAGCGATACAAGTCTAAATTAATAAAAAAAAATAAAGAGGGAATATAATTAATGCCAGTCAAAATGTGTTTATGGAAAATGGAGCCTGTCATACTAACTTTACAGCATAATTTGCAAATAGTTTCAGTCGACCTGAAACTGCATTTTTTGGTGAATAAGTTTTTTGTCCACACTATTTCACCCAGCTCTATTCTCCACTGCTAATTAAACTCACTCCTGTTTGGAGGCAAATAAAGTTTGATGCCAGTGTTATCTGGGAGGCCTTGTGTTAGAGAGAGAGAGAGACCAGCCTCCGTGAAGAGCAGGGAAGGCAGAGACACTTCCTCTGGCTTTCTTCAGGGGCAGCTGGACTGGGTGGCATCTCATTCTATGCTCTGTCCTAGAAGCAATCACAAAGGAAATAATGCCTGATAAAGTGTTTGCATTTGGAAAAACCTGCCATTAATGGCTCACAACATAACCCATTCCCATAGCTGCCTCCATCATGGAGTTTTATTTATTAGCTTTAACTTATAAAGATGCTCCAGGAACTTCTACAACCTGTATGAAAAACTGCAAACAACAATTTGGATCTGCTGCTCAGAAACTAGAACCCTCACACTTCTCCCACAAGCTAAAGCCATCCAACCATCCCCCTTCCCCCACCCTATCCTCTACATGACTGCAGTGAGGTCCCAGCAACTGCAAGAAAAGGTCACAGCTACTGGTTAAAATAAACAGTCGGACAGTCATAGTGTTCCAGTCAGGATGGGAGCAATCCCACACTGGCGGAGGCATTCTGGTATTTGCCCATTCAGGAGGACACCAAACTGTGAGGGGTTGCAAGCACTTTGGAGGACAGGATTAGAAAACAACTTTGATACATTGGAGAATTGGTCTGAAATCAACAAGATGGAATTCAATAAACACAAGTGCAAAGTACTGTAGTTAGGAAGGAAAAAATCAAATGCACAGCTACAAAATGGGGAATAACTATCTGGGCAGCACTTCAGAGAAGGATCTAAGGGTTATAATAGAGCACAAATTGAATATGAGTCAACAATGCTGTTGCAAAAAAAGCTAATATAATTCTGGAGTGCATTAACAGGAGTGGTATATATAAGACAGGGGAGGTAATTGTTCTGCTCTATTCTACACTGGTGAGGCCTCACCTGGAGTATTGTATCCAGTTTTGGGTCCCACACTTTAAAAAAGATGTGGACAAATTGGAGTGTCCAGAGGACAGCAACAAAAATGATAAAAGGTTTAGAAAACCTGACCTGTGAGGAAAGGTTAAACAAACTGGGCAGTTTTGAGAAAAGAAGACCGAGGGGGGGCCTGATAACAGTCTTCCAATATGTTAAGGGACGTTATAAAGAGAACAGGGATCAATTGTTCTCCATATCCACTGAAGGTAGGACAAGAAGTCATGGGCTTAAACTGCAGCAAATGCGGTTTAGGTCAGATATTAGGAAAAACTTTCTAACTCTCAGGGTAGTTAACTACTGGAACAGGCTTCCAAGGGAGGTTGTGGAATCCCCATCTCTGGAGTCTGGACCTGGACTATACCTTGGCCAAGAAATTTGGACCTTGAGAAAAAATAATTGATTACCCCTGGTCTAAGTTTACTTGGTCCTGCCTCAGCGCAGGAGGCTGGACTAGCTGGCCTCTCAAGGGCCCTTCCAGCCCCATGTTTCTATGATTCTAGGCACCACTGAACTCCCATTCAGGGTGAAGGTTCCTCAGCCTACATGTGGGAGCCCACTGGTGCACAGGCCTTCGACTGGCCCTCTGAGCAAGTTTCATTCACGCTGTCATGCTCTGCATGCTGCCTGACTATTCCCATGCCTGTCCAAGTCACCTCTCTGGTTGGGCGGGAGAGATCCTGGCGAGGGAAGGAGGAGAAGACAGTATAATTACTGCAGCACCTGAGCCCTCATAAAGAGTCGCATGTAGATTCCCTCCTTCCGATGGGCGGGAGCTTTGGTTTATAGTTTACACCAGCGTATATCGAATTAACCTCAGAGGAAAAGGTTAAACTATCAATCATGAATTGCAGTTTAAAGAACTGCGTTCCCTGTGATGTATGGCAGTAGCAGGCACATCAGAAACTAAGCAAAAGGCAGCTTAAAAGTAACTGGGGATAATGGCCTGGCTTCTTATGGAGATGGATGTGCAGCATGTTAACTTTAATATGCTGCGTAAATGAGAGCCCGGTGTGGAAATATGACATCCCGATGTAAAACAATTTCCTCTCTTCAAACAACCTTTAAGTGGGAGCCTCCTGTTTAATATTCGGCAGCAAGTGTTGCCATGGCAGGGCTGCCCTTGGCGAGTCGCACGGTGCTGACAGGGTGAGGAGTGGGGGGCGCGCAGGTGACAGGAGCGCCAGACACACATGCTGTGGAGGACAGAACAAAACAGAGCTGGGGAAACACTGCGGGAACTGGAGTGAGCTCAAGACAGTCTGCGGCGCTCACCCTGGAAGGAGGCCTCTCTAGCAGAGGGCTTCTATTAGCTACACATGTGGAGGGCAGCGGGGCTGTAATTTGAAGACCTGTAACGCAGACTGTTTACATTTTTCCAATCCTGTGCTGGATTTCCCTACTGGAAAGAAAACGGCACAACGGGGGAAAGAAGGAGGGAGTCTTGTCTCCTCTTAGGAACACGGAGGATGCATCACACCCAGGACCAGTGACCAGTGGGCAGCAAACCCAGACAGATGGGTGTCTTACCTTAAAACTCAGTCTGAATGGCACACCGTCCGGCTGGGGGGCTAGGAGCTGTGTAACCCACCATGTTCAGATCTCCTGGCAGCCGGAACGCCACTCCTGCAAAGCACTTCCTGTGGCCGTTGTGGCCATGTCAAATCACTTTGCTGCTGCTATGGCAAGTGCCTCCAAAGACAGCCACTCATACACGCCGACCAGCTGCCTTCATCTCCCACAGTCGCCTGCACAGTAAAGCAAAGAGTGTCTCGATATTTCCTCTACGAAGCAGGAAACCCCCCTACTTCCTATGCACTGTCTCCAGCTGATGGACAGAGATGGAAAAGCCCAGACCAGATTCTGGGATCTTTAATGGCCATCATGGCAGCATTAGCAAGCTGCCAGAAACCACTCCCTTTTAAAGTGTCTCTCCGTGACTAGCACGGGGTTACCCGGTTAACTTTGCTTGGTCTGTCGGTGCCCTGCTGCTCTTGTTGCCCACAAATATAGTTTTCGGTGCTGCCTTCTTACCCATGATTGACGTGGTCTCTTTCAATCGGGCCTCAGTCAATCATTGTCTGCGCTCGGTAAGTCATTCGGTTAGCCCCAAACTGGTCCCTCGATGTCAGTTCAGAACGTACCGGTTAGAACATGTAATGAGTGAATTAGCAATACCCTACTCTGGGCTAGGCCTCAGGGCACTGTACGGCCACCACGTATCATCCCCAGTGGTCAGACAGGAAACGTGCGTCTGAGGTGAAGGGAGTGGAAGAGCCCATTAAAATCACCCACAGGTTTTACTAAGTCACAACCTTTTCAGACCAGTTCTCAAGGGGCAAATACATCAAGAAACCTCCTCGGATGTCATGATGGCAGGCAGCTAGGACACAGGGCCTAGGCTCCCTGCCTTGCACCCGTTCAGCCGTCTGACCGCCCTCTTCAGTCAGCAGGAAGGAGAGCTCGGTGGCTAAGGCTCCCACCTGGCACTCCTGGCGGTTTGTTCCAGTCCTGCTACAGACAAGAGGCAAACCACCTCATCTCGGTGCGTGCTGGTTCTGCTCGGTAACACAAGGTGATAATACGCCCTTTGTCGATTTAGCTGGTACACTCCTTGGGGCCGGAGCTGTCTCTGTGTTTGTACAGCCCCCCAACCCCATGTAGTGACGGCCTCACTGGTGGGGCATGTAGCCCAACAGTGATGTGAGTAACTGTGATCATCTCACACTGGTGCAAAGCGAGTGCACAATGCTGCCACATGAGAACGCTCCACACACATGGCTGGCTGCATGTCACACCCACTCTGCACAGCTGTGAATGAGGTCCCAGAGAATCCAGCTCTAAAACAGCAGTAATCCCAATTTACCAGACCCTCGGCTTTGCTATGGAAGGAGAAGTCTCCTGTGGTTCCTGAGTGGAGCAATCCAATGTGACGTGAGTTCGCAATAGCATTGGAAGGAGCTCCCATCGGACGGGGGCAATGCTAATGGAAGCTGTTCTTTTGTTCAGCATCTGGCTCACCTGCATTTGGAGCCATGACTGGGTCAGGGGAAGTGTCTCATGCACCTCTCCAGAGAGAAAGCAGCAGCTGGCCCAGCTGGCAGAATCTCAGTGTTGGGGCTGTTACAAAGTCATCTGAGAACTCCCTTTAAACTTCTTTCTCTGGGTAAGTCCTGAAACAAAAGGGAAGGAACAGCAACAGGGAAAGGGAATGTAAATGGTTTGGAAAGTCTCACAGAAGCCAATGAATGCCCAGAACTGGGCTCCATTCACCTAATGTGCTGTTGTATCCAACACAGTACACCCAGCCTCTCCCATCCCAAGTTTCCCTTGGGAATCAGCCCAATGGAAAAAGAGCCTGGACCTGGAGCATCCTGGCTTTGGCTGGCTTAAGTGAATCTATTCATGCTCTTTCAGTGTTATTTCATGTGTGTTTATGCTTTTGTCATTTTATGGCCCCCAAAAGCTTTAAAGCATATGGGGAAATAGGCACTTTTGGCCTATATGTTTAGATCTGCGCTTGTTTTCAGCTGAGCTGAGACCAGATCCGCTCATTGTGTGCTTTGAGTCTAAAAAACCTTGACTGAGTTTGCTGCTTTACCTAGCATGCTGCGTGTCTAGAGCAGCAGAAAAGGTCAGAGAGACTTTTGAAATAAAAATGTCTCCATCTCAGTTGAGAAAAAGCCCAGATGGGTGAACAAAGTTTAGAAAAGGGAAAGAATTGAGCAAGCAAGCAATACTGTGAGAAGCTGATAAGAGGAGCTCTAGCAGGAGAATAGGGGAGCCTTGTCTATCTCCCTATTAAAGGCTATTCTTACAAGGTTTTTTTCTTTTCATTAATACGCAGGGTGAATAGAACACTGAATAAAAATCAGTACTTACTGCACAATTGTAGGATTGAAAGGTAACTGTCAACAGAAGGGTTGGGGTGACAAAAGGGGCCATTTCAGTGCTTAGCAAATGATTTTCGGCTTGTCATTTCAATAGGCCGTGTTTTTCAGAGATTGTGTTTTTCTGAATAGCGTCTATTACCATGCTTTTTAAAAATTTCATGTTGTCTCTTTGCAGGCACCATTCATTTGCAGATGCAGTATTCCTTTTTGGTTGTCAGAGGGCTACTGCTTTAGAAAAATAAAGGACAGTCGTCCAGTTAGAAGAAGGATTCTCTTGTGAAGCTAATGGTTGAAAGAACAACAATTTGGGGCAGCTCCTACCTTCATGCCAGGCTGACCCAGTTTCTCGCACTGTTCTTTATTCATGATCACATGGGCAACCAGTTAGCTCATTTTCAAATTCCTGGTATGATTTTGAGGTAGATAAACTTTTTGTTAACATAAAGATCATCTTCCTTATTGCATGAAATCTGCAGCACAAGATCCTAAAATCAAATATCAAATAGAACCTCTTGTGTGTAGGAAAGAGACAGGCGATGTATCCTGCAATCTTCACTCAGTCAAAATCCTATTGACCTCCATGGGGGTGTGCCTGCAGGAATGGACAATTAGTGCTCAGACTTTACAAAAAGGATACAGGGGGTATTAACAGATAATGTGTGTTGCCCAAGTGGAGAAGCAAAGTAGCAAAGTTTTACAGTTATGTAGGTTAATGAAAATCTTTGAAAATATGTCCTGGTTTAACAGAATTGTTCATGTTCATTGCAACATAATTGCTCAGAGTTTCAGTATTTGCATGGCACTGCATGCTATGCAACCGTGGTTAAAAGACTTGCATTCGGATTTCATCTCATTTTAACCAAACCCTCCATTTCTGGCACCCTGGGTTCCTAAGCAGAGAGTAATCTAGAATTAGTGAGAAATAGATTTCATGGCTTTAAGTCACTCATAGTGTGCAGGTCTTGAACTCTGATCTTTTGTAAATTGAACCACTTGTGAAAAAACAAAGGGGTCTAATCCTTTTAAACTGCCATTGCACATCACTGGCCCAGTGCCCTTGAGAAGTGATTTAAATGGCATTGAATATGGCTGTTCAAAACATACTGAAATCTGTTAAGAGGCTGGTGTCTATGAAGGGAATGGAAGCAGGGGAAAAAAGTTAATTAAAAATATTGATGAGTCTGCCAAAGAGAATCATAGCCTCCGAGCCCCTGAAAATCACCCAGAGCAAGCCCAAGCAGCAGTTACAGTGAGGGAGACAGACCAGGGCTGGTCAGGTGTCAGCAGGAGGCGGGGGTGGGGGGAGGCTTTTATGGAATTTCTTTTGGGTGCAGGCAGGTGAGGCCCCACTGGCCAGCCTGGCTCAGCCTGGGACCCGGCACAGCTCACTCTCACACACTGGCCCTGCCTCCTGAGTTAGACCTGCCTGCTGTTGACCCCAGGAATGCATCCACCTCGCCCTCCCCCCGCCTGTTTCCGGGACCTTCCTTCCATCCTGAATGCCCCTACCCAGGGCAAGAAATGGAACATGGGTGCCTTTTAGCTTCCAGTGCAGCCTCTAGGAAAGGTGGCTCTCATTCTATTGGTTAGATTGCAGACAGGTGTGCAGCTTGCAGCTGGATTGCTTGTTTATTTTCTTGAGCCAGCATTTCTTCTGTTTTAAAGAAACTTTGTTTCTTTTTGGTTTTGGTTTTTCACAAATAAAGTTACACTTCTCACCTCCAGTCCCTAACTTCTCCCACCCTATTCTGCCGTGCCTTTCTAGGCTACTCTATATAGATTCTTATACGGTTCTCCTCACCGTGGTATCTTCTCACACACTGAAGGCTGCTCTCCCTAGCAGCTCCGTTTGCTCTGTGGATGGGGACATTAGTCGATGTACATCTCTGCCTTGGTGCCCTCACTTTATTCAGTGGAATGTCGTAACCAGGCTGCCTGTGGTGATCTGGATAGGTTTTTCCAAGTCTCCCCGGCACACCCAGCCGGTTTTCTTCTTGCTCTATTACCAGCTGCTGATGCTTCACTCTCTACATGCAGAGCTGCATTTGATTAGAAGTGAAGATTGCCAAAGCTGTTTGGAAAAAATACAACACCCTCAGGGTCTTGGTTAATCCGAGCCAAAGAAAACTTGACTGACTCTCTGTGTCTGGTCAGTGTCTCCCCACAGATCATTGGAATTAGAACTGTATATTAGTAAAATCAGGTGTAAATATGAGAATGGCAGTAGGCTGCATTCTGCCAGAGAGGAGCTTTCATACATCTGTGGGAGCAAATACTGTCTGCAGGATTCAGGGATTCCAGATGAAGTGCAGACTTCAGAGCAACTGGCGATCTCTAATTATAGGTTTAACTGTGTATTTTGAGATTGTTTTCCCCTTGATTCTGCAGCTGTCAGGGAATTAGATTCGTCTTTCACCTTCTCCCATGTAAGCTTGTTTATGGACCAGCAAGCTACAAAAAACTACTTTAGAGCTAATATTAAACCCAAGAGGGGGAAATGCCGCTTGCCAGGCTGGGCTGCACTCAGGCCCGGGTTCTTACTGCAAGACTAGCCACTCATATGGCTGTAACCTAAGGATCAGTGGGCTCGTGGAGATGTATGTAATTCCTGCTGCACGGGGGACAGTTGTCAGCTCTGGCTGCAGTGAATAGTTACTTCAGTAGTGTCTGAATCTAGGGGTTTGTAGGTCACAGTTCCTTGCTTAGATTGGCTAGCCCCCTCCTATGGTGTTGGCTACATAATGGGAGTTATGGTACTGGTTCTAGCCCCAGTTCTGCGCACTTACCCATGCTAAGTAATACTTACTCAGGCGAGTGGTCCCACGGACTTCAAACAATTTTGGGGAGCAGAATATAGAAATGAGTGCATTCACTGGGAATACTTGCATGAGCAAGTGCTACTCAGCTAGAGTAAGGTTGGCAGAATTGGGTTCACCGCACATTAGTGCGTTCCAGAGGCATGGGATGCATTCATGAAACCTGGAGCCTAATAGCAACCCTTAGTTACAGGGTGACTGCCCTGCACATGCACAGCAGCTGCTCTTTAAACCTTGGTATCCTGCTGGAAGCTTGACAATCTCCAGGCGATATGTAAAATGTGACTTACAAAAATAAAGTCACCTGGTTAAAGGACACCCAACCCATTAGGAGCTGATAAATATTGTTGGGAGACCTTCGGAAAGTTCAGAGGTTTGATCTAAACAAGCTCAACCATTTAGAGGCTCCTCTGATCTTTCTCCAAAGGGCAGGAACAACTGAAAATACTGGGGGAGAAATTATTCCAACATTTTTCCAACCTCAGAAATGATTCTGGTCAAGTTTTAGGCAAAGGTTCAGGTCAGTTGGGAGCCCCAGGAACAGCTCCTCTCTGGCTTTAGCTGGAGTTAAATGAATAGACATATGCCTGACTTCTGTTTCACTTTTAGTTGGTTCACTCTTGGTAGGGAGAAGGTTATTCGGTCTCCGCTGGCCACAGAGAAATCAGCTAAAGAACTAGGATTATTGGGGGAAGATCTTGCTCAATGGTTTTGCTGCACTCCTCTTGGCTTAGAATACAAAGGAAAAGAGAAGGAAAGGGCCTCTCTTATCTCAAGGGGACAGAGGAAATCTGAAAGGCTTCTCCTCATCCCAGAAGGGTCAAAAGTACATTCAGTGACCCTTTGACTTTGTGTATATTTGTGTCCAGAGCAAAATGAGCGAGTGCATTCTGGGAGCTGGAAGGCAGAGGAGCTAGAGAGAAAGAGAGAGCTGACTGAGGACTGGGCTACATTTAAAATTTACCTTGACATAGCTGCATAGCGCAGAGATGTGAAAAATCCACACCCCCGATGACGTAGCTAGGCTGACAGCCCACAGTGTAGACGCAGGTAGGTCACCAGAAAACCGCTTCCATCCCCCTAGCTACCATTGCTTGGGGAGGGGAGGTTCCGACACTGATGCAAAAACCCCTTCCCTCAGGTTTCAGAGTAGCAGCCATGTTAGTCTGTATCCGCTAAAAGAACAGGAGGACTTGTGGCACCTTAGAGACTAACAAATTTATTAGAGCATAAGCTTTCGTGAGCTACAGCTCACTTCATCGGGTGCATTCAGCGGAAAATACAGTGGGGAGAGTTATATACATAGAGAACATGAAACACTGGGTGTTACCATACACACTGTAACGAGAGTGATCAGGTAAGGTGAGCTATTACCAGCAGGAGAGTGGCGGGGGGGGGGGAGGCGGAGGGACCTTTTGTCATGATAATCAAGCTGGCGCATTTAGACAGTTGACAAGAAGGTGTGAGGATACTTAACATGGGGAAATAGATTCAATATGTGAAATGACCCAGCCACTCCCAGTCTCTCTTCAAACCCAAGTTAATGAGATCTAGTTTGCATATTAATTCAAGCTCAGCAGTTTCTCGGTGGAGTCTGTTTTTGAAGCTTTTTTGTTGCAAAATTGCCTCCCTTAAATCTGTTACTGAGTGGCCAGAGAGGCTGAAGTGTTCTCCCACCGGTTTTTGAATGTTATGATTCCTGATGTCAGATTTGTGTCCATTTATTCTTTTGCATAGAGACTGTCCGGTTTGGCTGCATCTACACTACGAGGCTCTGGCGGCACAAATACAGCCCGGTGGCTGTGCAGGTCTGGTCCCCTGGCACAGACGTGGCTGAGTCTGTGAAGCAGTGTGGGCTCTCTGAAGGGCATGAGGGAGGTTTGCCTCAGGCAGTGTGCAGATGGGAAGGCAGGTTTGCCAGCACAGGAGCCAGGAGCCTGGCCTGGAAGGGACAGGCCGTGGGCGCTCACTTTAGTAGCTTTCTTTTCCCTCATGTTTGGATTATTTTTTAAATGAAAATACGTGACAATCATTGACAGTGCAGGAGGTTGCCAGGCGCCCAGCCACTGCCTGCACCACACCTTGCAAGCAGGCGCTGCAGGGGCTCCAGCACTAGGTCGTCTGGGGCTGGCCCTCAGTGAGTCCCATAAACACTCCTGATCTGAGGAATAACCACGGGTGCTATACTAGGGCTGCCAGAACTGAACAGTGCAGCTCTCCACGGCACACGGGCTTTAACACCCACAAGCAAACAAGGAACCGGTCCCTTGTCCCCAAGGGCAGGCCAGTTCCAGGGTAGGACAGTGGGTTTCTTCAGCCCAGTGCCACGGGCATCCATCCAAGCCTCTGCTCTCACAGAGGAGCCATGCGCTGGCCTGCAGATCCTCACGGCCAGAGTCCCTGTGTCCATCCTATTCAGACCCCTGTCTTCAGGCCACTTCTGAGCTGTTGCCTGTCACAGCTCCCGCTGCCCCCAGGCCAGCACCAGGCTGCTTCCCAGCCTTGCAGGCCCAGCTCCTGCTGCAGCGCTGACTCCTGCTGACTGCTCCTGCTCCCACGCAGCCTCCGGCTCCCTCCTGAGCTGGGTCCCGCGTCCCTTCCCTGTGCTCTGGAGCCTATGAAGTCCGCTGCTGGCTGGGTACCATGACCCGGCTGCCCAGCAACGGGCTCGTTACGGTATCACTGGTCCACCTCATCCGTCCGAGCTGGGGGATCCCAGACCCAGGTCATAGGTGATGGCAGGCTAGTGGAAGAGAAAGTGCTTCTCAAATGTGCTGTTTTAAACTGAGAGCGTATGTGATGTTTCACTTTGCACGCGGACTCTGCCGTCAGTTCAACACAGTAACAATAAATGGAAAGAGCTGAAAAAGAAATTCTAAGAAATTGTTCCAAAAGATCATTAGCAGCCTGGTTCCTCGCTCAGCTTCCTAGCCTGCGGGCTCAGTGCCAGTTCAGAGGAGCATGTCATGTGCCTATTACAAACCCCACTTTTTCATTTGCTTCTCTGACCCTCAAACACAAAGTACCACCCAGAAAAAGTCCCAGCTATCCTTAGGTTTTATCTCTTAGCTGAACGTTGTTCATTCAAAGGTGCTTTCCTTGTCAATGGACAGAATTAAACCAAAACCCTGCCCAGGGGAGGCTGAGCAAGAACGAGTCCTTCCTGCCCTGAGTTACGGCTGATAGCTCAAGAGGTGGCTGTCACATTCTAGACAAGCTCCACCTACGGAACCAAGTTGTGAGCGTTGCTGTCGGGAAGCAGCAATAACACAGAGCGATATGGTATTATTATGATTTGTTGTTTGTACGGCAGTAGTGCCTGGGAGCCCAGCCATGGACCAGGACCCTACAGAACCAGAGAAACACGGGGCCGGAAGGGACCCTGAGAGGTCACCAAGTCCAGCCCCCTGCTCTGAGGCAGGACCAAGTAAACCTAGACCATCCCTGACAGGTGTTTGTCCAACTTGTTCTTAAAAGCCTCCAGTGTCGAGGACTCCACAACCTGCCTTGGAAGCCTGCTCCAGAGCGTAAGTGTCCTTACAGTTAGAAAGATTTTTCCTAATCTCTAACCTAAATCTCTCTTGCTGCACATTAAGCCCATGACTTCTTGTTCCAATTTCAGTGGATATGGAGAACAATTGATCCTTGTCCTCTTTATAACGGCCCTTAACGTATTTGAAGACTCTTCTCAGGTCCCCCTCAGTGGTCTTTTCTCAAGACAAAACATGTCCAGTTTTTTTTAAACTTTCCTCACAGGTCAGGGTTTCTAAACCTGTTATCATTTTTGTTGCTCTTCTCTGGCCTCTCTACGATTTATCCACATCTTTCTTCAAACATGGCACCCAGACCTGGACGGAGTACTCCAGCTGAGGCCTCGCCAGTGCTGAGTAGAGTGAGGGCAATTATTTCCTGTGTCTAACATAAGACACAATTGTGCTAGGCAAACACAGAACAGAAATATTGCCCCTGCCCGAAGGAGGTCAGACGAGACAGGAGAAGGCTACAGCCGGGCTGCTGGTGTGCAGAGACACTGCCCATCCAGCAGACCAAGAGTGTCTCATTGTTTCTTGGTACTCCCTGTCTAACTGTTGTCAAGTTTTCTGTAGGCATCACAGCACAGGAGAGCTTTGAGGAAGGAGCTGAAGCTGTATAAGGAAGTAGCAAGGTCATAGGGTGACATGAAGTGCAATTCCCACTCATGCATCAGAAAGTAACCTCAGTGAGCTGCGCACCTACCAATGACAGCCTGGCTCCCACACACCTGCACAGCCAGCAGGGCAGACTAAGCAGTAGACTCTAAAACAAAGTTCAGTTTGGTGTGAAAGAAATCACACGTACCCCATACGGAGGTGCCCTGATGTGAAATAGAGAGATGTTACAATAAGAGACAAGATGCAGCCCAACACAAATGCGTTTGTCTGTGCTCCACACCAGTCTTCACTGCCAGTTTATGCTTCAGGCAGCGAAATCAGAAACCTCCTGGCACATTTGGATGATACTCAGAATTTCCAACAGTAATACTGTAATGACAGACTGTGCCTTGAGCCAGCTCTGTGCGTGACGGTCGGTGTAAGAGCCAGTGCTGCCAGGTGTGAGCACGACATCGGAGACAGGGATGGTGTTTCTCAGAGAGCAGATTGTCTTCCCTGTAATTGCCCAGTTTGGAGATAGCTGAGCTCTGTGCTGCTCTCCCAGCTCCAGAGCAGTGTCACCATTTCCACCCGGGTGCACAGCTCGCCACGGCGAACACAGCAAGGTTCTGCTTTGAAGGAAGCGTGAAATGCTGCAGGCAGGGAGGTGCCGTTTTCCCAGAACAAATGGCTTCTCCGTGGCTGCCCGCAGACTGGCTCTCAGAGGAGGCCGTGGCAATTCCTGTTTCTCTGCTGTGGAAAGCTGCAGCAGCTAGCATTTTCTGGGGATTTCACCAGCAGCCAGAATACTCTGCCGTGTCTCTGCTTCTTCATTACGCTCCTATCATCCCTCTCTTTTTTCTTCTTTCCTTCCTTCCTTCCAATCATCCCGTTTGTCTCACAGCAAAATCCTTCTCACAGGCACCCCCAGCTGGTCTTGCTGGAGAGCGACGGGAGCTCTGAGAAGTCACCGGCGCTGAGTGCACTGCCATCACTGAGAGCTCTTGGTGCTTCTGCCCCTTCCTAGTGTGACTGGGAAATCAAACGAGCGGGACTATGAATGCAGCAGAAAAGCAGAAAAAAATGTTCAGAGTAGAATGTGAAAGTCCTGATCTGGCCCTAGGACACCTGACCAAAGGAACTTGAAAGCTGGAAACTTGAAGTGTCAACATTCGGGAGCTGAGAAACCTGTATCATGGGGACAATCAGTTTAGTGCAAAAACAGCCACAGTGCTACACGAGACCTGCTTTAATTTAGAGACAGACCCAAAACAACACTCGGGATCCAAACAACAAAACATTCAGGAAGTTCCAATCCAAATCTGGATCCTAGCCTTGGCCCATGCCTTAGTACTGAGACTACGATGCTAAAGTGGTGATGTCTCGAATGTTGTCTAGGCACTTCCTCTCACAGGACTGGCAGTGATTGTCCAGGAACTGGACAGGAACAATTGATTGCATTTTAATTGCAGGCTCAATCTAAATTTGTGAGGAGAAACAAGGTATGAGCCAAAAGGCTGCTACAGTAGGTGAGGAGCCAAGAAGGGTTTGGTGCCAGAGTTAGATGCTCTGGCAAACTACTCAAGTATACTTCTAATTATTAGAGTCTCTTATAGCACTGTCTCTGAGCACTGGTTTCTGACTACCCTAGCTTATATCAAATTGTAATCACCCTCGTTCTACTAAGGGTCACAGTGGTTGGTGCCCAACGTAACACAATAATTGCTAAGGAGGAGACGGTGCTCTTTGGAGATCATCCTCAGCATTGCATGCTCCAATACACATGGAATTGCAACATGGTTCACTGTGCTGCGGGTACCTCAGGGGAACTGGAAAAACAGTTTTTCCTATTTCAGGTTTATAAAATGGTCTTAGAGTTAAAGACATTTTGCAGCTTTCCTATGAGAAGAAACTCACACTAACCCCTCTAGTGAGCAATTTCTCAGACCCTTGTAACGAAAAGGTACCTATGACAGAGCATCACTCTTCTGAGTGTTTGGGGAACCCATTGGCACTATTCACACCCTAATAATAACCTCTGATTTATCACGTATTCAAAAATAGAGTGAACTTCGATAAAATCCATGAACAGAAAGAAAATATGACTGGCTGGAGTGTGACTTGGCTTATTGGGTTTTTATGGATCTTATATGAAATGGGAAACAAAGAAATAGTTCTCTTCACTTAGCTAAAGAAATCATTGAGTTCTCCAGTCTCTTCTGCACATCCAGACACAGGCAGATAAATTAAGGGTGTCCCTCTTACAAGTTTATCCCTAGGAACAAACTTGTTGCATTATTATCTCATGCTGCAGCACTTGTCACACCAGGAGGAGGCATCGGACTGAAATATACTTCAGGACACTGTAATGATCCTCCAGTTTCCAGGACAGACCCCTCCAGGTCAGGCCCATCCCACACAAAACAAGAGAGGTGACAAGCCCCGCTCCAATCCAGCCCACTGAGAAGAGGCTATAAATGCAATTGAATAAAGGAAGGGAAAGCATGAGCAGCAGTGGAGGAGAAGGAGGGGCCTCAGGCAAAATTTATGTCTGTCAACTGGTGGTCTATTTCCCTGATACCATTTCCTTGTATACAGATAAGGAGTTATCTTAAATGACCATGTCTTTTTCAATTTGTACTTAACAGTCAGTCCCATTTTCCTTATGCGATACTATCACAGCAGGATGAAAAATGCATTACAATAATCCCTGAGGATCTTCATATATCAATATCAAATGGTCTGAAATTGACCTGTTATAAAAACCAGCCTTTCAAGTCAGAAAAAAACTTAAATCAAAAATAGCAAATTTTAGAGCTTGCAGTATGCTCCATAACCCAAATACTCCAGCACAAAAACCAACCTCTCCAGAATACAGTATGAAAACAAATGCTCAACATCTATTAGGAAAAAGTATCTGTATTATTGGTACATCTGCTTAATGTTTGCTACACCTCAGCTGATGGGACCTCAGAGGAATACTAATCCACAGAGCTGGATTAATGTGTTAGCGGCCAAATTAAGTAGATCTTCCTGCTTCTCAGGCTTGTGGTTTAACTGGCTGGCTGGCCCTGCAGTGCAAATGTGGTTGACGAAGGGGATTTCTTGGGCTTTATATGCCAAGACAGGGGCAGGGAGACCATGGGGAGAGTTGTGGCCAAGCAGACCGGCCGGCAGAAGGGAAAACAGGGTTCATTTTTATGGAAGGCTATTTGTGGCTTTTGCAATGAATACGAAAGGGTCTGCAGCGATTTGAGCCTTCCTCATGTGACTGAAAGGTGAAAGCTGGGGCACCTGCATCTTCAGAACTGACATTCAGCCATCTGGACCTAGCCCTGGGGCTTTAACCTCGTCTCTGTTCCAGCATCCATGAGACACACTGACACACAGGGTGGACATCCAGCAACCGGAAGATGTAGGGATAACCATGCTGGCGGAGACTCTACCTGCAAAGTCCCTCATCACTGGAGGTGCAATGTGCACCAAAGAGGTGGAGAGAAAACTGCAACCCCCTTAATGCTTTCTGAAACTTTACAAGGAAAAATACACCTGCCCCCATGCTTTTTATTAGAAACAATGTGAACCACTAGGTGTTCCTGTGCATTCTGGTAGTTACAGAGGCAACTCGGGCTCCAGCTGGTCTGGTTTCTCTCTCTCATTAGCTAGCCCATAGCCAAAGAGGCGATGGGCCTGAGCCTAGGCTAGTTTCATATGTTGATCGATTATAAAGCCAGAAGGGACCATTGTGATCATCTAGTCTTACTGCCTGAATAACACAAATCCTGGGACTTCCTAAATGAATTCCTGTCTGAACCGGCGCAGATCTTTTAGATAAACATCCAGTCGTAATTGTAACATTTCCAGTGAAGCTGAATCCAGCCTAGCCCCTTGGTAAATTGTTCCAGTGGTTAATTACCCTCCAGCAGAGACACTGCCCCCAAGCAGCACATGCTTCCAATATGTCTAAACACTGCAGCATCAGATCACTTTACTCTGCCTAATTGTTTGTACAAATTTCCCCCCTACCTTTGACAGCCGGTCAGAGACTGAGCCACCCAGACTAGACCTAAAGAGGCAGAAATACCTGGACAGATCTTAATCAGGATAAGATGTTCTTTGTTGTGCGTTACCAGCTCACCATCAGGTAGTGGTTTGGAACACGAGTGCAAAGAGGGAGGAAAATGGCATCTCTAGATAGATAATATCGGCAGCGAAAAGAAGCCTGCATCAGAGATGGGTCTGAGTCAAAACCCCAGAATCCAAACTAGCCTAACTTTGAGGAAGTTTGGATCTGGGGGAGGTGCAACCTGGTTCCTAGCTCCATAATGGTCTAAACCAAAACCCCAGACCTCAACCCCCTCCCCTCCAAACCTTTGGCAAGTTCAAATCTGGATCTAGACTTTGTAGCTTGGCCTGCACCCATGGCTGCCTGAGTTTACTTTGAGGAATGAGAATTGACAATAGACAGAGGTCACCGTTCTGTTTGTGGAAACTGCCACAACAGTTGACTTTTTAACAGACACCTCTGCGTTTACGACTGCAGTGAAGCCTCATTCTGTCAGGGGACTTGGGGAACAGGCAGAACACGGACAGGTGCAGACTGATAATGAAATCAAATATCACAATAATAATATTGAGCCGGCAGGAATTATGGGGCACTTTGCCCAGAATTCTGGGGATACTTTTCCTTTCTTTTAATTATACACGTGTATTCCTGGGGCTCTTCTGTGCAGCAGGATAAACTGGGGGAATCACCTGGATTACGACGTTTATGCAACATGAACCTCAGTGAATTCTGCCCCAGCAATGTTCTTGACCCTGCTAATTCTGATCCCCCAGAGACCTGCTGAATTCTCACTCTCTGCTTCTGGTTTCTTTTCCCCTTTCTTAGCAAACATGCCACACTCCATATGGTCACAAGACACCATTTACCAATCTCAAACCTCCCATCCCTCTGAGAAAACAGAACCATTCTGAGGGAAAGGAGCAACAGCCACTAGGAATGACTCCAGTCTCACTTCCTGCAGAACAAACCCCCAGATGAAAAGTGCTATATTCATGCAAAGTACATTCTAGGGTGTGCCCAATCGGGCTATGTTCCTCCCCATCCTGCACCAGCTGATATGGGATCCTGAAGGAGAGTCTGCCAAAGAGGCGGCATGGGTGTGAACCCTTGCCATGTTTCTAGAGGGAAGATTGCCCGCTTTAAGAGGATTGCATGAGAGAAGAGTACCAGGCCACTTCATCATTTTAAATGAGGCCAGAATCTGAGATGAGACACACAGGAGGACATAAGTAATGCCAGAACAGAGCCCTTCATTAATTAATCAACAGGAATGTGAGCTGCAGGCTTTACATTTGCCACTGCTAAATGCATGTTTAAAAGCCCTATAATAACCTGTATTCATAATATATTCAGAGCATTCTGCCTTGCTCTGGAGTGCATGAGATGTGACACTATCTACCTGCTGCAACATGCAATTAAAATTAAGAAGCAGTTCAGTCTGCGATGAATATGAAGTGCAATTCTGCGTAGCAATATCACCTGGTGGATCAATCTAATTGTTGTCATGGCATCTGCAATGCCAGAGTTCAGGCTGAATGTGTGTGTTCATTACAAATCCTAGTTTTACTAGGATTTCTCCCTGGGTGTGCTCTTCTCATTCTCTCTGGCTGATGCTTGACAGTACTGTATATGGCTCTCAGCATATCTCTTTTGTTAAATAACACTTAACATTGGATAAGCCATTTTTAAATCAAAAAACATTCTGATTTTTTGGTTTGCTTTTTCTTTCATAAAGAATGAGCCAAGGTCCATAAGCAAATATTTACATGCGTTTGTGCACCATACACTATGAGCATTAGTGAACATGCACACTCATGCACAAATGGCTACTTAGACACCTACCCATTTGCATATGCAAATAATCAGTTTGCATGCAAAATGTATCTTACAAAAAATGGACATCTAAACTGACGTTACTGGACATGTTCCAGAGTGAGGTACCCTGTGATAATGGGTTTGCCATTGCTGTGTACAATTGTAGTAAATTATATCATTATTGAGGTCTACTGATGAAAAGCACTATATAAGCCAGATGTTATTGGTTTTGTTTATTATTAACAGTTACATAACAACATTCATGATCATAGCATTCATCAGCATCAATTACTCCTTGCAACTACATCCCTATGGATTGGGTCCGTTTTTGCCCCAGTTTCCCAATCTGTAAATTGGGGGTAAGCAATCGACCCGAAGCCATAGACACAAGACATGCTTGACTGTGACTGTGGGGATCCAAGGGCGAGTTCAGTGGACGCTCATCTCTGACATTCATTTCCAGAGAGACTAAAAAGTTCAGTGCTTGGCAAAGGTCACGCACCCCTCGGGGCTCATCATCTCCTCACGGATGCTGCGGGGAGGTCCTGATGGTGAACTTGCCACGTACATGACAACATTCTGTTACCATGGAAATGGTTCGGATGTCACAACTATGTCTTCACTGCAGGATCATGTGGGAGGAGAAGCTGGGCTGGGGATGAGCACCTCTTAAAAAGAACTACAGTGAAAACAGAGGAAAGAGACAATCCTAGGCAGAGGAAATTGCTTTTTGCCTCCATGGTCTGATGGAAGACCTCTTGAAGCCAATGGGAATCTTTCCTTATTTATCAACAGGTGGTTTGTGTCTTGTCTGCCTTCCTCAAACAGGCCTTGTTAAAGTTACAGTTTCCTTTTTCCGATGCTTTGTGTGTGTTTAGCTGGCAGTTTATCAGCCCATTGAATATCTTTTTCTCATTAACCCTTTGGCACCCTGATGAATGCAGACTCGTTCAGCATTTGCTACCACTCTAGGAAGTCATGAAGGAACATCCCAGCTTCTGACATCAGCTAAGTTTTATGGCAAAAAGCGATCCCACTTTCAGGCAGATTTCCACTAATGAGTAAAGATTTGGCAACCATATGCTGTCTACATCACCTCTCCTGCTTACTGCTTGTTCCTTCCACTTCCTTCACCGTACTGGGAAAGAGGCATGATAAATGTCTGTACTGTTTCAATATTATATTAGGCCTGGTAAGCTGGCCTATGTTAAATAAAAGATATTAAAAAATAACAGCAGGATATCAAACTTAATTACTTCTTTACGGCTGTGCTCTCTAGTTTGATGGGCCAACCTCCTGGACATTGGAGATGGGAGATTATAGCCCTCAAAGTGCATAAAATGAATGGGATACATGTGATGCAGATGCCTGAGGAATGCAAGGTACTACATACACACACACACGCACAAAACATTCGCTTTGTTACACACACACTCTGACTTGTCAAGCATTTATGCTGAAATGCTTGAGGGATCCACATGCAGGAGAAAGTTCCTGAGAAGATCTGTCCCTGAAATGCTACTTGACTTAGTGCAACTGTTCTCTCTCTAGACATGTTCGCAGTCAGAACAAGTGGTCCTTAAGAAGTGAGCCTCAAAAATGCAATCCTACGAGACTCCGGAGACTGGGTATCACAGGGACTACAGAGGTGCTTTTCCTTTGTCATTCAGATAACAAGATACAGGCATTATTTGCATTTCTCTATATGTTGCTAGGGTGTTAGCTCTCCTATTTTCGTAGATTCATAGATTGCAACGCCAGAAAGGACGACTGTGATCATCTACTCTGACCTCCAGTATAACACAGGCTGTGTAACTTCCCCAAAACGATTCCTAGAGCAGATCTTTCAGAAAAACAGCCAATCCTGGTTCGAAAATTATCAGTGAGGGAGAATCCACCATGACCCCTAGAGATATTTAAACTCAATTGATTGAGCTCTCTGAGTCTACCAACGAAAAGGCGGGGGGGCTTGATTACAGTGTATCACTATCAGGCAGGTTTTCTGAGCCTTTGATCATTTTCACTGATAAAAATGTGAAATAACAGAGGGCCAAGAACTGATCTGTGCAGGACCCCACTGGAAACACCCCCTGGTTGACAATTCCCCATGTACAGTTACATTTTGAAACCTATTAGACAGTTTTTAATCAATTTAGTGTGTGCCATGTAAATTGGATATAAATCTAGTCTTTTTAATTAAAATGTCACATGGTACCAATTTAAACACCTTACGGAAGTCTATTACATCCACACTATTACCTTTATCAACCAAACTTGTAATCTCATCCAAAAAAAGATATCAGGTTAGTTCAACAGGATCTATTTTCCATAAACCCATATTCATTGGCATTAATTAATAAAGAACTAAAGGAGAGTTATGTAATTAAGTCCTGTATAAGCCAGTCCATTATCTTCCTGAGGATCTATGTCAGGAAGACTGACCTATGATTACTCAGGTCACCCTTATTAAAAATTGGTACATTAGCTTTCTTCCAGTCTTCTGGAACTTTCCCAGTTCTCCAAGACTTATTAAAAATCAACATTAATGATCCACTGAGTTCCTCAGCCAGCTCTTTTAAAACTCTTAGATGAAAGTTGTTTGGACCTGCTGATTTAAAAATGCTTAACTTGAGTAACTTCTGTTTAACCTCCTCCAGAGACACTAGTAGAATGAAAAGAGTGTTATTATTACCATATGGTAAAACTATATCATTTGTTTTTCCCTAAATAGAGAACAGAAATATTTGTTGAAAACATCCTGCCTTGTCTGCATTATTAGTGATAATTCCATATTTTCATCTAGTAATGGACCAATACCATTGTTACGATTCTGTTTGTTGCTAATATGTTTTTAAAAAAGCCCGCTTTCTGATATATAATTTTCTACAACTGCCTTCACTTCCCCTCTATCCAGGTCAGTTTTTTAACCAGCACAGCCTTCTTCTTCACTTGTGGTATTGTGCCTTTTTCTGGGCATCGGGTAAGGAGTTATTAAATGATTCCAAATTATCATTACATTTTTCTGGTTAAATTCTTCCTCCTAGATGATTTGACTGATAATTGTTTTCAGCTTTGTGAAACTGGGCCTATTAAATCACCAAGTATATATATTACTAGTCTGGACTTTACTCTGTTTGCACCTTATAAATGTGATCAAGTCATGGTCTCTTGTGCCTGAGCTACTATTAACTTTTAGTCTGTGATCAGTTCCTCTTTATCTGTTAGGACAAGTTCTAATAAATAATTTCCTTACTCAAAAAGTGTTGCAGTCAACATGGGGGAATTGTCATCTATAATGTGTAGAAATTCCAAGGATTTTTAGTACTGGCAGTATGCGACCTCCAGCAGATGTCAGTCAAATTGAAGTCCCCCGTGATCATGCAATTTTTTCCTACACATTGTAGCTAGGTACATAAAGAGACAGTCGTTCTACTCCCCAGTGTAATTTGGTGGCCTGTAGTAGACACCAACTGCTACCCCATCTTGTGCTTTATCTGTCAGAACATGGATCCATACACATTCAGGATCATTTTCTTCTGAGTTATCAGTGATTTGGAAACAAATAATGCCATTTTTGTCATAGAGCACCACTCCCCCTCCCCTTTTGTCTACTCAATCCTTCCTAAATAGGTTATAACCATTGATTTTAACATTCCAATTGTATGAATCATCCCCACAGTTTTCAGTAATACCAACTAGATTGAATTTATGCTCATAAGCGAGCAATTCCAATTCCTCTTGTTTGTTACCCTGGCTCCTAGCATTGGTGTATAGGTAATTCAAAAATGTCTGCTCTTCATGTCCTTTGGTTCCTTGAGTAATTCTGTTCTCCCCATCTCAATTTTGTGCTGAGTGCTCATATCTTTTCTCTTTTTACCCTCCCCTTTTGTTATTAGTTTGACCCTGTCTCGACTTTTCTAGCCAGCCCGTCCCTAAGGAGATTGCCTCATCAAAAGAGGGAATAGAGGCCATCCAAATTGTACAGCCCCCTTTCCGCATAGAAGGTGGACCAATATTCCACAAAAATCCACCGTATGCCACTTACCTAGCCAGCAGTTCACTTCCAGAAACTTCTGCCTTCTGACTTTCTTTGCTCATGGGACAGGAAGGGGCTCAGAGAAGATCGCTTGGATATTCTTCATCTTCAGCATACGTCCAAGTTCCCTGAAGTCACCTGCTATCAGTGAGCTATCCCATGGTGCAGTGACATTAGTGCTGATATGAACCATCAAATACTTGTACCTATAGGCTACACTAGTGGATCCTCGCCCATCAACGTCAAAAGCCTATCCAATCTTACAGTGACATCTTGAGTCCTGGCTCCGGGAAGGTAGCACACTGTCCTGTTGTCTCTGTCCGTCCCTTGAAGAATGTTCTTTTAGTTCTTCTGAGTATTGAATCTCCAACAAGGATTGTCCATCTTCCTTGGAGGGCTGGAAATCTCTTTGTGGGCAAGATGGGTTTTCTGACAAGCTGGGCCCAGCTGTCATCCACATGTGTCCCGCACAGCTCTCTCTTCCCTTGGACCTGCTGGATCATGAGAGGTACCCTCCAACATTTCTACACTGGGGACCTTTTATTGATTGGGAACTCCTAGCTGTGTGGAATCCCTCACAGTCCTCTCCTCTCAGGTGGCCACAGTCAGCCCATTCTCGTTGGTCTACAACCATGTAGAATGCTGCCATGACCTCCTGGAGGTTACAACCAACTGGCCTCCTCCTCTCTCTCCAACTCCTTTGTGGCCAGCTCCTTTCTTCCTTGAACCTGAGGTACTGGTGTTTCCCGAACGTGGCTGTCTAGGATCTCCTCAGCTTCTCTGATTCTCAGTAACATCTCAACTTGCCCCTCCAATCCAAGAATCTTTTCCTCCAGTGCAATCACCAATTTTCACTTCATGCACAGGCAATCCCTCTGTCTACAAGCAGGAAAGAGAACATGGCATATCTGTTGCAGCTCACCTCCACTGTTTCATCACTGGCCATCTTGATATCACATGTAATGCTGCACCTGGAAGGAAAGCATCTCACGCTCCCTCTCTAAACTCCCCTATTTGCTGCCTCTGTTCATGGCTCTTGTTCGCTAAGTTCGCCCAGCAAGTGATGTTTTATACCAAGTCTTCACTGCTTAGCTCAGCTTAGCTCCGCCCCTCACCCCCAGCAAGTGATTAACCACTCAGAGACTTCAAACAGCTGGGCTGATCAAAGCTCCAAAGGCTAGAGCCCTTGGATCCTCTATAGCATTCTATATTTTGTGATGGAGGCAATGCAGTTTGCTGGTCAGGGTTAGTGTCTTTTTGTTTTATATATAAAATGCGTAAGAATAGGGGTAGCTGGAGGTTGTTATTACCTACGTATGTGTGTGCGTACGTATACAAAGTTCCTCCTCTACCTTGGTGGGTCTTACGCTTATTGGCAGATTTGCTCGCCTTGGAGATTCACGGCAGCCCTTAGCTTGGCCGTTTTTCTGAACTCACAGTCCAGGTCGACTCCTCCTGTGTCTGACCAGGAGTTGGGAGGTTTGGGGGGAACTCCCTCTACTCCGGGTTCCAGCCCAGGGCCCTGTGGAATGCAGCTGTCTAGAGTGCCTCCTGGAACAGCTGTGCGACAGCTACAACTCCCTGGGCTACTTCCCCATGGCCTCCTCCCAACACCTTCTTTAGCCTTACCACAGGACCTTCCTCCTGGTGTCTGATAATGTTTGTACACTTCAGTCCTCCAACAGTCCGCGGTCTCACTCTCAGCTCCTAGTGCCTCTTGCTCCCAGCTCCTCACATGCACACCACAAACCGAAGTGAGCTCCTTCTTAAACCCAGGTGCCCCGATTAGCCTGCCTTAATTGATTCTAACAGCTTCTTGATTGGCTGCAGGTGTTCTAATCAGCCTGTCTGTCTTAATTGTCTCCAGAAGGTTCCTGATTGTTCTGGAACCTTCCCTGTTACCTTACCCAGGGAAAAGGGACCTACTTAACCTGGGGCTAATATATCTGCCTTCTATTACTGTCCTGAAGCCATCTGGCCCAACCCTGTCACAATATGTTTAATTATTTATCCTTTTAAAAGGAGCTAATGAGACAAGTAACTCCCACTGCCTTGCAATGCCTGTCTGAACACAGTATACTGCTTCTGGTCTCTTCAGACTGTAAGTTCTTCAGGCAGGGATTGAGTCTTCCTTTATGCCAGTACATTCTGGGTGCTACTGTAAAATTAACAATCATTTGGAGGAAGGGTTTTCTTTTTCCTTTTGTGCCACAGCAGCTTGGTTCCTCATCCCGTGCTCCCTCGTCTGTCACACAGACATATTTGATTGGTGGTTTTCAAAGTTGTATTATCTTTTTCAGCAGCTCCAGATACACTGGAGTCCAAGTTGTGAACCCCAGCATCTGGCTGATTTCAATGAGGAGGAATAACCCACAAGCAGACTCTGTGAGCCCAGTGCTGCAGGCATGTTCATGTGGGTGCTTGCAGGAGCCGAGCCTGCACGGTATCTTTCTATACATAAGAAAAGAGGAACATTTACAATGGCGTCTGTACGCCAAAGAAGGTGCATTCACACACTTTGTACAATGGCCAATGAAAAGTGGAAATGCTTGTAAGCAGTGTGAAATAAGAGTGCGTTTTTCATATAATGATATAATAACACAGTAAGTGCTGACAATAATGCCATGCCCACTGCAGAATACCCCTGAGCAACACTTCTTAGTCACTAGGCTGGATGGTGTGTGGAGCAGCCACGCGTCATGCGGAAAGGGTTAAAAGAAAATGTTTTACTAAAAGAAGCCTTTCTACAAGTATAAAAAAAGCAAAATGATTGTAAATTCCACCAGGGGAATTCTGCCATGAATATGCTTCACCTTTCGCAGAATCTCCCGCCCTGCCTCAGAGGATAACTGACCTTTGGAGAAAAATAATGAAAAGAAGAAATTCCTTGGAGAAAATAATGTGGCCAGGCCTCAGTAATGAGATCTGCTCCCTTTATGTTGCTATGACAACCACAGTCATTTTATAATACAAAATACATGAATGGGAAAGAGGGCCATCTCCTCTAACCAGAGTCAGCTGTTCGGCACCCGTTAGCCTTTTGCACACTCTCCATAGGATGGTTACAGGTTTGATTGGATTTGTGTTCTGCTCCATTTCACATTAGTTCACATCTGATCAAGGGATCCTACTTGTCTGAAGGATTTAATTACTGCCAAATTACTTGCTTTGGGAAAGCTCTGCGCTTTGCGAAGTTGGTGAAGGGAACCTGCCCTTGTGCCCTGGGCTGAGGCAGGTTTTGGCAGCCTGCCTTCACAGAGCCTGTCTGAGCTGGGCCAGGAACTGAAGGCCGAGTTCTGCTTTCTACACGTACCCTTGTCTTCCCCCAATTCCCTCCCCACTGCGTGTTGCTTTTAGTCACTGGGCCTTCTCTAACCCTCATGCTGCAGGATCGTTAGGGCAGGACCTTGTCTTTTCATAGACCATAAGAGAGCACCGGGATCATCTGACCTGAGCTGCTGAATAACACAGGACGAAGAATGCACCTCCTGGGTCAAGCCTGTCAATTCTGGCTGACCTATGTGTACCTCTTATGACAACACCCAGTCCTGATATAAAGACTCCACCGGAGGGAGGCTCCGCCACACCCCTAGTTACCTTACTCCATCCTTCCTCCGCATTAGAAATTTGTGCCTTGTTTCAGTCTGAATTTGTCTAGCTTCCCCTTCCAGCTAATGAACCTTGTTCTACCTTTGTCGGCTTGATTAAGGAGCCTTCTGCTGTCAGAAATCTCTTCCCTGCATCGGAACATACAGACTGGGGTGACGTTACCGCTTTACCTTCTTTTGGCTCAGATAAATACCTCGAACTGCTCCAGCTTCTCACTGGTCCTGTGAGGCGCCTGGCACCGTTTTGGTTAAAATCATCAGTGCGAGAAGGTGACAAGAAGGTGCAATCCAGGCCTGCGGAGGGATCTGTCCAAAGGCCCGTCCTGTTCTGGCTGAATGCCTACTGCTGACATGGTGTGTGGTGGAGATTTCTGGTGCCTGCTTAGTGCTGGTGGCAGCCACTGGTCTATTTGACCCCCAAAGTAGATGAGATCCGTAAAGGACTCTTGACCTCCCTACAGCAGAGGGAGAACTGGGGGCATTGCTTCAAGCAGGATGCATAACAGTGACCTCTGGCTCTGCATACTGAGAAACCTGCCGGGAGTATGAGGGAAACCAGGAGGATGGAGAAAAAGTTGCCCAGGAAGGAGGCAAGACGAACAGGGGGTGCAAAGGAGGCCTGCACATGCCAAGAGCTGTCTGTCTTTATCCAGCATAGTCACTGACAAACAGGAATTGGAGGCGGGGGGTGTCCAAGCCTCTTGTGAATAAGAAAAGCATGAGAACTAGGACATTGATCAAATGGATCAGAGTTTGGGTTATCTAGCCCAGGTAGCTACAGTTTGCTTCTGGGGATGCTTCCCAGTGGGATTCTCCTGGTTCAAGCCTTGACTGTGGGAGATGCGAGCAGTGTGCTCCCAAGGCATGCCAGGGAGCAGCGTGTTAGCGGAGAGACATGGGTGGGTGAGGACAAGCTAATGGCAAGCAGACCTAGGGTGACATCAGGCCATGTTGACGCCAATAGTAATTTTGCCACTGACTCATAGACTTTAAGGTCAAAAGGGACCATTGTGACCGTCTAGTCTGACCTCCTGCACATTGCAGGCCACAGAACCTCATCCACCCACTCCTGTAATAGACCGCCTAACCTTTCACTCATATTGCATAGCGTGTGATTCCACAATGAGCCCAACTGACTTCAATGGGACTATTTGGAAACGTGGGCCTACTTAATGTGATTAAGGGTGGCAGGATCTAGCCCCGGCTGTTCATTTATAATCAAGCTTAGGTGTGGGTATGGGTCTATAGTTTATTTATTTTTAAGCTTACTTCAACTGCAAGCTCTTGGAGGCAGGGACTGTGTTCTGTGTTTGCACAGCCCCTAGCACAATGGGGTGCTGGTTCATGACAGGTGCTGCTAGGTGACAAATACAAATAAATATCTTTCAGACCATTTCTGCTCTATAGTTGGCTGCACTTAAGTGGCAAATGGTGTAGCCAGAATACATTTTCAGCAGGGTCCGGAGCTCCAGTTAAATGTATCTGCCTTGCTGTGCAGTTCACTCCACTGCCTACCCTCTCCCGTGAAAAAACACCCAAAACAAAATAAAAAACGAAAACCCCACTTGCCTTATTGGCAGAGCAGTTCAAAGCACAACTCTGACCTTCCCATGACCGACCTATGTGTCCAAAGAGCGCCGTGGTCCCAGTTGTGGAGCTGGCTAATGCACCGATAAAGGAGAGCGTTGGTCTGCCCCTGGCTCTCCGTCAAGCAGAGGAAAAGTTTCTGGAAGTAAGTGCTCTTGGAATGGACAGCGAATGCTGCACTGTGCGATGTTCTGCTTTCTTTTAAATTGTTTGCAGGGGGTAAAGGGGAGCAAGATGCACTGAGGGTATTATGGAGCAGCATGCTTTGTTACGGTACCATCAGCCCCGCCAGACTCTTTAAGCCAAGAACTGGGGCCTGACTTCCAGCAGATTTGACTGTGAATTTACCACTCCAGATGAAGCCAGGATTCCTCCTGTTGTCTCTGCAATACAGCTCGCTCCGGCTGTCGCCTCTTGGACCCCTGGGCACAGCCTGAGTTCCCGGAGGAGTTATCTGTATATGTTTGCACACAACTCGCGGACGGGTCTAAGCTGTCTCCCAAGCAGCACAAGAAGCTCAGCTACAGGAGGAGCCAAAACAGCAATGTGATAAAATATGGAAATATAATCCAGTGTGAAGCTCCCCATGCTGTGTGGCTGCTGTTTTCACTCCTGCTAATCAGCCTCCTCACCCACCTCAGCTGCAGGGCTGAAGAGAGGGCTTTGGCCTGGATTTCCCAGCATTTGCCAATATTGTGACAAGGACATTGACTCTGGGGACGGGCTGGAATTCAAGATGGCAGCTGCCCCATTTCAGCTGAGCAGCCAAGACAGGGAGGACCAGTAGTCAGAGCTCTGCACCTCCCTGCATACTTCCCTGTCCCACTGTCCTCCAGTAGTCAACTTCTGCACTTGCCTTTGATAACTGAGTGTAGCGAATACCCAGAGAATACGATGAAGGCTGGGGTGACATTATCTACTTATCTACAGCAAACCTAGAAAGATTTTTAGGTCCAGCTGGATCTGGACCATCTGTATGCAGAAGGCTCAGGAACAACTGTTTCCAGCACTGACATTGAATTTAAGCTCCTCTCTGATTCTGATATGAGGCACATCTTGCTGTCGCAAGGCCCACACTTAGAGAAGGCATCAAATACCAATGCAAAGGCTAATTTCAATCCTTTTTTATGCAAATGTTCAGTATTATGGAGGAGTAATAAATCTGGGAAACCACTGGAAAGATATTTAAAAGGACATACAAATTCTGGTCACACATCAGCAATTAGGAATCCCAAGAAGGGAAGAGAGCACCTGTCTTGGCCTTTATTGAATATTATTCTCAATTAGATTATTCATCATACACACAAGACAATTTCTCCATTCAAGCTTCCTTAGACATGTTCAAATTACATCATATCTGTGAAACAGAGAGATGGAAGTTATCACAACCTGTCTCTGAATAAAGCATTATTAAGCCTATAAATGGTGCTGTCTGAAACCTGCTAAAATGCAGGGGCCTGACAGATACTGTATGTAGCTGAATTGTACAGGCATGTGACTAGCTGGATGATGTCTTTCTAAGCAGCCTGCATAAAAATGAATCACATTCACATCCAACTTCTGATTCCGAGGCTTTCCAAATAGCCACCATGAATATGGAGTGGGAAGGAGATGCTGCCTATCTCAGACATGCTGAGGGTATCACATCCATGTGTGGAAGCCAGTATGCTGAAATACAGCGAGGGGAGTGATCCCGAGAGTGTTACTGCTCCTGCCTGAACGGGAACTTGAAATCTTATGTGGGAATCTGCCTTCCCCATGAGATTAGCAGCCCAATGTCCAGACAAAGCCTCAGGGGACAGCCAGATTTTTGGATGCTGACCTGTCCTGAACCTTCAGAGGTTACCCCATTGCTGGTCCTTACTTGAGAGAGACAATGTCTTGGAGGAGTTACATGTCTCACTCTCCTGAATGGGCTTGGGGGTGAATTGGTCTCATTCTCCTGCTCATTCCTGGGCTTACACCAGACATAGATTGGACAGAGGGTTGTTTTCTTATAGCACCATCATTCTGAGGAACTCCCAGTTCTTTCCAAAGATGAGTGACTGGAGCAGGACAAGCTCCCTGGGAGGCAGGGCAGTCGTTCTCCCCATTGTACTGCTGGGGAAATGAAGGCACTGGCAGCTCACACAGTGATGGTAGGGGGCTTATTTACACAAATGACAGAAGGGTCCCTACTTGAGTTCATTCTCGCTGACGCCCATCACAGCTGGCAGTGGGATGGCCAGTTGTTTCCTGATCAGTCACTGTTTGGCAGAGGAGTCTGAAGGAACCAAAGCTAAAGTCGTTCATCATCTTGGGGACTGTTCCTCTGTTTTCTTCAGTAATGAAAGGGAGGAAAGCAGCTAATTTCACCTGCCATTTGAAAATAAAGAGGCCTATGCCAGACAGCCTGGCTGGGATACGCGCCGTTCAGGGCAGTGGTACATGCCCAGGGCAGGCCATTGAGGCCTACGGGGGACTGTGGAAGTGCTGCACTCATACTAGAGTAAGCTCCATGGAGGCTGACGGGGGCCTGCTCATGTCAGGCGAACGCTGGGGTACGCGCCAGTCAGGTGACTCTCCAGGAAGTAATGGCTGGTCATTTTAGATGACTTGTAAGGTTTAACTCTGTAGATGGCACTTTAAATTGTGAACTGATCTGAGTAGTACATCTTAGTAATGAGGCTTCTTCTCAAGGTTTCTTGGTATATGTAGTGGTATAAATATACGGCTCATAGAAACTAGACAAAGCCTCAATTTCCACACGTGACCAATGATTTTGAGTGCCTCAGCTTTTGGATGCCCAGTCTCTCGAGGAATCTGATTTCCAGACTTCCAGAAAATCAGGCCTCCACAAGGTGTCTCGGGTTGGGCATTGAGAATCACTCCAGACGGAAAAGACTGCATTAAGGAGAGCACTCTATTCTAGCTTCGTTGCTACACACATCAGCTAAGGAAATCCAATTTATTTATTAAGTATTCCCTATACAAATTATACAATCCAATCCAATGTATTTATACCTCTTAACCTATCTAGGTTTTTACACGGCACCTGTGTTCCTAGTGTCTAAGCCTACCACTAAAGGCTCCAGAGAGGCAATTCCATATAATTCAAGCAGACCATGACTATATTTTGGACAAGATCATGCCACAAAACTACCACTCACCACTTGGCTCATTAGTATAGATCCTTCTGCCTTAGTGCATGCAGAGAGCATTCTTAGATGAACAATTTAGATGGTGGATAATACCACCATTGTCATGCAGGCGTGTACCTGGGTGCCATCCTCAACTCCGGCTTTCTCTAGATCCTTGACAATTCAAGATCTTGCCACTTCTTCCTGAGCAACACCTCTAAGGTACGGCCTTTCCTTTCCATCCACACAGCTAAACTCTCGGCCAGGCCCTCATCATCTCATGTCTCTACTACTGCAACCCCCTCTTCTCTGTCCTAAAAACGTGCAATCTTGTCCGTTCAGAGTGCTGCTGTAGAGATCATTCTCCTGGCTCATCACTTTGACCACGTCACCCCTCTCTTTGCATCCCTCACTGGCTTCCCCTTCGCCACCACCTCAGACTCAAACGTCTTGTCTTTACTTTCAAGGCCCTTCACACCTGAACTGATCACATCCTCTCACGATGTCGACTCCCGCTTCTGATCAGCCAATGAGGCCAGCCTCTATCACCCACTTGCTAAATTGTCAAACACCTCCCTTCATGAGTTATCGCCTCCTGCCCCCCCCCATAAGCATCTACAAAGCTACCTCCTTACACTCCTTCAAATCCCTCCTTCAAACTCTCCTTTGCCATCATGCCTACAAAGAACTTGAGAACAGCCAGGCAGGTGGTGCTCCGTGACCACAGCCCAGCACACTGACCAGAATGTCTTTGTTTCCTTGTGCTCCCCCGGCACCATCTGCTGCGTCTTGTCTTTAGATTGTAAACTCTTTAGAGCAGAAGCTGTCTCTTTGTTCTGGGCTGTACAACACCTAGAACAATGGGGCTCTATTCCATGATGGGAGCCCTTTGGCGCTACCACAATATACAGAAATGCTACTCCAGAGACCAATGATAATAGATATTGTAGACTGAAATCCTGCATATCAGTGCTGACATACCTCCCCTCCACCCAGTGTTCTGTGATAAATTCCCCCTCCGCACTGGAAGAAATCAGAAGAAAAGACAAACTTCCAGGATCAGGCCTTGAAATGAGGCATGGAGTCTTTTAAATCATCCAGGCTCCTCTGTGATTTAAGAAGGCATTTGGAAGAACATGGCTGTAAAAAGAGACTTTCTAAATCACTCATGCTCTCTGTCAATCTGCCCTGCTGAATTTCCCAAAGCTGCTCATTTCTGAGATGAAATTAAAATAAAAAATTTCCAGTTGAGTAATAATGACCAAGGCTCAACAGAGACTTGCCCTTCCCCACCACAACTCACCCTGGGAAAAGATACAATGAGAAATGATCATCAGATCAGAGCATGTTATTCTTTAAGAAGAACCATTTCTTTCTTGTGGTTGTTCATTCTGCCAGCCCATTTCCTGCATTGCCATTGGGGTGTAATGTTTCCATGTAATATGTACCCCACTTCCTGTGTCTTCAGAACTATTTCTTCTTTTACTCAGGCTTCATAGAATCACAGAATATCAGGGTTGGAAGGGACCTCAGGAGGTCATCTAGTCCAACCCCTGCTCAAAGCAGGACCAATCCCCAACTAAATCATCCCAGCTAGGGCTTTGTCAAGCCAGGCCTTAAAAACCTCTAAGAAAGGAGATTCCACCACCTCCCTAGGTAACCCATTCCAGTGCTTCACCACCCTCCTAGTGAGAAAGTTTTTCCTAATATCCAACCTAAACCTCCCCCACTGCAACTTGAGACCATTACTCCTCGTTCTGTCATCTGCTACCACTGAGAACAGTCTAGATCCATCCTCTTTGGAACCCCCTTTCAGGTAGTTGAAAGCAGCTATCAAATCCCCCCTCATTCTTCTCTTCCGCAGACTAAACGTTCCCAGTTCCCTCAGCCTCTCCTCATAAATCATGTGCTCCAGCCCCCTGATCATTTTCCTTGCCCTCCGCTGGATGCTTTCCAATTTTTCCACATCCTTCTTGTAGTGTGGGGCCCAAAACTGGACACAGTACTCCAGATGAGGCCTCACCAATGCCGAATAGAAGGGAATGATCATGTCCCTCGATCTTCATCTTTATGCCAATCACTCAAAAATTTACCTTTCCCCTTGTGACTTGTCTCTATCAGTCCAATCACATGTCTCAGCCTGTCTCTGGCATCTCCCACTGACGTATCACCATCAACTCAAATGTAACATGGACAAAAATGAACGTCTGATTTTTCATCTCAAGGCCTCCCCACTCGTCCAGCTCCTCCTCATCTCAGATCTTAATTATACATCTCTCCTGTTCTCTGAGCCTCCCCCACTCCATGTGCCCCATTACAGTCCGTACAAAACAGCTGCTGAGATCGTCTTTGAGGACTGCCACTCTGACCATGTCACCTCCTCCTTTGTGTCTCCACATTTTCCACTGGATCAAGTTCAATTTTCTTGATCTCATCGTCAAGGCTCTTCACAGCTCCTCTCCCTTGTCTCTTATTGCATCACCGACCCCCACCTCACTCTGCAATGATGGCAGTTTACCTGCTTTCCCCATAAATGTCTCAGCATTTCCTTCCACATCATGCCACATGCATGGAACGTGCTCCCTGACCTGAGCCAAAAGGCCTTTACTCTCACCACCTTCAAATCATTCCTCAAGACCCACCTCTGCACCATCAGTGCAACTGCTTCCTGGGTCAATCCATGTAATGAGACAGTAAACTCTTCGGGGCAGAGCTGCCTCCTCCTAGGCATCTGTACAGTGCCTCGCACCGTGGAGGCCCAATCCACATTGGGGCCTTTGGACGTGACTGCAATACAAATAATAAAGAAATAGTTTTACTGGCTGGCCTGAAGGAAAGAGCCTATAAACCAGACTCACAGCCCCTCTTTTCACCCAGAATAGGCTCCAAAACCATGCACACGCTATCGGCAATGTGGAGACTCCTCAAGGAAGCTTCTTCTTCCATAGATTGGCTTTCTGCCCAGTAACTAAAGTCTTCCGGGAAGTATAATTCTGTGTGGAGACTTTGTGAACCCAGAGGATTATCTGGGCTTCAGTTTCAGAGCAATAGTTTTGTGTGTGGCTGCTAATCTCAGAGACACGCTTTCCTGATTTCTTCCACTAAAAAGATTTTTATTTTTAATTGTGACCACTGTGGTTCACAGCTTAATTACCATATTTCTTGCATTTCTAGTGATCATCTCACCCTCTGCCAACTCTCCAACCATCCTCCTAACTAAGTGTGCAGCACGGGCAGGGTTCCTGCCAAACAGCATCTTAGGTTCATCTGAGCACAGAGGAGTTTACAGAGCACAGATTGTGTCCCCTGCCTCTCACGCACAACCAGACTTCCCAAGAAAAGGCAGCAGGAGCTGTAGGCCATCAGGCTCAGGCATATCCTCTGACGGTGATATTGAGAGGTGGTGGACAGGAAGGCATATGAAATGTTAAAAATAATCTCTTCTTCTGCTGGCTGGAGACCCAGAAAGAGGACAAAAGTGACTATCCGGAATGGGGAGCAGGACTGTGATTAAAAATGTCACACTTTGAAAACATCAGAGGGGCTAGAGAACTTTTAGAACCTTGATTTTCAGAGTTCTTGGGCCTTGTTTAAGATTTCTTATCCTCAAGAAATACTTGGAAACCTAGATTCCGAATGGGCCATGTTTTAACACAGACATGTGTACATAATAAAATCCCCACTCCTCCCTTTCCATTGCCTTGCTGTCCTGACCCTGAGCATGTTGTAACCACTGAGATGTAGGTACAGAAACTTTTGTAAAGCAGGCTCTGAATGCGGAGATGTGGTATGATGGATGAATCCAGTTGAAGGCTGGCTGAATATGGATGGATTTCAAAAAACAGTTTTATTTTTACTTAAGAAAGAAAGAAAGAAAGAAAGAAAGAAAGAAAGAAAGAAAGAAAGAAAGAAAGAAAGAAAGAAAGAAAGAAAGAAAGGTGATTCATTTCTCAGTTACTTTCAGGGTAGAACAATTATGGCCACTTGAGTCTTGAATTCGCCCTTTGTTGATTTTCTTAAAATGAACTAATTTCTTCAGCAAAGCAGCAGGATAAGTTTCCCCAGCCTGCTCCAGCACTGTGCACCATTCCTCCCCTTGCAACTTGGGGAAGCCAGTCACCAGGTCTGTCCAGGCCTGGCCTCACTGTGGAGACGGACGGAACAACGATGCCAGCTAGCGTCAGTTGCACTGTGAACAGTTGTCCCTTAGAAACTCTGCTGAGCCCACACAGGTGCTATGTAACTGGCAGGCGGGGTTGCCTGAAACACCCCACCCTGTTGGCAGGTGTTAACCCCGTCTGAGCAGCATTACTTGGGTTCTGCTGACTCAGTCAGGCGTCTCATTATCTTACTTGTATAGAAGGGTGGTGGGAGCGGCTCTGCAGAGAGCGAGGCACTAGGGAGTAGACGGAGCAGTCTGGGGGGTAGAATCCTAAAGCAGAGGAGCCTGGGAGAAAGTTTAAGATACGAATTATGTTGCTGTGGCAGTACAGTTCACTTCTGTGTTAATCAAGCCAAACCCCAGGGAGCCGGTGAGTTCGGACTTCATGTGGCATGTGGCCTGTGTCTGACAGCAGCTTGTGCATGGCACCCACTCACAAGCCACTGAACACCCAGCCATCATGTGGTAATGAATTTCAATCATGACCAGCCTGGACTAGATTAAAAATTGGAGACCTAGGGTGAAAGGCCTAGCAGCCTCTTTCTAATGCCATGAGCCAAAGAGCCCTCAAACTTTCCTTTGTTGAACAAACATCAGGTGAAGATGATGCCATAAAACATCCTGGTAGATGATGCTCAAAAATTTAATGCTCAAATTAACTCCCATCTGATTCTTGCCTATGATTGGAACGTAAGAACGGCCATACTGGGTCAGGCCAATGGCCTATATAGCCCAGTATTCTCTCTGACAGTGGCACGTGCCAGGTGCTTCAGCAGGAATGAACAGAACAGCACAATTATTGAACTGGCAGTTGGAGGTGTAGAGACATTGGGAGCATGGGGTTGCGCCTCTGACCATCTTGGCTAACAGCTCTTGATGCACCTTTCCTCCATGAATTATCTAATTATTTTCTGAACCCAGTTATACTTTTGGCCTTCTCAACATCCCCTGGCAACGAGTCTCATCGGTAGACTGTGTGTTGTGTGAAGAAGTGCTTCCTTATGTTTGTTTTAAACCTGCTGCCCCTTAATTTCATCTCGTGACCCCTAGTTAGTGTGTTAATGGATAAATAACACTTTTGTATGCACTGTCTCCACACCAGTCTGATTTTATAGACTTTTATCCTATCCCCCCGTAGTCATCTCTTTTCTAAACTGAACAGTCCCACTCTTTTCAATCTCTCCTTATACAGAGGCTGGTCCATCCCCCTAAACATTTTCGTTGCCCTTCTCTGCACCTTGTCCAATTCTAACATATCATTTTCGAGATGGGGTGACCGGAATTGCATGCAGTATTCAAGGTGTGGATGTACCATCAATTTATAGGGTGACATTACGATATTTTCTGTTTTATTATTTATCCCTTTCCTGATGGTTCCAAACATTCTGTTCGCTTTTTTGACGGCCGCTGCACACCGAGTGGATGTTTTCGGAGAACTGTCCACCATGACTCCGCGATCTCTTTCTTGAGTGGTGACAGCTAATTTAGTCTCCCTCATTTTATATGTATAGTTGAGATTATTGTTTTCCAATGTAAATTACTTTGCATTTATCAACATTGAATTTCATCCACCATTTTGTCACCCAGTCACCCAGTTTTGTGAGATCCCTTTGTAACTCTTTGCAGTCTGTCTTGGATTTAACTATCTTGAATCATTTTCTATCAACTGCAAATTTTGTTCCCTCACTGTTTGCCCCTTTTCACAGATCATTTATGAACATGTTGAACAGCCCAGGCCCAAGACAAATCTTTGGGGGAACCCTGCTATTTACTTCCCTCTGCTGTGAAAACTGACCATTTATTTCTACCTTTTGTTTCCTACCTTTTAACCAGTTACAGATCCATGAGAGAACCTTCCCTCTTGTCCCAGGGCTGTTTACTTTGCTTCAGAGCCTGTGGTGCGGGACCTTGGCGAAAGCAGAGACTGGGCATGCTGAAGGGGGCAGAGCTTTTCAGTTCAGTAGGGTGTCTCCAGCGCCATGTGAGGGATGGGTGGTTCAGGAATCCCACTCCCTGCTGGAGTCAGGGGTGGGGTAGCCCCCAGCAGTTACTCGCTCTTTGTCCATTTTCTCCCTGTCTTTCTCCTTCTAGTCTTCTACCCTGGGTGTTTATTTTACTTTCTATTTCTGTACTGTTTTGCAGCTCCCTCTCCCCGCTCCGCACTCACCGGAAGGACACAGGGTGGGGCAAGTGATGTAATGTATTTAGGAGCACCCTTAGAAGTAAAGAAAATTAAAGGGCTCCTCTTAAATGACCAGGAACCAATTCTCATCCCACACACCTCGTGCGCTGCTGACGTGAGGGGCAGGACAGCTTCCCCAGCCTCTTATACCTTTGTAGTTTGTGGATTTGCACTTAGGGTGCGACAGACACCCCAGGAACATTTTGCCGGGTTCCCAAGTGCGCACACGATCCTGTGCAGGGAGTATCAAAGACTGGACACTGCACAGAGCACACAGGAATCTTTGCAGCATTCGAGGAGAATCTGGGCCATGAAAAGATGGGGAGTGATTTTGTTTGCGATACCCACAGGTCTGACAGGAAGCTTAGAGAAGCAGGAGGCCCCTGCACTGGGTTTGGAAGGACGATATGGGCACATCTCGGGGTTGAAGCCCAGTTCTGGGAGGCCTGTTTACACAGGCAGATTGCAGGGTCCCTGGAAGCTGGAGTGAGTGACTAAGTGGTGTTTTTCTGCGGTGCAGGGAAGCTGAGCCAGGGATCAACTGTTGTCTTTCCGAGTGCAGTGAAAACCAGAACTATGTGGGCTGGCAATTACTGCCTCAAGAGGGGGAGCGTGCTGTCATGGAAACGGCGGACAATAGCCTAACAAACAGAGGCAGGCAGAGCCAAGCAGGCCTGGGCTAATCCAATCTAAGCCACGCAGGTGTGACTTTCCCAGGCTAGGGGGGCCGAGGAGGTGAAGCGCAGGGACACTGCAGCCCTAGAGAGGGTGCCAGAAGTACATTTGGCTCGATGGAGGAAGCCAGGCTTGGAGCCCGAGAGGCCCTTTCTATTACTCACTGCCTGAGCAACTTTCTGGGGCTTTTGAGAGCTGCCTTCAGATGTTAGCCTGCCTGGCCGGGCCGCCTGCTCACTCTGCCTTTGCTGCTCACTTTGGAAGTTCCCTGCCTTGATTCCTTCCCCTTGTCCCTCTGAATCTGGGATGGGCGTTACCACCCTCCCTTTTGTTGATCTTTGTGGCGCGAGGACAGATGGGTATTTCAAGAGCAGCCATCCCCAGACTCCCATTCTGGAAACCTAGCCGCTGGGCTGCCCTTTATAGGAAGAGGGAGGAAGCACATTCCAGTGGTTATAGTCGGTGACAGGGAATCAGGGCCGCTGGTTCCATTCCTGGGTGCACTGACTCATTGTAGGGACCCGGGCACAATCTCCTCCCCTCTCTGTGCAGCACACCCCTGGTGACATGGTGCCGTGGTAATAAATGGAGTGAGTACTCAAAATTTTAAGACAGGGTTTTTTTTAAATCCCAAACAATGGTGGTGACATTGTGGCTTAAACAGCAGCTGCTTTGAACACAAATACAGTAAATAACAAAGAATAAAATAATAACACTAAAATAATAATAAATCATATAATAAAATGTAATAATTAATAATACACAGTCTGGCATTTCCAGAGATTTCCCGCGGCCTGATAGGACATACTGCATGTCTCTGAAGTAAGGAATTCCATATAGACAGCAAGGCCCATTTGGATGTGTTCCTGTCTATTGCCTCAATAATATGCTGTAAAAAATTAATGAATACATATGTAACGGATAGAGCAGAGCAGCTTGGAGAATGAGCCAGTCCTATCTGTCCACTCAGTAATATGCATTTTAAAACCTGCCTCAGTATATAGTTACCCAAGAGACTGGGCGCTGGATTCTGTCCTCAGCTGTGCTGGTGTAAACATGGAGTAGTACCATTGCCTTCGCCAAGTGCAGCATGGACAGGAACAGGGCATCTCTTCAGAAAACAGCTCTTTCAGGGCATGTATGCTCACAGATCATGGTTTATTCATCATTTTAATTTGATTTTAAAAGAAAAAATAATTTAAAACTTAGGTTTTAGTGTAAAAATCATTTTGAACAGGTGATTTAAACCAGCAAACTCCCTGAAACTCTTAGCAGGTGGGAGGGGGGTGGAATTTTCAGACCCAGTCACCTAAACAGATGAGCAAATCCTGCATACTATGGAGGTATCTGTGAGCTCCAGGTTTGAACAATCTTTCACTCTCCCTCTTGGGTCTTTAGGAAAATAGAACAGGAACTTTATCCCAAAATTCCCGGGTGTCTTTGGCTGCCTTTCATTTACTTAAACAGATTTTTTTATTTAGTCATGTGTCTTGTGTGCATAAGGAGCAACAATCTGGCCCCGGTGTTGGACACTGGCCCCATGGATTTAGCAGGGGACAATTTGCTGTGGTCTCTTGCAGTGAATGTGACTATTTTGCAGAATACTTGGGGACCAGCTCGCCCTCAGCCCAAGCCTAGAAATCTGACGTTGGAACCAACAGGAGTTGCACAGGGGGAAATATGCTCCCTGTGCCCAGCTATTTAGAGACAAGTCCCTGCATGTCAGGATGGCCGTGAAGCAGGTACTTCACAAACAAAAGGAAGGAAGGTTCAGATCAACCAACTTTACATGCAGGAGATTTCATGAGCAGAGGTTCTAACTGGGAAACCAATGGTGCATCGTTTACTGGCCCTGTTCACGCTACATCATCAGGGCCGAATCTCCCAACATCACAAATGAAGGCAGCGCATCCTCTCTCTATTCCTGGCTGAAATCAGCGCCTGAACGAATGGCAGCTGACTAAATCTGAGCCGTGGTGAAACTGAGCTGAAGCTGGTGAGAAGAAAGAAGCACGAAAGAATTCGCTTCCTCAGTAACATCCCCGCGATAAAGGGCCTGCGTCCTTCTGGACTTGTCACAATTGGTGCCCAATGAGCCATTGTGACAAAAAACTCTCTCCTCCATCCACAACTGGCTGGAGAACCCCTCCCATTGGCTAGCTGGCCAGTGCCTGGGCGACTCCCCAGACGTGATCACTGCAATTCCTTGTGTCTAGGCAGGAAGCTACATGCTCTGAAAGAGCTCTGGCTGGTGAGAAATGGGGCAGCCTGTCCAGTTAGCAGCACAGGTCACCCCCGGGCTCCACTCACTATGCCAGAATCCCACAGAATGCAGAGTCCAGTCCCAGGTCTCTGCCAGCATTTACAGACTTGCCTGGAACAGGCCTGAGCGCCCTGAGAGATTCACATCTCCCTCGACAGTGGGGCAGCTTCAATCGGACAGAGGGGGGGAGTCCCATATGAGATTAACCCATAACCCAGTGGTTAGATCACCCTTGTGAGAGATTGGAGACCCTGCTTCAAATCCCCTCTCCCCCTCTAGCCCGGAGGAGAGAACTGAATCTGGGTGCCCCTATCCCAGCTGAATGCGCTAACCCTGGGGATAAAAGTGAGAAGATGGGTGGGCACCATCACCTCTGCCTCCAGCTGCTTTGTGTGGTGTGAGGAAGTGCCAAACTCATTCTCAGGGGGCAGGTTCCCGTTTGCAGATCACTAGCAGAAATAGGAGCTTCTCTGCAGCCCGGATTTAGGCGTCTATCTCTGGGGATGGGAGTGGGGCCTTAGGACTCATCCCTCTTGTCAGCATGTCCCCTTGGCAGCTTAGCGGGCTCCCTGCCTCATGCGCTGGTTTTTGGGGATCCTATTTGTAGGCACCATCCGTCCCCATTCATTGTTCAAGGAGCCTGAGCGCCTAGCTCAGGCTTTGTAGATCGCAGTGCTGTTCCGGGGATTTTCCAGGCACATCAAAGTCCCTTTGTAGGTCTGGGCCATAGAGAAAAGAAACAAAGTGACACGGCATACTCCTTAATATCAAACCAGGAGCCCACGGCCTGCCGGCATAACCCCTTTGATCCCAGCCTACCTCGTAGATCTTCTGGGCCCCTTTGAACGAGCACCTCCCACTGCAAGTTATCATTGATTTTTTTCAGTACCTCTTATTTTTGCAGAAGTCAGATAATTCATTGTATCCTATGATTTTTAAAGGCAATTAAAGCGAGGACAAGGTAAGAGGTTAGCAAAATCTCTCATTCTTTAATATATTGCATTTTCTCATTAATTCTTTAATCTCGTGCTAAATTCTCCTAGGCATCAGGCCAACTTCCTGCCCACTTGAACTCGCTCTGAGTTATGACTGAAGCAGGTAAGGCCTCAGCCTGCTCCGCAGCGTTCCGAGCCGCCCTCTGCTTGCTGCTACTTCCTACCATAGGCCTCCCCAAGCCGCGGGTCATTGTGGATCAGCCCAGAGCCATTGTAGGGCCACACACGGGGCAGTGTCACCCTGTTGGCAGCTTTTCTTTCTGACCCTTGGCAAACTGCTTCTGCCTTTGCGCGGCGGGGGGGAGGGGGGCAGTTGTTTCACTTTTCCACAAGCCACCAGGCTTGGGTTTTTCGTTCGTTTCTGAGGGTCAGGGTGAAGGAGCTAGGCGCTTCCCTGAGGTGCCAGGCCCATCGAACTGCTCTCCTCAGTGCCAGGCACCGAGCCAGCCCCAGTCGGGAGATGTACCCCACGTCCCCTCAGTCCCTGCACCAGGCTTAGCATGGGCCTCAGAATGGTGTGGCGGGGGACTGGCCCTTTGAAGTGAAGCGGATCCAGGGCTCCCAGGCTGGCCAGTTGAGAGGTGGGAGCAGCATCTGGGGTTACCACGGGTCAGGGAGCTTCAGAGAAGGAGGAGATCCCAGGGCTTGTAGGGAGAGCTGGCGACAAACTGGCAGATGAGGAGGTCAGTAATGTTATTAAGCACAAACAAGTTGACTTAGGTGCCCTCATGCAGACTGGGGTTTCAACAGTGACTCAAATGTGAGCTAAGGAAGGAATGGCAAGACCTGTGGGCACATGAAGCAAAGGGGAAGAAATCCCATGAAGTTTGGCCAGCAGTTGAAAATGTTGCTCTAATCCAAGACCTGGAGGGGTAGAGCAAGTGGCTCTGTTCAGAAGTGTCCTGTGGATTGACTAGTGATCTATTTCTAATTAACAAACATAAGGATACACTATGTGAAACACGTATGGTCCAGGAAACCTTATGCAATCGATTACACAGAGCGTACCAGTGAAAGGAGATATTTATATGGAAAACTCAGAAGCCTTAGTTAGAGTAACAACATTTTCTTTGCAACACCTGGACAGAATAGGAGGAAAATTAGGCCCAGTTAGGAAAACCATTCTGCAATTCTTTCAGAATACTGGGAAAGGTGACAGACCCCAAATCTCTCAAATACAGGGAATGGCCGTTATAAACTCAGGAAGCGCTGAGCCCCAAAACCAAGAACAAGGAGGAAGAGAAGTCGTCCCTGAAGGAAAGGTAGGAGGTTGCTGGGGAAAGGCTGAGGCAAGAGGGCCTGTTTTGGAGTCTTTAGGGGCCAGAGATGGGAAGTGGGAGGGAAACCTGGTTGGGATAGGGTGTGTACCCCAGGCAGACCCTGAATGGGTTAATGTGGCCTGAGATGCCAGTTACTTATCTGACTGCAGGTAGTGCAGAGCCAGGCTTAATTGCTCATGAAGCCGAGCTGGGCAGGAGCTGGTTAGTATAAAGGCAGGGAAAGAGCCTCTCCTTCTCGTCTCTCGGAAGTGGGAACCCAGGGGAAAGATAAGCCCTGGGGTCCTAGCACTGAAAGAAAAGTCAACCCAGAGACGTTGGGGGGGGAAGCCTGAGAGAGTCTGAGTAAGAAGAAGCCCAGGGAAATAGCAGCACAGGGTGGGACTGTGCAGACCTTGGCTGCTGGTTACAGAGTTCCTGGGCTGGAACCCACTGTAGGGGGAGGAACTGGGTTCTCCTACCAGCCTCTGGTGAAGTGGCATGAGCCCAGAGTCCGGGGCCAGAGACCTTACATATTAATAGAGTGACCTGGCCAGAGGGCCAAGTTACAGAAGAGAAACCACTGCAGGGAACAAGCCAGTGTCAGCAGGGGGCTTGAGAAGGAGCGACAGCTGCTATGTCAGGCCTGGCCATGAGGATGTGCTCTGGCCATGAGTGAACCGCTTTACTTCAGTGTTAGGGTGTCCAGCTATTATGCTGCTGGAGACTGGCACATAATAGGCAGCGCACTGTGCCGTGAAAAAGCCTGGCCTGGGTGCTCTGCGGCTGACACCACGGGAGGAACAGAAGCTAGTGGATACTGGGGAGGTGGAACCTCGGGAGCGGGGGCCAGGAAGCCCCAACACAGCCATGAAGTTGGGCCTCTCCAGGCAAGACTGTGCGCTGGGTTAGAGCAGGTGCAGCTGCTCATGGCAGCATCTGCCTCTCCTGAGGGGTGGAAATGCTCCTGGAAAAATCACACCTGGAGTCAATGCTGCAACAGGCAGGCGTAACTCCCACACTGTACTGCAGCCCCTGGCAATGCTGGGGTGGCCTTGCCAGGTGCAGGGGAGGGCCGTACCCTGTGTGGAGTTGCAGGTTCCCAAGCCCCAGGGCTGCTCTCCATACTGCTCTAACAGGAGGGGAACATGGATCTGAAATGCTAGCAGGGAAACTCCTGGACCTGCCTGGGCCTCTGCCCCACTCAGGTGCGGGTGACCTGGTCCCGAAGTGGGAAGTAAAAGCGATCAAAAGGAATCCCCTGCCAAATCTCTGCTCTCATTCACAATCCACACATGCAGAAATGGTGAGGCTGAGGAGTAAGAAATGCTGAGTGGGAAAGAAAGCAATGTGCAACATTTCTAGCTTCAGCCATTTATACCAGAGAGATAATGATTTAATTGCTATTAATTGGGGTCTTTGCAAACATGAACATATCATAATTCTGTAAATCAACAATATTTCTGCTCAATGAATGTAAAATCAAAATTATTTATGAAGTGTTAATTTAGTTTGGAATTCAAAGTTTAAATCCACAAATTCTGGGTAAGTGCAATCTGGTTTGCCAACCAAAAGCCTTCAATAGTGAACTAATTAGAAAACATTGACTCAAAGACAGCAATAGAAGTTCACTTCTTAACGAAAGAGCGTGGAGCAGTGTGGCTGTGAGCTTTTTCTGTGCAGATGGTGCAACAAGAAAGGAGCAAAATGTAGGAGACAACTGGAAAGATGAGTCTTTATGTAACACAGGCGTGTGTGGGCGCGGGCGCGTGTGTGATGTCGATATGTGTATAAGGATAAGCAAAATGTCACAGATTCAGACATACAGCACTTGCAGACAGTGAAATGACTGGCAGAGCCACCACTTGCTAATTTAGAGATAATTTACCGTTTTACTTTTAAAACATAATAGCAACACAGGCACCGGCTATGTGAAATAGCACCCAAGCTTAAGGGGCTTCCTATTTTTCTAGGGCAGTTGTTGTCCTCTGAACTGGCCACTTGGGATGCACTGACTATGGGGAGAGCTGTAGCTACTGGGAAAATGTACGTATAATGAATGCGGCTAGTTACTGGGCCCCTGCATCAGGCTCTGGAACTGTAGGATCTGGTGCATGCCTCCCTGCTCTGAGCATCACAGCAGCGTGCTACCCATCCCTGTGTGGTGCAGGACACCTGCATCCTTTGCTTTTTATTTCTTCAGCAGTCCTGACCCATTACACCTCCTTCAGCTGGGCTTCTCTGAACAGCTTCACAGAACTGTTAGGGAGCTAGTGGAAAGTTCTGTCTGCTTTTCCTGGAAAGAGCTTACAGCATTTAAACATATTTGTAAAAGCTCCCTGCTGCAGTTACCTAACTGAAAACTTCAGCTCTCATGGCTGGGCCCTTCCAGGTTACATTTGGGGAAGCAATGGCTGAATTCACAATGGCAGAAGTTCAAATAAAATATTCTCTGGATGACTTGTGACTCGTCGCATGAGGTCTCCCTTTGGAAATGCTGGAAGATTTCTCTTTTCAGGGCTAGAATTTTACACTCTTCTTAGGCAGATCCAATATTAACATCCTGAATATTTACCTGTTTCATTTTGGTTCCCTCTTCTTGGGAATACTTGCTGCCTCTTTCCTTTCACTAGGCATAACTTTCCTTAAATACTGCAAATACTAAGGCCTTTGAATCTACAGAAATAAATTATTACCACACAGTGAAAATGCTACTGTATTCCAAACACTGGCAAGAAAGCAAAGAGGCTCATGTCCTGCCAGTTCTTAATAGGACACATATTTAAACTGCATGTGGCTTGCAAGCTGCATGTTTATTTAAACAAGGGTTTCAAAGTAGTCAGGGACAGAGGTTGCTACAAGTTCTTATCATCAGAAACAATAGTGCTGAAACTATCCGGAAGGAGGATTATAAGCAGAGTTACTTTATGCAGAATAAATCAATGATAAACTTTCAGCACAACTAATTTTAACCAATGAAAAAGTATTTCTGGATGCTAACTCCCTCCTTGTGGATGTGCACATGCTCTCAAGATGGTTCGGGGCCTATTACGAGATGAAATGATTTATTTTGGGTTTCAAACAGTTTAAATAAATCTTGCTTTTACTCTTTGAATTATTTATTTTTTCTAGCAGAGCCTGTGATACGACATTGTGCGTAGCTATTTTTACAAGGAATCCCAAGAAGACTAGTCAAATCTTTCCATTCACCCAACAGTAAAAGGCTTTTTGTGACATCCAAAAACTTGAGACATAACAGGTAGTAAGGGGCACTCAAACCATGAAGGGGCCCCGCTGCAGAGTGCACAAGCTGTACCCCCAACTGGTTTTCATTTTATGGACAGTCCCCCATTGTGCCTCAAATTTCCCTACTCCTGCAATCCTGGGGCCGGTTTTGTTCAACATCTCCATTAATGATCTGGAGGATGGTGTGGATTGCACCCTCAGCAAGTTCTCAGATGACACTAAGCTGGGGGGAGAGGTAGATATGCTGGACAGTAGGGATAGGGTCCAGAGGGACCTAGACAAATTGGAGGATTGGGCCAAAAGAAATCTGATGAGGTTCAACAAGGACAAGTGCAGAGTCCTGCACTTAGGACGGAAGAATCCCATGCACTGCTACAGGCTGGGGACCGACTGGCTAAGCAGCAGTTCTGCAGAAAAGGACCTGGGGATTACAAGGGATGAGAAGCTGGGTATGAGTCAGCAGTGTGCCCTCATTGCCAAGAAGGCCAATGGCATATTGGGCTGCATTAGTAGGAGCATTGCCAGCAGATCAAGGGAAGTGATTATTCCCCTCTATTCAGCACTGGTGAGGCCACACCTGGAGTATTGCTTCCAGTTTTGGTCCCCCCACTACAGAAGGGATGTGGACAAATTGGAGAGAGTCCAGCGGAGGGCAACGAAAATTATTAGGGGGCTGGGGCACATGACTTACGAGGAGAGGCTGAGGGAACTGGGGTTATTTAACTGCAGAACAGAAGAGTGAGGGGGGATTTGATAGCAGCCTTCATCTACCTGAAGGGGCTGTTCTCAGTGGTGGCAGATGACAGATAAGGAGCCAATGGTCTCAAGTTGCAATGGGGGAGGTCTAGGTTGGATATTAGGAAACACTATTTCACTAGGAGGGTGGTGAAACACTGGAATGGGTTCCCTTGGGAGGTGGTGGAATCTCCTTCCTTAGAGGTTTTTAAGGTCAGGCATGACAAAGCCCTGGCTGGGATGATTTAGTTGGGGTTGGTCCTGCTTTGAGCAGGGGGTTGGACTAGATCAGGGATCTCAAACTCAAATTACCAGGAAGGCTGCACAAAGACTAATACATTGGCCCGAGGGCGGCATCATTGACAGTGCCCCACCCTGGCTGCCCCTGGCCTCGCCCCCACTCCACCCCTTCCATGAGGCCCCGCCCCTGACCCACCTCTTCCCACCCCTTTCCCGCCCCCATTCCAACCCCTTCCCCAAATCCCTGCCTCTTCTCCGCCTCCTCCCCTGAGCACATGGCTCCCCGCTCCTCCCCCTCCCTCCTGGAAACCACTAAGTGCCGCCAAACAGCTGTTTGGCCGCAGGAAGCGCCTGGAGGTAGGTAGAGAAGCCGGGATAAGGTGCACTGGGGGTGGGGGAGGGGGGAGGGGAGCTTGGCAGCCACAGGAAATAACTAGAGGGGGGCATGGGGAGCTTGGCGGGCCACAGCAAACAGGTGGCCCATGGGCCGCATGTTTGAGAACCCTGGACTAGATGACCTCCTGAGGTCTCTTCCAACCCTAATCTTCTATGATTCTGTGAATCCATGAAGTCCTTTGAACCATGTCCCACAGGCCTTCCTTGTTCACTGCTCATGTTGGCTTCAGTAGGAGTAAAATTTCATAGAATAAGGACTGCAGGACCTGACCCCCTGTTCAGAGTAATTTAAGTGGCAGAAGCTGCGTGTAAAGAGAACCTTACAACCAAGAGCTGGAAAAAACAGTATAGGTCATCTGTACTAGGGCCATGGCTGTCATCATGCGTACACACAAGGGACAGAATTAAAATTGTGTGAGAAACAGTAAACCTGGCATTTCTGAATTTTTGAATGCTTGACTTTGCATCCTAAATAATAGTCTTTGGGCAGTTTGTAAAATATAAAGGGGGGAAGAGGCATTAAAAGAAAAATGTCAGAATGTATTTTATTATGTAACAGCCTCGTCATCATACATCAGCATTTGAACTCAGACTTTTAACTGCGAACCACAGACTGCTACTCCCAGAGGTACAGGACTAGCAATGTTAGCTGGTGGCCGAAGGCTCTTATCCCAGAGTGGTGATGGGCTGCTGGCACCCTGTGCTGGACCCAGGAGTGGAGTATGGGGTGGTTGCAGAGAAGCTTACCTACCTCTTTTTCTTCTGTGTGTGTGTGTGTCTCTCTCTCACTCACGCACACCCTGGAAGTGGGAATCGGGCCACGTGGTGCATCGGAGCGGGGGATGGGCTGCTGGGTTTGGGAAGGGGGTTGGGTGAAGGGGGGCCCAGACTTGGCGCTCTGCCACCCAACATTCCCCCACTGTTGCAGCCACTCTGGCAGAGCCCAGGCATTCCCCGGGCGACGTCTGCTGCTGCTCCAGCGTCAGCCGGGCCTGGTCCTTGGGGATGTTCACGCTCAGTTGTTGTCATGCTGCTACCAACGCTGCTGCTGAGGGCACAATCGAGGGGAAGGACATGGTGTTTTCCTTCTTCGTTTCTTTTCCGTTAACAGGTTTTATATCAGCTGGATCCCAACAGACGTTCATGGGACACGTGAAAGTTCATGGGATGCTTCTCTAGCCCCAGGTCTTTGTCCCTGCGTCATCTGAAAGCCCTGCTTTAAACAGGGGAGGTGTGAGAGCTTCTCAAAGGAAAGCTCACAAGAGTCTTTTGTCAAGGAAAGTGACAGACGAGCTAAATATAAGAGTCGCTGCCAGATCCCTCCACAGGTAGTGTGCAGAAGACTTAACCGTATTGTAACAGGGTCATGTAACTGGGCTGAAGCCTGGCGGCGGTTATTATACCCTGTATTTGTATTACAGTAGCATTTAGCGGCCCCCTCGTGCAGGGTGCTGCACAGACACATAGTAGGAGATAGTCTCTGCCCCAAAGAGCTTACAGTGCTAGTGGAGAAGACAACAGAGGCACAGAGAGGCAAAGTGACTGGCCCAAGTTCACACAGCAGGTCAGTGGCAGGGATAGAACACAAGTGTCACGGTGCATGAGCCACTAGGCCTTGCTACTTCCTGATAATTAAAGTTCCTTGACTACTAGAAGTTGTAACCATGTGTGACAGGTTGCCTCCCCACCCCACCCCAGATATGAATTTTCACAAACTGGGATTAATAATAAATTTATTAACTATAAAAGGCAGATTTTGTTTTGTTTAATTGATTATAAGAGATAGCAAACAGGACAAAGCAGTTTACCTTAGTAAATAAACAAAACCCGCAAACTGAGCTTAACACACTAGATAGATAGGATATAAATTAGCAAATGCTCACCCTGAGTGATAAACAGGCTGACGGATTCTTAAGGCACAATTTGCCTTGGCTTTCCCAGGTTTTCATACACAGGCTAAAAAATCTTCATCTGGGACCAACACTTCTCAGAGTTCAGTCTTTGTTCCTCAGGTGTTTCCAGGTGTATTGTTGTAGGGAGAGTGAGGTGATGTCAGTGTCCCCCTTTTATACCTTCTCCCCACTTGCTGGACAGCTCTTTTGCTGTGTCCTGTGTCAAACAGTTCCCATGGCGTAGCACTATCTCTGAGAGGTTTCTATTGCACACAGTTTCTGGGGTGGCCTTGTGCTTGCGTGCATTTCTTCAATAAGCCACTAACATTGTTTGGCCTTTCATACCTGAAAGGCTGCTTGAGAGTGTCACCCAAAGAAGCACATTTGAAATACAGATACATGGTCAATATTCCTAGCTTCAGATATGAAAATGATACATGCATACAAATTGGATAAACACATTCAGTAGATCAGAACCTTTCCAATGATACCTTACATGAGTCATCTTGCATAAAGTATATCTTAGTTATGCCATAGTCATATCATAACATTATTTCTATGAAGAATGTGGGGAGTAACGTGACACCATGTTCCCCGACTTTGGTGCTTTTGTAATGTGGCTGGGCTCCCTGGTTGCTGAGCTGAGCAGATTAGGGTCAGTTCCCTGCCAATGACAAGTTACGGCTTCTGTACCATTGGGTGTGACTGACACCATTCCAGAGAGCCCAGTTCACAGAATTCCAACCTAGCATCTCGCAGGACACTCTGCAGAGGGTGAGGACGAGTGTCAGGGCATTTGTTATTTAAGCAGCATCGTAAAGCTTTAGCCATTCAAACCTGCAATAATTGCTCACTCGCTGGCCCAGCATGGTTAGTGGCTTGCCTTAGCCTTTGGAACTGAATATATAAACTGCTGACAAGAACACACAATGCAGTGGAAATGTTAAGACAGACAACTAGTCTGTGGCAGGGAATCCAGCTTCTCAAAGAGTTTCAAAATGGGGGTTTCATTCTTCTCTACAGGATGTAGCTTGTGGGATGGTGCAGTGGCAGGATAGCACCATATGAAGCCAGGACTGAGCAGTATCGAAGGACCGAGGCAGGCTCAGAATTCCTTTGGTTTCCCTGAGCTGCTGCAGAGGCTAGGTGCCCAGGAAGAGGGGCTTTGCTAGTGATTCACACTTTCCCAAGGCACGGTAATGAGTTCAGTATATGAACCAGGTTCTGGAATCTGCGTGGAGACCATTTATTTTATTTATGAAGATACTTTTTTGTGCCTATGTTTGGAAAGTTGCAGTCTAACTCAGTGTAACGGCACTTGCGGGGAGGAAATCACCTGTGTTCTTAATTACAACAGACACTGCTAAACTATTCCTGAATTATTTATAAGTAATAAAGCCCATGGCAGACTCCCACGTGAGTGCATGTGTTCCAGACGAAAAGCCACAGCCATCACAGACAGGCCTGGGGCAGCACCATGGTACTGAGAAGTGGGTCTGGCTGAGAATGCTGGAAGATGTGCGGCAAAGGGCAAATTCAAACTCTGCTGGTGGAGAGGTTCTGAAACAGCGATCAAAGGGCTTCCCTCAGTCTAGCACTGAGTACCTCCCCATCTTTATCCTGTATTTACTAAGCCCTCTGAGGTAGGGAAAGGCTCCCAGGTTACAGATGGGCAACTGAGGCCCAGAGAGACTGCGGACCAGATTTTTAAAGTTATTTAGGCACTGACACACCCCACTGATTTAGGAGCCTAGGTGACATGTCCAAAGTAGCAAATGACATTTGTGGCAGAGACAGAAATTGAATCCCAGTCACCTGCTGGCCTGTTGCTGCCGGGGCTTATTTGCCTTGTGTCCAGGTCACTGGCAGGGCTGAGCGAATACCTGGTTTTTCAGTCTATTGGCTGGACCGAAAATTTTAAAAAATCATTTGGGGTCAAACAAAATATTTAATTCAACCTGAACCGAAACGTTGTGTTTTCAAAGATTTGTCATTTTTTTAAAATAAAAGTGGAGTAAATTTCAAAACAAAAAGTTGTTTTGAACTGAAGTGTTCCCTTTAGAAAACATCAAAATGAAACATTTTGATTTTTTTCACAATTGTTTTTGTTTGTTTGTTTGTTTGTTTGTTTGTTGTTGGTCAGAAAAAAAGCCAACAAACTTCGCCAAGTTCGTACAATGTTGCAGTTGACCCAAATCTGCCTTTTTCAGAAAAAAGTAGTTTTGACTGAAAACTTTCAGGTCTCGTCACTGGCTCAGCTGCCCCTCGTTAGCTTCCCTCCCGGCCTTTCCAGAGACCATTCAGCTGTGCAGGTGTGAATGTAACCTCAGTCACACAGCAGCACACCACGGCTATCCACTCAGCCAGCCATGTGTCGCATGGGAGACAGCTTGTGACTATGGAGTGACCAGTGGCGGTTTATAGTTTGGCCCTGGCCCCCGCAGCGCTCAGAGGGATGGAGGTTTTGGGGACTGGCGCTGAAAGGGAAGATGGGCCTAGACACCCTAGTTGGCTCTGGACCCAGTTCCCCAGAGTTTGGGCAGATCAGTAGGGTGGCTGAGGCCCATCTCCAGCACCAGGTTAAATTTCACGCCTGGCGCCTGCTTACATCTCACTTCGCTTTGCAAAGCATTAATCCTCTGGGTACCACACACTCAGCTTTGCAAAGTGATGCTCTGAGTGTAGACTCCATGGACTCTGTGCCTAAGGGGCAGCCCGGGCCCAGAGAGCCTTTACAAATCCCATCCATCCTTAGACAGTGTTTAGGAGAGATCTCACAGCAAGCGTGCCCCTGCACACTGAGACGGCTCTGTAAGAACAAGGGAGTGTGGCCCAATGGAGCCCCTAACCAGTGATGTCTGTGGGGCCAGGCCCCTCAGCCTGCAGCAGGAACCAGGAAGCATCCGGTTTAATGAGCCCTGAAAGCTGCAGGAGCCTAGCATTGGGCTTGTGGGATCACAGACCTGTCTACTGCACAGGAAATTGGCAAAGTTGTCACAGACAATTGTATCTCAACCAATCTGTAGTCAGAAAAGAGCTTGCAGACATGAATCCTTCGAGTTTACAGTTCTGTAGTCTAAATGCACCCATATGCCTTCCTAGCCTAAATTGTTGTCAGTCGCCAACCAAATCAGAGGGGAAGGATAAAGGCCTTTCTCCCTTGACCTAGTTTCACTAATCCCATCGCTGCTGCTCATGCCAGAGAATGAGGGGGAATTGTTTTAATTCACTTTGGTCTTATTAATCTTAATCAGGCTCTGAATGTGATGGGCACTTACAGCATTAAAACAGGCTGCAGGACTGCTCCCACTTGTCTCTATACAAACATCTTACCAGCGGTGATTCACGAGGCATCGGCCTGTCAGCTCGGTCCCAAAGTAAACAAACATCCCTGCGAAATGAAAAGCATTGACTGAAAGAGCTGCCAAACGTGGGAATGGCTCTGTCAGAAAATGTCACCCCTGCAGGTCTGCCCCCGTGACAACTGCAAGCAAGCAAGAAATGGGGCTGCCGGCTCGAGTTTGATGGTTCTCAGCGTGCACAGGAAGCCAGAGTCCCTGCATCAGTGAGCTGTAGATTTAATTTCTGTGGGGGGGAGCGAGGGGGGAGCACACAGGAGTCACTAGTGCACTACTCCGTGTTCGTGGGGAGGGGGCTGAGTTACGGGGTGAGGAATCCGGCCCCAGAGTGCCAGGGAAGTTAATACTACACGGCACTTCTCTACCCCTTGTATGCAAGTCTCTCGGGCGCCCTAACCATCCGCGACGTCCGCCTCACGCTGCCCTGCACCTTCTCAGGAGGCAGCTCTGCCATTACCCCGAGTTTATGGGCCCAGAGAGGTTGAAGTCACTTGCCTCAGGTGCTGACCGGAGGCTGCCCTTCCTGTCCTTTGTGTGTAGGTGAACCGTGGGCAGGCAGGTGAGACAGAATGCACCTTCTAGTAACGCGGGGTGAGATTTTTCTGCCAAAACTCTTCTTTTTTTTCTTTGGTCTGGAAAATGCAGATTCGGGGCAATTGAAACATGTTGTGTCGATTTCAGTGAATTGTTTCAGTTGGAAAAAAAAATCAGCAGTGTTGAAAGAGTTAATTTCGCCATTCCCAAAATGAAACGTTTTGCTTGTTTGGTCTAGAGCCGCCAGGCAACAGGTGCCATTCACAAAACAGGGGCAGCGCCACCAAAGGGCCCATGGCCCAGGGTAGCCACCCGGGATATGCGGGACCCAGGGTTAAATCCCTACTCGGGAGCAGAACCTTGGTCCCGGGTGTCTCTCTGCTGAGTGCCTTAACTACCTGGCTGTGGGCTATTCTGGCCTGGCCTCTCCTGTTGAAGCTGTTCTGCTTTGTGCAAATGATTAAACAGTCATTGGGCCAAAGTGAGTGAGAATGAGTCTCTAGGCTGGTGGTCAGGGCACTGACAAGTTCCCAGTGCCTCAGCCAATTACTCTGGAACTTATTTTCTATGAAGTGTCATGCTCACATGCCAGGCATGAGCGGGGGTGCCTCATTAGCACTGCACGTTGCTTCTTTTCTTTATCCATTTCACTGACGTCTCCGATGTGCCACGGCCAGTTGCTGCTACCAGACCTGCCTTGGCTAGAAGGAGAGGCAAGATAAGCTATCTCCTACTGCTGTGCCTGCAGAAACCTGCAGGGGCTCAGTAAATAAAAGGAGACTCTAACTATTATTTTTGGTAGGGACTTCCATAGAGAAAAGTAAAACTCCATAAATCAGACACAGAGCGACAATCAGCACATGCTTGGGAACAAAGTCATCCTGTAACATGTTTCAACATAAATTATATCCGCTTGATTTGAGCTTTGCTGCAAGAAGCCACAGTGCTTAAATTCAACCAGAGCTGAGTCCGTGCACATTGCTACCCATTAATAAGCATATTCATGATTATTGTCAGAAACTCCTGAGAACTGGCTGCTGAATTATTTTGCCACATCATCACCTATAGTAAACAAGATGTACGATACATTCCTCTTTTCTTTCCTGACAATCTGCTACAAATGCGGTGCAGAATTAGTGCCTAAGTTATAACCAGCAAGTGCAAAATAATACCCAGATCCCGTACGGCGGTGATACGCTACAGAGCTGCATCAGATCTGAACGGTGACATGGTTCCTGTGTTGCAAGAGATAAGGAAAGCCTACTTTTGCTCTTGGTATTAGCCCCTCTCCCTCAACATTAGAGTATATGCAGTGGGCAGAATCCAGCAGTCCTTACACATGCGGAACCCCCAGTGGTTTCACTGGGGGTTACTTATTCATAAGGATTGCAGGATTGAGCAGAGAATGTGCACTGTGCATGCAAACACATGAGCAGACAGATGCTCAAAGTCTAAATTCCAATGCAAGATAGTCTCTGTAAAGTTCCTAATGTTATCTCAACCAGCAACAATCCATTGCAGGGAAAAACAAAAGCACAAAGGATCAGAGGGGAGAGGGCATGATACCTGTTTACCACAACTGTTCTGTGAACACAGAGGAATTAGCTACCTGTGAATCAAAGACCCAGAACTTGAAACTAAGGGCTTGTCTACACTGCACGGCGGGCACTACAGCAGCACAGTAATGGTGCTCCAGCTGGGTCACTGGTGCATCGCAGGATGGATGCTTCCTACAGAGACCGCCGGGGTTCTTCCATTCCTATAGGGCAACCACCTACCCAAGGAGCAGTAGCTATGCCAGTGGAAGTGTACTTCCATCGACATAGCCACATCTACGCTGTGGGCCAGGCTGGGGAAGCTACGGTGCCTGTTACACACCCCGAGTGCCACAGCTACATCGTCCTAACTTTTACAGGTAGAATAGACTTAAAAGAGGGTTAGCCAGGCGCAACCCCCAAAAGCTCTGGAACTCTCTGCCTGGACACCCTGTCCTAGGGGGGCTAGTGCCCCCGCATACTCTGTCTGCACAATAATCACATCCTTTATTAAACCTTGCCCACAACACCTTCATGAACCCAAAGGAGAAAAACCTGGGTTTAGTCCCCTCAACTTCTGCTCCGAGTAGAAAAAACCCCGTGCACAGATCTACCTATGTGAGTGAGTAGCCAAGAGACCGGATATGATGCACAAATGATCCATGTCACACTTGTACATTCACATCCTCCTCTTCACATCGGCTTCTACAGCCCCACCATGAAGGGATCTAAGCACCTCACAACCACTCGCAATGCCTGGGAGGGCAGGAAACACGCTTCTTGTTTCATACATGGGAGACAGGGCAGTCACTTGATCTCTAAGGCTACGTCTACACTGGCAATCGAACGACAAAACTTTTGTCTTTCAGAGGTTTACCCCCCGCCCCACCAAAAGACAAAAGTTTTGCCATGACAAGTGCCAGTGTGAACAGCACATTGTCGGCAGGAGCGCTCTCGTGCTGACAACGCAAACGCTGGGGGTGGACGTTTGTCGGCTCCCCTGCAACAAAAAACAGCGGCTACACTGCGCAACTTTGGCGGCACGGTTGTAGCAACACAGCCATGTCGCTAAAAGCTGTGTAGTGTGGACCAGCCCCAAGTCACACATATCGCTCAGTAGAAGCAGGTGTTGAACCAAGGTCTCCTGACGTCTAGTCCAGTGCCTCAGCCAGGAGACCAGCCTTCCCAAGGCTCAATAGCATCACTGAAAGTTAAATACATTCTGCAGCCAGACCTAGGTTCGACTGCTCCAAGAAAGCAGCAGCTTTGCAACTCGAGCTCAGAGTCAAACCTACAACCCCCCTTTGCTAAAGGGAGTGGTGCCAAAACCAGAAAGCCAGCAGAAGCAGGGAGCTGGGTGAATGTATAAGCACCTGTATGGACAGCTTTAGAAGGGCAGATGGGCTCCCATTGCTGGGCACCTCTCTGTCTCACACACACTCACACTCACACGCACACAAATCTAAAAGACAAAAGATCCTCTCAGTGCAGGGCCTCGTGGGAAGTTTCCAATGGCTATCCATAGATAGCTTGGGTAGGAGGTCAGAGAGTCAGGGCTGCGCACCAGACAGACCAGGGAGTCCCGGAAGGCAGACAGTAGCTCGATTGTGTTTGTTGGTTCAAAGAAGGCAGGTAGCTAGAACTCCAGAGATGCTGCAGTTCTGGGAAGACATTTTATCTCTTTTGTCACTTAGCATCTATTTGGAAACGACAGTTTCTGATTTGTGAATAATGTGTGTTCTCCAAGAGCAAGGGAAACCCATGATCTCTTGAGCAGGTCCCATAGATCCAGTGGTGGAATGTGAAATACTCTTTAATTTTAAAATATGTTAGACTCACCAGAGGCAGCAGTGAAGTATCTGGCCTGAATAATAAAATTCCCCCAATTATAAAACTGTCCTCCCTGCTGAGAGTGTCATGTGCGTGTTACTCGGCTGGTCTGCAAGGGTTTGTCAGTTGTTGGCTTGCTTGTCTAACTACATTAATGTTTTACATTTCTCCTACAGTTTGCAAACTTTTAAAAAATTAATCCCCATCATTTCAACAAGTGTAACAACTAAATTATCATCTTTACATGATTAAAGTCTCTGTTGTGTCTTTTCTTGGCAAACATTACATGCACATAATTTTACTAAATGTAATAAACCAACCATAGAACTATTAATTGTACCATGCTATTCAGAACAATTAGAAAAGCATGAACCTTAAAATGATAAAAACTGAACTGAATACTAAAATAGCATGAAACGCGAGAATCCTGCTTCTCAACCCAGGGAAATTGACATTACTGTGTAATGTCACAATATACATTTCAAAGGACAGAAACAAACATCACCTGGATATATGTGGCCCTGTTCACTTTGATACTTTCAGAATATCCCCACTCTACACAAAAGGAAGAAACCACCAGTAGATCTGGGATGATTTCCTAACCTCTTCCGTTCTCCGATCAACCCAGCAAGAACAGCGCCTTGTCGCACAAATGCACACGGGATTCTTCCTCGTGGAATTCGATGCCGTGTCCATGGGAATAAGTCAGCCCTACTGTACCGCTGTGGCCACCAAATACTGAATATAGGAGTGGGATAAAATAAAACCCTGTTCCTCCTCTCTGCCCCAAACCTCACTCAGTGCTTGAACAGAACAAATCGAGAGGTTTAAAAAAGTTGGTTTACTCCTGTTTGCTTTGCTTGTTTGTTTTCCTTTTGACTCATAGCCATTTCCAGGGTCTAGCTAGGCCTGAATGCAGAAGTGACAGGGCACAGGATGGAGAGAACTGGTTCTCCTGAGGATTTCTAGCCCAGTTTTGCATACCCAGATGTTTCAGAAATGGTCCCTAAAACTTTTGGGCATAAGCTTTCGTGGGTAAAAAAAAACATTTCCTCAGATGCATGGAGTGAAAATTACAGATGCAGGGATTATGTACTGACTCATGAAGAGAAGGGAGTTAGTATATAACGCCTGCATCTGTAATGTGCACTCCAGGCATCTGAAGAAGTGGTTTTTTACCCACGAAAGCTTAGGCCCAAATAAATCTGTTAGTCTTTAAGGTGCCACCGGACTCCTCGCTGTTTTTGTGGATACAGGCTGACAGGGCTGCCCCCGACCCTGAAAACTTTTGGGTGTTTCTCCAGACAGACTCAGTTGCTGCTCTCTCATTTCAGGGCTTTGCCTGGTCTGACGTAGCAGGCTCCGGGCAGAGGGGGCACAATGCTGGGACTGTTAACTGAACACGGATGTAGCTATTCCCCACCAGGGCTGGGTGTCGGGTATGAGGCACCTGGATCTCATGATTAGAGCTTTGCTGCTTTGTGGAAGAGGCTAGAGAGCTCTGGAGTTTCAGGTGAGGTAAATACCCACAGACTGGTGAGCAGAGGGCTCCTGCCATCATTCCCGGAAGTGTCAGCGGCGCCACTTGGCTGCTTCAGGCCTTATTGGAGGTGTTGTCCAGACCTGTGTGCTTAGAACAATTGTTTGCTGGGGGACTCAAAATACGGAAACTATGAAGTGTCGAGCCCCCCAGTTCTCTGACAGACAGACAGATGTCTTAGCGCTCAGCCCTGGCCTGTGAGTAAGACTCTGGCCTCGTTCACCAGCCCAAAGGAAATTTCATCACTCCATCCAGGCTGTGATAGCTCAGCACTCAAGGGGAATCCACGTTCACTCTCACCGTTAGGAAGGAAAGGAGCTGCCCCCTCCCCTAAGACCAGTACTGTGTGCTGGGTTCTGAGAGCTACAAGCCCAGAAATCCCCAGGATGTTTCGAAACATGCCCTGACTGGGAAATTATTCCAGTTTAATAGTAACGGGGAGAGAAACCATTTATGTTATTTTATTTTTATCATTTTCAGCAACTGATCTCTTTTTGAGAAGCTAGCCATGAAATACTTGATCAAAAGCCAAAAACAACCTTTGGTATCATGGCATTCTTGAGCGGCTTTGTTTATAGATACCAAAATATACACACCATCCCACACTGCTGTAACCACTTAGCATAAAACACTTCCATAAAGAGCAGCCTGTTATTACAAATCACACACTACTGCGTTTCCTCTGCAATAAATAATATCAGGCCAGGCTGCAGCAAGTCCTTCTAGGAGACAGAATGATCGGTGCAAAAGCCGTTGTTGATGGAACTGGAGAAGATCTAGCAGAGTCCTGCCATGCTCCTGCTCATATGTTAAAGTGTCCTAGTTTAGAGAATTCCTGGGACTTTCCTTTCCCATTTCTGCTGATTGCCAAAATATCTGCACAGTGATGGAATTTGCCTGTCTGAGCTAGAGCTGGAGGTGGGAGCTTTCCTTTAGTCAGACCTCAAGTCATGGGACAGAGACGACCCATGCCTAGGGTGACCAGATGTCCTGTTTTTAAAGGGACAGTCCCATTTTTGGGGACTTTTTCTTATATAGGCGCATATTACCCCCCACCCCCATCCCGTTTTTTCACGGTTGCTATCTAGTCACCCTACCCATGCCTGCTGATAGGTGGGGTAGGAGGGGGCAGAGTGAGGGCAGCCGGCTTCAGCAGTGTTACTGAGCATTCTCAGTACAAGGCACACAGCAAATCTGGGGGGCAGGGCACCCTCCCCACGCGTCGCCTCCTCATGGGAGTTTCTGGGTCTCCTTCCTGAACTACTATGCAATGCAATTTTACTATAAAATTCAGTTTTAAGTTGCAGTGACAGAGGCATAGCATGCAAGCCATGGGAGGGGACAGTACCGCTCTATTCAGCACTGGTTAAGCCTCAGCTGGAGTACTGTGTCCGGTTTGGTCAGCAACGTAGAGAAAAGATGTAGAGAAACTGGAAAGGATCCAGAGGTGAGCAACAAAGATGATCAAAGGGATGGAATGGAAGCCATCTGAGCAAAGGCTGAAGGAACTGGGTATGTTTAGTTTGGAAAAGAGGAGATTAAGGGGGGACATGATGACAGTCTTCAAATACTTCAAAGGCTGCCATGAAAAAGATGGAGAAAAGTTGTTCTCTCTTGCCAGAGAGGGCAGGACAAGAGGCAATGGTTTCAAACTACACGTGGCAGATTTAGATTAAATCTTAGGGAAAAACCTAACTGTAAGAACAGTGAGACAATGGAACAGGCTGCCTCAGGAGGTCATGGAAGCGCCTTCATTGGAGGTTTTCAAAAGGAGGCCTGGATGGCCACCTGCCTGGGGTGGCTTAACACAGCAAATCCTGCATCGTGGCAGGGGGTTAGACTTGATGACCTTTGCGGTCCCTTCCAACCCCAGGGTTCTATGATTCCACCAGCACTACGCCCTGGCATCACTCCAACACAGCCTTGGTGCCTCACGAGAATCCCCCGCTGTGGCCCCCTCCTCCAGCAATAACCCGAGCCCAGAGGGAATGTAGAAAAGGCCCCGTTATTTACTCCAGTCTGAAGGGATTGGATTGAAACCATTAGAATGGTTCCACTTTGCTTGAGCGGAGTAGAAAACTTTTGGAGACGAATATTTTAGCAAAAAATGCGAAGTGTCTCCAGCTTGATGCCTGTAATTAGAACAAAGCAAATGCCTCTGCCGTGGTGAACGAGCCGTGGGCCTGTAAGAGGGCAGCGTCCAGTGGGACAAACCGGAAAGACGTGGACATTTCTGGGTATTGTTTGAAACTCTAGACAGAACATGCTGCTTTAACTGGTTGGCTGTTACACTCCATTTTTAAAGCGTTCTGTGCTGTGACAGACCCGCTAAAGGGTGGGTCAGAGACCTCTGTGCACAGGGCTCTGGCTGGCTGGCTTGCCTCGGTCATTGCTGAACTGTGATATTTTCCTCTGAACGGACCTGAGCACTTGCTTCCTGTGCTTCCTCTGCGCTCGGCTCAGTGACTCACCCACAGGGACATGGTGGCTCCCCCTTCCTTACTCTAAGAGTTTGTCAGTCTTGAGCTATTGCTTCCAACTTCACACTGAACTGGAACTGATTCTGATCAGCACATTACAAGAGTGTTCAGTTAATGCACTAGACTAGGGCTGCTTTGCTGCCAGGGATATGTGGGAATGTCCTAACTTAAATAATCACCCCTTTCCTATAGAGAGCTTGTACACGTTACCGTCCCTGGCCAGCAGGACACTGCTAAGCTCAGACCCAGGGCCAACCCAAACGCCCAGCGGGAGGAGGTTCAGCGACAGAAGTGAAGCTTTGAAGACACTGGGCAGTAGCCCCCATCTGTGCAGAGCATCATGCATCCATCACAGTGTGCGGCCTTGTCACTGGAGTCTCGTGTTAACGAAAGGACCGGATTCTCCACCAGGTTCATTCTGGTGTCATAGTAACCCCATTGGAAAAGGGCTGCAACGGAGTGGAGAACACTCTGTGAAAATCCCCCTTTCATGTTAGTGTACCTCTTCCTCAAAGCATCAAAACTTTATATGAAACCTTCCTCACCAACTCCAGCCTGCTGTTTCCAAGCTGACACTTCCCCCAAATGCCATGTAGATGGCTGTGCAGCACCCAGCAGTCTGTCCTGTGCTTACGTTTAACATCGGTCACAGTTTGAATCCTTTTCCGGTGGCTTCTCTCCTCTGCAGGGGACTATTCTCCTTTGAAAGCGGAAGGCCCTGAGAGTTCATCTGGAGCATTCAGAACTGAGGCCATCAGGGTCGTGACTGGATTGGAGACACGTGGCCAGGACATGGGTGATGATCTTGGCAGTGGATATGACCTAAATATTTGCTCTAGAGCAGTGTGTGTCTTTTTCCGTCATGCACAGACTTTTCTTTTGCAGCTGTCTGTCCATGTATGTTCTTTTGTTATTGCCTGTTGGAAGCTTCAGATTGAAACCAGGTCCTTCCAGAACAGAGTGTATTTTTATTCACAGGGCTGGATGCATTGACTGACACTGAGCTCTTGCATTTGTTTTTATATTATACATTTACCATGCGCCCTCATTGTATGGTATTTCTTTTATTTAGCATATATTTTAGATTGCTTATCTTGACGCTGGTTCTATACATCTGGCTCCAGTTGCATGTCCCTTCTAAAACCTCAGACTGGACAATGCCCTTTCTGATTTGGGGGTCCATGCCTGCAGATCCAGAATAGAAGCACACTTCTATCCCCACAAGGAGCAAAAATATTTGTCTGGAGTGATACATGCTACAGAACAGACCCAGTGTGAAAGCTGAGACAGCCTTAAAGTATGTAATACAAACTTTATTCCCCCATTACGTGTCTGGTAAATGGACATGTCATTGCCACCAACAGATCCCATTTGTTCATCTAGCTGCTTCGACACTCATGGTCAATGGAAATACCTTTGAAGTCATCAAGTGTAGGTTCTGCTGGACTAGCATCAGGCTTAGGAGAGTACAGAGCCACCTCCAGTGTGCTCACCCCAGATATGTATTCTATATCCTAAGGCAGGGCTAGGGGCAGAGGAGACATGCCATAGGAATGAGGTTAATCAGCAGATTCAGGTTTGTTCAGATCTCAGATAGTTCTGGAAAATTGTAAACTTGTCAAACATAAACTCATCCCTCAAGAATGTTTCCCACCAGGAGAATCCAGCCTTTCCCCCTTTGAATGACACCACTATGAGTGGGCTGGCCCCCTGGATTAGACGCTGGAAATGCCCAGTCTAGACTATTCGCCAGCCAGCCAGGACAGCAGCATTCTGCAGCAAGAGGCATGGGGTACAAGGATTTTGTTTGCATGACCTACTTAGGGATGAGTTTTCTCTAGATTATCAAACTTTTCAAGCAAATCTTCTGACCTGTCAAAATACAGAATCCCCTGACAATTAAAAAACCCTTAGGAAAAATGCCCCCCGGCAGTCCCTGTGCAGCCCCCACTAGACACTGCTGCCTGGCACTGTACAGCACAGCCCCAGAGCTGCTCTGAAGTCCCATTCAGGCTCACCTGGAGACCAACAGCAGAGATGCAGAGTTAGACTTTTTTCTTCCACTGCCGCAATTCACCTTCTGCGCTGAACATGGAAACCATATGGCAGACAGGTCCTGCCTTGCCAAGACATTCCTGGTTGATGAGATCCCTGTAACTATTACTGAGGCTATGCGGACTTCCAGCAGGGAGCTCAGTTTCTGCCTCCAGTGAGATAGTCAAGTGTCAAGGGAGCAGGAGTGCCCGCTCTGCTCTGTACCGCCTCCCCTGCTATTGCCCCTGGAGAGGCAGCATCTCTACTCTCACACCCCTGCGCCTCACCCACCCTCCCGGCTCCTGATGGGAGTCCTGACATTGGCCAAGCTCACACTCCCGGCTAGAGGCAACAAGGTGAGTGTCGGGCATGAGCAGAGAGATCCAGTTTCACTCTCCTCTCAGTCCCCGGGGACACCCATAGAGAAAGCTCTCCCATGGAATAATTAACAGCATCTTTATTGCTCCTTTCGCTCCTGAGGGCCCAAAGCACTTTATCAAGTGATCCATCCCCTGTCATCCAGTCCTAGCTTCCGGCTTCCCCACGAGTGGCTGCATTTCAGTCATGGGTGAATGTATTCCTGAATATTTAGGGGCAAATCAGGGCAGATCCAGGTCTCAGCATCGCTCAGGGCTGTACAACGTTATAAATTGCCCTGTTCTGTTCATTCCCTCTGGCATTGGCCACAGTCAGAAGACAGGACACTGGGCTATATAGACCATTGGTCTGACCCAGTATGGACGTTCTTATGTTCTTAAGCGCTCAGTTAATATGGCACAGTACTCTACAGCAGGGTGGAACAGGAGGGGAAGATTACTGAAAGCAGTTGCGATTGCAGGAAGGATTTTAGGGAGGCGTAATACAGTCACAACCCAGTTAGAATTTGGCCATGACATGATGTGTCTCCAGTGAAGCCTACAATGGACTTTCACATCTGCATAGCCCCTGGCTTTACTGTTCATCTTGTGGTACACGTGCCATTCCTCACACTAAGCTTCTCCTCAAACAAGGGCTGATGTGGGAAGAAATGATGTGGATGGAGCAATCATTGGCTGGGGTGTTTGCCTTGTGAAAAGCAACAGAACTGATGTATGGAGAGGCAGGTATGGAGGGGATCAACGTCTCTGCATAGCATAGTGCTTCTTATCTACATCTGTGTCTTGTTCTCTGGGTGTTTGTGACATACATCTATTTGTCAGTGAGAAAATGATTTGCAAATACAAGTCCTGGCAAGAAGGAATCCGAGGACTAAAGAGATAACAAATGAAGACATGGCCTCTTTGCAGAGTTCTCCTCTCCCTGAAATGGAATCGCATCTCCCACTGACAGCTCAGGCTGCTAGCAGAATGAGAACTGAGTTCCAACTCACAGGAAAGTTTTGTGAAATGTCCATAGCCCAGGAGTTCAGTATAAAGAGAGATTGTGGGTGACATTCTCCAAAGCCCATTTTCAGAACAGCATCAGGCATGTAGGAGCCAACTAGGAGCTTCAGAAAATGTTACCCTGAGCCTCCAAGTACGGGGCAGATTGGCCTCTTCGCTTTTCCAGTGGTGAGCCAAAAACGTCCCTTTCTTCTGTCCCACCTTTCCCTCGCAAAAGAGGACTTTGCCAGGGCGATGCAGGTTTCTACTCAGGCGATCAGACGCGCACCTCCCCCATGAGTGCAGAGAGGAGGGCGAATGCTGAAATACAACTGGTAATATCACACAGGCCTCAGTGTTGCAAGGAAAGCTCACTCCTGGATCCTCCTTATTCAGCCCTCTGTGCTGGGTCCGGGATGCTGGCTGTAGGGGGGACTCCTGGCCCTGCAGGTTTGACTCCCCTTCATGGGGAAATAATACACTCCCCACAGAGTGGGCGCATGTTTGGTTAGAAATGTGGCACCTAGGGGTGAGTGATCCAGCCTGCCCCTTGCCCCGGTCTCTGCTGGGTGCTGGAGGAGGGGAGCAGGGGGAACCACACAGAGAGCTTGTCGCAGCTCCCTGTTTCTCAGACTGTTCCAGTGCTGACCCTGCCCCCATAGCTTAGAGCTACTCCAAACTCTGCCAACTGGTAACAGCCTCCAAGGAGCCAGCAACTGCTCCTGCCCCAACCCGCCCCCACTGTGAGGGTTACAGAGAGTGGGGGAGTGGTGTAGGAGCCAGCTCTACCAGCTGAGGGCTCCCCCCGGCCAGGGGATTCTTATCTACGAGGTTTCAGTCCCTTTGTAATGCCAGCGCAGTGCACAGGGGCACGTGGGGTGGGGGAGATTCTGACTCAACATATGAAACTATTATAAACTATGGGTTTCAGAGTAGCAGCCGTGTTAGTCTGTATCCGCAAAAAGAAAAGGAGTACTTGTGGCACCTTAGAGACTAACCAATTTATTCGAGCATAAGCTTTCGTGAGCTACAGCTCACTTCATCGGATGCATACTGTGGAAAGTGTAGAAGATCTTATTATATACACACAAAGCATGAAAAAATGGGTATTTACCTCTACAAAAGGTTTTCTCTCCCCCCACCCCACTCTCCTGCTGGTAATAGCTTATCTAAAGTGATCGCTCTCCTTACAATGTGTATGATAATCAAGGTGGGCCATTTCCAGCACAAATCCAGGGTTTAACAAGAACGTCTGGGGGGGGGGGGGGTAGGAAAAAACAAGGGGAAATAGGTTACCTTGCATAATGACTTAGCCACTCCCAGTCTCTATTCAAGCCTAAGTTAATTGTATCCAGTTTGCAAATGAATTCCAATTCAACAGTCTCTCGCTGGAGTCTGGTTTTGAAGTTTTTTTTTGTAATATCGCAACTTTCATGTCTGTAATCACGTGACCAGAGAGATTGAAGTGTTCTCCGACTGGTTTATGAATGTTATAATTCTTGACATCTGATTTGTGTCCATTTATTCTTTTACGTAGAGACTGTCCAGTTTGACCAATGTACATGGCAGAGGGGCATTGCTGGCACATGATGGCATAGATCACATTGGTGGATGTGCAGGTGAATGAGCCTCTGATAGCGTGGCTGATGTTATTAGGCCCTATGATGGTGTCCCCTGAATAGATATGTGGGCACAGTTGGCAACAGGCTTTGTTGCAAGGATAGGTTCCTGGGTTAGTGGTTCTGTTGTGTGATATGTGGTTGCTGGTGAGTATTTGCTTCAGGTTGGGGGGCTGTCTGTAGGCAAGGACTGGCCTGTCTCCCAAGATTTATGAGAGTGTTGGGTCATCCTTCAGGATAGGTTGTAGATCCTTAATAATGCGTTGGAGGGGTTTTAGTTGGGGACTGAAGGTGACGGCTAGTGGCGTTCTGTTATTTTCTTTGTTAGGCCTGTCCTGTCAGACGTCAAGAATTATAACATTCATAAACCAGTCAGAGAACACTTCAATCTCTCTGGTCACGCCATTACAGACATGAAAGTTGCGATATTACAACAAAAAAACTTCAAAACCAGACTCCAGCGAGAGACTGTTGAATTGGAATTCATTTGCAAACTGGATACAATTAACTTAGGCTTGAATAGAGACTGGGAGTGGCTAAGTCATTATGCAAGGTAACTTATTTCCCCTTGTTTTTTCCTACCCCCCCCCCCAGACGTTCTTGTTAAACCCTGGATTTGTGCTGGAAATGGCCCACCTTGATTATCATACACATTGTAAGGAGAGCGATCACTTTAGATAAGCTATTACCAGCAGGAGAGTGGGGTGGGGGGAGAGAAAACCTTTTGTAGTGGTAAACACCCATTTTTTCATGCTTTGTGTGTATAAAAAGATCTTCTACACTTTCCACAGGATGCATCCGATGAAGTGAACTGTAGCTCATGAAAGCTTATGCTCAAATAAATTGGTTAGTCTCTAAGGTGCCACAAGTACTCCTTTTCTTATTATAAACTATGGAGCTAGCACGCCATGTGCTAGCCATTCCCCTTGCTGTGTCCCTTCCCCTTCCCGCTGTCTGTTCAGGCGGTGAGCTCTTTGGTGCACTGTGCGTTTGTACAGCACCCAGCACACTGGAGCCGGACCAGCATGGCTCCTCAGGGTGCCACTGTAACATAAATAATGCTGACAGTCCTAATAGGACTGGCCAGTTGGGGTGGGGTTTGCAATGTATGCTATGACATCATCTCCCTCTCTCTCCATCTCTCTGTATTATAATAGCTCAGCTATATTCTAAGGAGCTGTGTGAATGGGTCTTGGCTGTCCCTGCTCACGCTGTTTCGGTGATAATTCTTCAGTTACATTTAGGCGTCTCCCCGGATTAAAGGTCTGTGGGGAGGCTGGCTGCGCCGGATGGCTGACTGCAGGAAGGTGAGGCTTGCTGCTGAGAAGATTGGGACAGAGCTGCAAAATGTGACATGGTCTCTGACTTCAGTGGAGTTTTTGGAAAAGTTCAAACTTCCATCTCAAACAAGATGCAAATTCTCAGAGGTCTGGGTTCCATACCGCCGCGCTAACAGGTATCTGCTCAGCCCCCAGGAGATGCGGGCTGCTGAAATATTGCTAACCCTCCCCTTCCGAAAGCAGAAGGAGCATGGTGTACTGGGTCCTGTAGTTCCCCCGCCCTGTTGGTATTGCAGCCCTGGGTCCCCTGCAGCTCGGCTACTGTACCTCGGTTCTGACCTGCCGTGCCCCCCACCTGACCCCCTGCCACTGCAGCCCTGGGTCTCCCGCAGCTCAGCCGCTGCTCCTTGTTTCTGATCCCCAGCGACCTGTCTCTTGCTGTTCTGGTCTTTGGCCTCTCACGCGGACAGTGGCTGACAGTCCTGATGAACCGTAAATGTCACAGCGCCAGCTGACAAATGCCCCTGGGCCCTGGCACGGGAGACACCCAGCCCTGCTTTTCCTTTGTGCCCAGAATGAACCTGAGCCCAGGGCTGCGGCGGCAACTGCCCCAGCGCTCCTCGCTGGCCCCCCAAGAGCCCCGCGCACAAGGGTCTTTGCAATGACTTTACAAACCCTGAGCAGCAGCGGAGTGCAACGGATTGTTTTCGAGCTAACAAATGCCTCTTTAATTAGAACGCGGTCGTTCAGTTCCGATTCCAGAGGAGCTCAGCACCGTGGTCAAGGGGGGAGGAAGCTCATGGAACGTAGATGAAACAAGTGCGCTGCGTGCCAGACCTGTGTAAAGTCCATGCCTTTCCTCTATAGCTGCTCTCCAGAGAGGTCTGCAGGCCAAACGCAGGGACAGACTTAGCCAAAAATGAGGCCCTGCCTGGCTCCAGCTAGTCATTTACATGGATTCAGAAAGAAGAAAAGCCCCACAAATCCTGCCCTCCCCGACAACAGGGAGCATCTCCCCTGCCCCTGTTGGGCCACGTTGGGCCCCTATGCAGCATCTGCAGCCCCAGCACCTGCTTCTGTGCATTCAGGACCCCTCTGATCCCTGAGACTCAGGACACCCAGGACAAAGCCCATTCTGCAGAGCTGCTTTGACCCCCGGTTCATCTGGCACATGGCTCTCTTGCCGCTTGGGATTCGGGGTGCTCTGCACGCTGGCTGGTCCCAGTGCCACGCTCTCAGGGACTGCCCTGCCCACGCTCTGCAGAGACAAGCCCGCAAACCAGCCCCTCAGAAGAGCGGCAAAGAGAGGGGGGTAGGAGAGTGGCCACAGCAATCATATGGCAGCAAACAGAAGAGCCCAGCCCTTGAGACCAACGGTCCTTGTGCCCCACTCAGCTGCAGTGATACCAGCAGCTGTGGCCATGCCCAGTAATCTCCATCCCTGACATTTCTGCCCCAGGCCCCCGTTGGCTCGCTGCACTAATGGAGAGGAGCTGACTGGAGACACAGGCCAGGTGGACTGCAGCTACAGATTGCTGGCATCCCACAGCCATAACTCCCTCCTGAGCAGCCCAGAGCGGCTCACCCCCAAGCATGGGCCATCACACAGTGTCGTAAGCCTGACCTAGAAGCTAGTTCTCTACAAACCCCCACAGCCCTGCTACTGCTCTGGCAGGGCAGGGGGGCCTGGATAATGGCAGATTCCCCCTACCGCGCCCATGGGGCACGGCCTGTCCCTGGCTGAGCGCCGTAGGAACTGCTCTGTGCGAACAGAGATTGTGGAATAGGAAAACCTTACCGTGAAGAGTCAGTTTTAAAACCAGGTCCAAGTCTAGTTTCTGGGGTCATGCAGCAGCACCCATCAGGCCGCTGCTGCTGCTCTGTCTGGGGACACCCCAACACACGGATGCTTCTGCTCTCACCCTCCCCTGCTAAGAAGGTTCTGTTGGGAGATTTTTTTTCCATGCTGAGTCTTGCAGGGGGGCGAATCTTGCAGTATGTCTTGATGGGTGCCAAACGCTGGCTTAGCCCATGCTTTCGAGGCACTGGCGACACGACTGAATCCCCTGGACCAAGAGCACCGTATCTCCAGCTCTCGTACACTTTGCCTGGGGCTTTGCGAGCTGCTTTGTCTGTGCAGACTATAGATGGAGGGGCATTCCTGGTCCCCGTCAGCATTAAGAGGAATTTGTGGTCTCCTTTTTACTCTCAATCTGCCATGGTCACATGAACATCTATTCCAGGACGGACCTCCACACACCCCTCCATTGGCAACGCGCGCCCCCCAGGGTTGGGCTCAGGACTGAGGCGATGGTGGCCCTCTGACAGATGGAGAACTGGCTGCAGAGTGGCAAGGGTTAACGGAGATCTGATCAGCATCCTTGCCTGGCTCCTGAAGTCTCAGTGAGCATGCCTTTGTCTCCACGGCTTTGTGTGATGTGCGTGTAATGTAAGTTGACAAGATCTCTATTAATGGGAAAGGAGAATTAAGCTGCCAGAGGTCGTTCATGGCAGGAAAGGCACTGGTGGGTGGTGGCGGTGTCTCACCCTGTGGAGAAGGACTGAAGGGACTGGCATGTAATGGAGCCCACATGAAGCTCATCCCTCATGGAGCATCCTGCTCTTCTCCTTTCTCTGCCTGAGGACATCCTGTGCCGCTCAGGGCCACAGCTCCTGTGGGGGGACCTGGAGTGCACCCCAGAGGCAGCTCCCCATCAGGAACTCAGAGGTCTGGTTTGTAAGATGACTTGGTGCTGCATATGGGCAGAACAGACGACACCAGGCGAGTCCCAAGCCCGGAGAGAGCTGTTTCCCAGAGCAGCCGTGCATTCCCCAGAGATGTAAAACACTCCCATCAAATGGCCACCCAAGGGCTACCAACAGGACACACTTGCCAGCAGTCAGGGTTGGAACATAATGGGCAGAGCTACAGGGGCTTCTACAGTGCTGGTGTCTCCTCTTTCCAGAGAGCATTCAAAAAACACCGCTGATCACTCAATCACAAGAGACCCGGGCTCTTCCCAGATGTCCGTGGCCAGGCCAGGGCGGGTGAAACTGAGTAATCTGCCTGCTTGGCTTGAGGGGGTCGCTGGCAGCAGCCAGAACAGGGACACGCAGGTGCAGAAATGCAACGAACACTCGTGGCGGAGCAGGACAAACACAGGTGCAAACCCAGTCCCAGAGCAGCCCGTGGGACGCTGGCCTATTGCAATATGGGAAAGGTGGGCGTCAGAAGCGCTGCTGGAGGCTGGGAGTGCCAGGAGAGCAGGCTGGGAGTGGTGGCAATCAGGATCGTCGACCTATCGTTCCTCGGGAGGAGCTGGAGCAAGGCTGTTTTGCAGGAGTCCGGAGACAGAGCAGTACGTTGGTTGAAAACCAGGGCCACTGGTAATGTCACCACTTTGCCTGAGATCTAACCATTCCCAGGCAGGGTTCTCCCTCTCCGTCTTCTTCCTGGAGTCCTCGAAATCCACTTTATCCGGTGAAAGTGAGATTGAAAAATGTGGGCAGAGATCTTAGCCAATAGACGGTGGAACTTCTTTAGGAACTGCTAGGCTGCATCTAGGGCAGTCTCCTTTGGCCAACAGGCCTGCCCGCACCAGATACTTCAGAGGAAAGTGCAAGAACTCTGCAGCAGGGTGATGGGATAACCTGCCCACAGGGAAGTTTTTTTTCTCGCACCCAGTAGTTATGCCCCGAAGCAGGAGGGTTTGTAGCCCTTCCAAGTCTCCTGGTTTTGGATATTTGAACTCGCTGTTTTTGTTATCCTTGGAAACATCTGATCTATTTTTAATGGATTTCAATACAGGCACTGGTGCTGCTGCCTTTCATCTATGCTTAAGGAAACTCAGGATAGAAAGAATTTGCCCAGTTTATGCAGTTGGGCTGGGAAGCATGAGCCAGTTGGCTGCCCTTCAGGATTAGCTCCCTGAGAGCTCCCTTGTTGAAAGGACTTTCCTAACCACTTACCTACAAGGCCTCTACAGGACTACCAAAACCAGCAGACAGAAACTCACTTCCCCAGAGAGGCTGTGCCTCGGGAGCATGGACATTCTGTTCCTGTGTCCCATATTTTAGGGAGAACATTTTGAAATACTCTGCCTCAGCCCAAGGAATATTAGTTCAGCAGAAACCACGATCTGCTCCTTCAGAATCTCTACAATTAACTCGTGTCCAATTTCTCATGCTTGTTTCCTTGAGGTCAGTTCCTGGTCACATGTGGCTGACTCTGTGTAGGAGGAACCCAGGCATTCTGGGTGACTCGGCACTGTCTCCCTCTGCCCCCTCAGTGATCTAATGCATTAACTCCAATATCACTTATTTTGTCTCTCCAAAGTTCTCCACTATTTGACGGTGCTGGTAGCCAGGATACTGGCCCAAGCTCATGATGTTGTCACAGTCTTTTGGCCCATCTCCCTGCTGCTTCTGTCTCCTGTCTACAATCTCTACAGAAAGCGAAAGCATTTGGATTTGATTTCTCATCCCAGGGTTACACCATTAGCTAACGGCAGCACTGGTTGCCTGGTCTCATGGTTCACTTTTTAGCTGTGCCTCATATTTGGAGATGTAAAAGTAACTTCCGAACCTGGGTTTTCATGAGAGACTGGCCAGGGATACAGTGCCAGATCCTGGGCGGTAAGGGACACCGCCATGGCCTTCACTCGTGTGTAGGACTCAGCCTGATCAGCCATTTCTACTCTGAGCGGTCTCCAGGAGCACTCACGGGGGGGCAGGAGCATGCCCTGGTGCCCTCGTGTCCCTTGTATTTCTCTGTTTCCGGAGCAGGACACGCACCCCTCCCCTCAGGCCTGTGTGCCCGCAGGGAGATGGACAGGGCTACTCTCACGGAAGAATTGGAAGGAAAATCAAGGAGAACAGTGGAGTCAAAAGAGTTTCCAAAGGAGCCTGCGCCACCCCAAAGTGAATATTACTTGGGACTAAATTGTTTTCCTTATCTGGACGTTTGTTCTAAGGAGTCAGACTTAGCCTCCCAGCGAACCCAATAAGTCTTTCAGTCTGACTGGAAACTCCACATTTTTCCTTTTTAGAAGAATGTCACAGACATTCCTCCGTTCCATGGCTCTTTGTTGCCTCTCCTTTCCCTCCTGCTAACGTGTAAGCAGGGGGAGGGGGCTACTCCAGTGCTTCAGGGGCTCGCGAGCCAGCCCTGAGCTGGACATGGGCCCAGACTGTCTGGACGTCGCTCAGCAGTGCAAAGACCTATTGTTTTGCTTGGCAGGCTGCTGGTATTTTTCCTTATGCCCAGAAAGGCTGCGCCCACTTACAGCCAGTGACCTAGGGAGGGGGAGGAAGGGCCAGACTTGTGTTCCACCCTTTCCCTCTTCAGTGAGCTTAATCAGTCAGCGACGCTCGCTCTGGGGCGTATCATCTCGAAAATTAACTCCTATTTCCTGAGAAGCAGCTTCCCTCTCTCTCTCACTCTCTCAGATACGTTCTTTGTTTGGTCCTGATTTATTCTTTAACATAGCCGACATAAGGGTTTATGATCCAGCCAGGTAACTGAGTCCTAACTGAATCCCATGGGACTGTCTCCTCCACAGCACCTGAGCTACTGCCGTGCGGGGCAAAGCTCACCCAGCCCTTCCCACACTTGCGGGAATCTTGTCCAGACGTCTTTGGTATGGGGCTCTGGGCTTGTGGTAAGATCTCTAGCACGTCCCTGTTCTGCCAGGGGCAGGAATCCCACCAGAAGCCTCTCTGATTCTATCTTCATACTTCCAGGGCTGGGGAGAGCAGGAAGTGCAGGGCTGTGGGAAAACTAAACCGGGAAGCTGGCCAAAGTTTCTCACACCACAGAGTAGGTTTGGTTCATGCTCAATTCAAGTGCCGGGCACAAGTTCAGGTCGGGTCTTGTCTTATCTCACATGGTTTCTCCCAGGTCCTGATATCATCATATGCTTTCACTGGCCTGATCTTGCAGCTGCTCCATCCTATTGACCGTAGTGGGCGTCGCATGCAGAGAGCAGCTGCAGGGTCCAAGTCCCGGGGGTCTGTCTTTCTGCACGGGCAGTGTTTCGTTGCACCTTTCACACAATACCGTGCAAGCCCCATTTCTCACCCCGGTTGCATGTTGTACAGTCCAGGGGATTTTTACACAGTTGCCATGCGAGGATTTGAAAGCAAGCTCTTTCCCTCGCAACCAGTTGAACTGATGCCATGAGTATCCCTGGCGGACAGTCAATGCAGGAATTCGGAGAACGTAATCTGCACACCATCTCCAGCATCAGCTGGAGTCGCAACATCCTGCAGCTCAAAGAGGCCCTGGCTCAGATACGGCTCTAATCAAACGTACCTTCTGGAGACCAGACTGGGTTCCCATGGCCATGGAGCTCCAAGTTCAACACAAAGGTTAAATCCAGACAGTGCTGTGGTGGAGCAGGAGGGAGACTGTAGATCCAACAGCACTGCGCTCTGATTCCATCCCTACCATCATCAGGCAAACTGAGCGGATATAACAGAACCCGCCCAAACCAAAGCTGGGCCTTGCTGGGGGTTACACTTCGTTCAGCCACTTTCTTTTTGTATCCGAGAGAGTACATTTTGCAATTTTGTTCTCTGGTTCTAGTCACGTCCAGGAGCCAAAGTAGTGACAGCCCATCGTGGTGGATCCAAGTGGGGAAATACAGAAATTTCTGGGGGGACTCAACTCCAGACCTTCTGAGACTGCCCCATCACTGGTTCCATAGTCATCAGTTTTCTTTGTTGAAAATCTAAGGGCTGGTTCTGTATTTACAGAACCCCACCTGCACGGTGACAACCGTAGCACAATGCCCTGGTATGGTGGGAGTTTCTAATCCATCACCAAGAGGTGCCCCACTCACAGCTCAAAAGAGGAAAAGGGACGAAGCAAAGTGAATGCTTTAGCTCACTCGTCCAGGCAGCATTTCACGCTGATTCGTTCGCTCTCCACCCAAACCTTGTCGAGACCCTTTGAACTGCAGACCAGGGTCTAGTATGGCGGGCAGTGTGACAGGCAGCATAAATTAAGAGCCCTGCTCACCTGAGCAGCTGATTTCCAAGGTTGTTTTGCAGCTGTTGTTGTTTGTTTCATGAAATTTGAATTTAATGGTGAACTGAAAAGCAAATAGGAAAATTGAGCGAAGCCCAGATCTCTGGGCTGAAATTCCCCAGAACGGGCTGCTCACGGCAGCATTCCACACAGAAATAAGCTTTAACTAAGCTCTTCCAAATTTTTCCCCAGTGCACCTCCCTCTGTGAAATGCTTCTGCAACTGCTAGCTTCAGCAATGAGGCAGCCAGAATGCAACGGCACAAGAGCAGATGTCTCAATACAGCCACATCATCCATGACATTTGTGATGTCACAGACAGAGGCATTCTGCAATACTGTTGTTATTATTGTATTGTCTTATGGTCGCGTTAACCTAGGAGCCCCAACTATGATCAGGCTGCATTCTGCTCGATGCTGTACAAAGAGAACAAGAAAGAGCCCCTGCCCTGAAGAGCTTCCACTCTCAACAGACAGGCCAGACCACATTAGGAGAGAAAAGATATAAAAACACAGCTCCAGTGAGCCAGAAAGGACTAAAAAGAAAAGGAGTTCTTGTGGCACCTTAGAGACTAACTACGGTGCCACAAGTCCTCCCTTGCTTTTTGCGAATACAGACTAACACGGCTGCTACTCTGAAACCTGTCATCAAGAAAGGACTAAGAGCATTGCACCCCAGCGGAAAAAGAACTGGAAAGAGATTCATTAAATAGCTATCTGCGCTGAATGCCCAAGCCGTGCTAATGGGCACATTCACCACACACTCATCTGGGTGCGTGCCAGTTTTCACTGTAGTGCAGGTCACCTTTAATGCAGTGCTAGCAGCTGCCCTGGGCCCTCAATCCCAGAGTCACGCCCACGCTAAGCATGTGGTTACTCTTAGAGCCGCTGGCACAGCATAACCCCCACTTGCATCCTGAGGAAAAGGGCCAGCCGTGGTAATTCCTGCTGGTACAGGGACCCCCTCTACAACCTTCCTGTTCTCACAAAGGGTTTTCTCATCCCACAGGCCCATACACGTCCCTGGCACCGGCACTTTTGCTCCCATCTCTCCCTCATTACGAGTAACAGCCCTGTTTGCAGGTGGTGTCATTTGACCTCGGGCCCCATTTGCCAATTCTGGTGAAAATGCGGCTCCCGAGAGCATGACATTACCTGCAGGTGCCCAGCCGCACAAAGGCCTGGCTGAATCCCTGCAGGGCACTCTGTGGGGTGCTGCGGACACTGCAGCTGCACTGGGAATGCAGCAGCCTGCATGCTTGGTGCTTCTTGCATGGAGAGCTTTACACCTGTGCCCTGTAGTCTTCACCGCCTGCCACTTCATTTCCACATGCACTTCAAGGGGTTGGTTTCACCCTACAAAGCCTTTGAGGGCTGGGGTCCCGTCTAATTAGCCTCACGGCTGCGCTGGTGCAGCAGCTCAAGCTGTCTCAAAGAGGCCCTCAGCCCACAGGCAGGGGTTCAGCGCTAGAGCTCACTTTCCAGACCTGGGCTTGCTGACGTTCCTGGCTCAGTGCAGAAGTTGTCTCTTCTCCTGGGCTTCCATGAACCAGGCAAGCCCCGGCTGGATGGCTAGATGAGCAAGAGCTCTTAGCGCCGAGTTCATCTGGTAAATTTTCTGTTTGATTTTATACCATAAATGCTCGAGAGTCAAGCAGTAAACAAACCACTGCAAAGCAGCACTGCACCAAGGCTTCCCTCGGCCCTCAGAGCCCAGCCCTGTTTGGAATATCCGTTAGCCGACATTCTCCTCAGTATCTACAGCTGACTGGCCTGATGGAGGGAGAACACAGCCCCTGGAGGGTGCCTAGGCAAATGTGGCAGGGAGTTCCAAGTCCCCAACTACTGAGAATAATGACGATAAGAACGCACACTCCTGATTCCCGAGGTTCTGTGCCCATCTACTGTATTTCCATGTTCTGCACATAAAACTCTCTCCAGACAGGCCACAGATACGGAGGGGCAAAAAGGAAGGTGAGCAACAAATGAGCTAATCAGACAGGAAACGGCCTTTGTATCCCAGCCAAGACAAACTTGGATTGTCTCTTTGACTCAAAGTGCGGCTGAAGCAGGAAAGCTTTTGAAAAGTGCACACAGGGCTGGTCTGCAAATTGGAGGTGGGGAGCCTGCCCTGCCCCAGCTTAGGAAAGGAGAGGGCACGACACAACCCCCAGCTGTCACAGCAGTCCGAGCTCGCTGGTTTTGTACATGGACCGTCACCCAGCAGAAAACTCAGCTGTCACACCAGGTAACCAAGAATCTCTCCAAAGCCCAGTTCAGGTACCTGCTCTGTGCGCCCCCCCGCCGCCCCGCTCCAGACAAATGGTCATAAAGAGCCATTCCAGGACTGGGATTAGGTCCAGGGACATAGCTCTCTGACCCCTGAGGGGCTCAGGAGAGGTGAATATTCATTTCTCTGGATCCTCACATCATGGTTTGGGGCAGCCAGGAACTGAAGCTGCTCTGGGCATTTCCAGCTGTGTTATTACTGGCTGGAAACGCAGCTCCCAGTCTGGTGTCTGATCCCAGCCTCTGCCTGCCGGGGATATGCGGGCTCCATGCTGGGGTTGCTGCACTGTATGATGGAGAAAACACTTGTAAGGAATTCCTCTCTCAAACATTTTATTGTCAGTTATTTTGGCCGAGCGAGTCATCCCTGTACTGCGCCAGGCGGGGCTGGCAGCCGTTCCCCTGTCCGAAGGGAGAGTTTCATCCCAGGGGAGGAAGGGGCCCCGTGCCAAATGATACCTCGTGGGAAGCAGATTGAGATTGAGATTGATGATGCTCTAATCAGGGTCGCCCTTCCTGCCTCCCTTTCAAAGCCTGTTCCATGGCCACTGGCCGCACTGGGGAGCAGCTTGGGCATTCTGCACAGGAAGCCCAGTTTGGCGAAGGATGCAGCAAACTCTGCAAGATGGAAGGTGTCAAACTTTTCTGGGCTGATGGAGAATTCTCTGCAATGAACCACCTGCGGTTTACAAGGAAAGCACAAATCCAGCTGCATTCAGGAGCTTTCAGCTCCAGTCTCCAAGGTCTCTCCCAATTAATCCATGTGAAATTAAATCCCCAAGCCCTTAACGGGCTAGAGAGCAGTGGCTATGGTAAAATAAGCCCTGGAGCCTGTCTGTGCATCGGGTGAATGGCAGTGATGGGGGTCAGCGAGGACCTTAAAAGATCAGCAGCTCAGATTTGCTCTGCATAGGCACCCAAAAGCCTCCCCGAGCCTGGAATCAGCAGAATTGGGCTGGAAATCTCATGAGAACTGGCTCCTTTGGGTAGTTTTGGTGCACTTGGATTCAGTCCCAGCCAGAACCCAGAAGTGAGCAGAAAAAACCTCTCCAAACAGTCAGACCCCTAAATAGATGCAGCTGGAGTTTTTTGTTCCAGAAGTGGTGCCCGGTCAGGGCAGTGAGGCATTGCGTCCGATATAGATCCAGGGCATGCCGAGTGCTCTGCAGAAGGATAAGGAGACCTGCTAGGCGAAGGGGATGACTGGTTTTTCTAACTGTTTTAGCCCTGCCTTCTTACTAGTTACTAAGGTTATTACTACGCCCAGAGGATGGGCACCGCAGGTTGCTCTTCTTTCCGAGATGTCTCTGTCACCATCCTGTAACTGGAACCCCTCCATGAAGCGCTGATTAGCTCCTCACTCTGCTCCCAGATTTCCAAGACAAGAGAACTAAATACCTTGTAACAAAGCCACAGAAAAGCTGATGCTGACCGTCAGGGGAGCAATGGCTCAAAATCCCATATGGCCAAATAATTACTTACAATTCTCTTGTCTCCCGTGTTCAATAAATATTTGAGGTTCTCCCAAATCTCAGCGCTTTAAAGCATCCAAATGTTTGATTTGGCAGCAAACAATTTTAATACAAAAATCTGTGGTGCTCTTAAAGTTCAGCTGCTGTCTGATCACAGGTTGGCCCCTTTAATCACCCAGGCCCCCAGAATCGCTCCCAGTTCACTCACCTCCTCAGAGGTGGCTCCCATGCATTCCCGCCCCTACCTGCACTGTGCCCGTTCACCCCCATCTGTGTACAGCCCTCCAGATGCACGGAGCCACCCCCTGCCGCCCCTCGCACACTCACACGGCCGAGCCACAGCGCCCTTTGGCTTTTGTGTCTTTAAATCTCCCATTGGGGGGCGGGAGTTGTGCCCGCAGCCAGGCCCCGTGGGAGGCAGGAGAAAGGCAGGCAGCTTGACTCTTGGTTGCAGCAAGGCCGTTTCTGCCTGGCGCAGGCTGGCGTTTGGGGCTCGTGTCAGAGCTGCGTGACCGGAGCGGGGGGCGGCAGAGGGTCCAGGGTGGTGACAGCTCTAAGCCCTCTGAAACAGGAAAGAGCAAACGCCGTGTGTGATGCCAGCTTAAACCACATTAAAGCTTTCACAGCTTTGACTGCCACCGCTACCACTATGGTTCGCACCCGAGGTGGTGGGCGGGAGCTGCAGGGTTGGAAATAGCCCCTCCACAGACCCCTCAGCCACTGGCATAGTGGAGACGCAACGTGGGGGGGGCCCTGTGCACATGGGGGGGCCTGTGGCTGTGTGCTGGGGTGCGAGTGCAGGCGTCTATAATGTGGCTGGTGTGACCAGAGTCAGGAATGTGTCAAACTCCCTATCTCACTGTTAAACACAAAACTCCTCCGCCGGGTCTGGTTTGACTCCTCGTCTGGGTCAGGCTGCCCCGCTTCCCGACTGGTGATTGCAGCTTGTCTGACACGCGCATCTCCCCACCCACCCTTGCCTGGAGCGTGGGGCCAGGGATCAGCCCCTCGCTCTGCAGCGCTGCCAGATCAGTAGGAGGCCTGGGCCCCGCGTGCCAGGCTGCCCTCTCCTGTGGCGGGGGCTCTGAGCAATCAGGAAAGGCATTTGCAGCAATCAAAGTGTGAGAAACACCCACACAGCTCCCGGCAGCCATGCCTCTGCCCTGGGGAGGCCAGTTCCATGACCGCCCCACTCAGGGAGGGTAAGGGCCCAAAGCTCACCCTGGCCCTGCTCTTTAATGGCATAGTTAGTCCCTTTTGAGCCAGCTGCATTCGCCCTCCCCCATGGCTGGGATCCCTGCAATCCCACATCTGTTGTGGGAGCTCTGCTCAAGGAGAGGGCTGGAACCCTCTCTCTGCCATACACAGGCTCTGACCAGCATAATAACCAGGGGCCTTTGCAGAAAGGGCCCCTTGTTCCTCCCTGGTCCCTCCCCAACATGGGCACTGAGGATCTGCAACCAGTTTCAGCTCTCCAGCTGCGTGATCCCTGCAGCAAGTTTGCTTCTTTGTGCTGTGCCATGTCTCTTGGGACAGCACCCAAACCACCCCTGGAGGGGACCTGGCCCTTTGCAGAGCTCCTGTCCTAGTGCAAGGCAAGACCCTGCACGCTGCATCCCCCCCCACAGTCACACGGCGGCCCACTTGCACTTCCTTCTCCATGCCACACTCCATGACCTGGAGATGGAGCTTACTGGTAGGCAGCCAGAGCGTTTCTAACCGGCCCGGCACCCAAAGTGCACCGCTCACTGCCTGCTTCCAGTTCCCAAGGGAAGCGAAGGGTTAAAGCATTTGGAGGCAAAGAGTCCAGCCAGAACATGTCTAGCCATGTTGCAGGAGCATGACTAACCATGTCCCGCAGCTTGTAACATGATCCAGGACGATGCACATCACAGCCCCTGGGAGAGGGCTGCCAGCGCCCGGCTGGTGCGAACATGCTAATTTGGTGTAACTGCTTCAGCGATGGGACAAATAAGGAAGCAGCAGAGAAGCCAGTGACACCGGGAATGAGTAAATCCCAGGCTCATAAAACAAGTTGAATTCAGCTAACTTTATTCCCTTCAGTTACTCGCCCTGCAGCCTATTGTGTAACACCGCACAGACATTCTCCATGGGGATCACCGGCACTCGGCCCTCGCCTCAACTGACCCAAAGAATTCCATGTTGCTTTCCAGGGAGACTTCTGCCAGTTCCGTGCCTCCTCCCTGCTACAGAAAAGAAAATGGCATCCAGAATTGTGTATGATACTGAGGGAAGGGCTCGTCACCATTTTCACAACCACCACTCACCCGCTGAGGATGTCACGCTCCAGCCAGCGAGGGCAATCCGTCACCCCGCCTGACAACAGGGTGTCTGGGCTCTGCCCCTTGTCTGGGCTGCTTGCCAGACCCATCTGCAGCGAGCCCATCACTTCACACATCAGGGCCTTCCACCAGGTGAGGGACTAGCCGCACCAGCGGCGCCGTGTGATGGAGGCACCAGCTAGAGAAGGAAAGCGAGTGCTACCTAAGAGCTGAGAATTATACACCTGAATAGGTGCAGAAATGCTGCCAAACCTGCTTCACTATGGGAGGCAACAGGGAGTCTCCTAATGGCTCTCTGTTAGCCGTGGAATTAACTCGCCCATGAGAAGCACCAGACCTGACCCTTCCCCAGTGACTAGGGGCCTTTTCGCTCGCACACAAAGGCTAGACCGGTTTTAATTGCGGTTTTGAGACGAACGACAAACACAAAGAAACGATGCAGATACGTATGTATTCACGTCCAGGAAAACAACATTTGATTTTCCACAGAGAAGATCAAATAATATTTCAGTTACAGTTAATTACACCCCCCGAAAACACATCAAAGAGAGCGGTGTTGTTCTCAGAGAGGCTTTTTCATTGACTCAGTGGGTGTAGGGATTTCACACATGGCTTTATCATCGGCTGCATTAGCTGCTACTTCTCGCCAATATTTAAAGGTATTCTACAGGGGCCGTCATTTGAATGATAAGAAATAACAGTGAAGACACCGATCCCAGCCAGAGTCCAGCCCAGCCCAGACATAGACTCATAGAGCGTGAGGCCAGAAGGGAGCATTAGATCATCTAGTCAGACCTCCTGGATATCACAGGCCATTGCATTTTACCCAGACACCCCTGTTTTGAGCCCAGTAACCTGTGTCTGACCAAAGCGTCTCGCGGAAAGGCAGCCAGTGCAGATCTGAACACGTCAAGAGATGGAGAATCCACCACGGCCTGGGTAGGTTCTTCCAGTGGTGAATTCTCCACTGTTACAGTGTGTGCCTCATTTCCAATTTGAAGTTGTCTGGCTTCAGCCTCCAGCCATTGGTTCCTGGGCTGCCTTCCTCCACGAGACTGAAGATCCCTTTAGTGCCCAGTCCTTTCTGCCTGGGCAGGCACGGATACGCTGTAGTCAGTCACCTCACAGTCGGTTTCTGAGAAGCTAAACTGACTGAGCACTTGCATTCCCCAAGCATGTTCCCAGGAAAGATGGGCTACAAGTGTCGCCATGCAGATGCCTTCCCCTCAGACCCCTAACATCACTGGACTTGGGAGTGTCTTGGCCGGCACACCGGGCAGTTACTGGGGGCCGACGGGCGTTGACAAGCTCAGAGGAGCAGTGTGACTCCTAGGCGCAGCCACCAGTGGTGACAGGCCAGACCCAAACCCTACGGAAACCAGTGGAAAGGTTCCCCTTGACTTCAGTAGAGTCTGAATCGGGCCAGTATGCTGCAGGGGTGGCAAACCAGAAATACCGTTAGAGGCAGGCCCGGCCTAGCCAGTACTGCCCGATTCTGAGGGGCCAGGAAGCCGGGCTGTTCCGTGCGGGTTCAGCTGCCACTCAGTGTCCGCTCCCCTAAACGTGGGACAATATCAATAAAAGCTGCAGTTGCACAGCGGTCCCATTGCCACCCAGCCAGACTTTGCGGTGTGCCAGGCAGGGCGACCGAGTCAGCACCACTAGACGAGTTACTGGATAGCTTTGCAGACGACGGCATTTCTATTTTACAGGACAAAAAATATGCCTCTCCTGTTCCCTGCTCTTACCCCCCTGCATCACCCGACCGCCCTCATATCCAGAGTCTGCCCCTTTGTCAGGTGCTCTCAGCAGTGCCCGTAACATGCGAGGTGATGCACACAGTCAGACACAGACCCTGCCCCAAGAGCTTACGACTGATGGCCCCAGTCCACACAGTTGATTGAATGGTGCTTCGTACAAGTGCAGGTGCCACCCGCGACGCTCCAGCTGCAGGATCCGGGCCTGGAAAAACAAGCGACATACCAGGGTGAGGGAAGAGATACAATCATACGTGCGTTATGCAGTCGCCGAGTATATACATGGGACTAGCAACTAGACACACAGCTGCCAACCTGCCATTGCTAGTGGCCAGTACCTGGTCGGAGTCATGGAGAAGTAGGTCTTGAGGCGGGACTGGCAGGAAGACAGGGCAGTGACCTATATTGGAGCCCATCACCAGACCACCTGAGCGCTCAAATACCATAGCTCAGGTGCTCCGACGTGATCTCCAGCTTTGTGGCTTAAAGCGTCTCCATTTAAAAGACTTCCTGGGGGTCAGAGGAGCTGATTTGTTGTCAGTTCAGGTGATCTGTGCAGGTTAAAGAAAACTGTAGATTTCCTTTCTAACTGACCAGACAAAGTCCTAGGCACAGCCTCCCAAAAGCCTGCTAATAACCGAAGGGTCTAAAGGCACGCTGAGGCTTTATTACACCATATCCCATTTAAACTAAGAGGGACACTGAATCCTTCCGTCAGCCTGAGTCTCCTGGCAGTAGTCGAGCCTGCAGCGATGCTGGCTGGAGAGGCTGGAGGAACGCAGCTGTATGTGGTCAGCAGATCACCAGCTGCTTTTCTTTTCCTGTATTTTCAATTTTTCCTAATTATTGTAAAAATCCTACTTGTTTAGCTAGATTCATAGTGATGTGTGTGAGCTCATGCTGGAATGTAGCATCATGGCCATTGGCCATTAACATCCATCCACATGAAAAGCTAATATTCCTCATTAGAATACAGGGCCTGAATAGACTTCAGTGGTCAGTGTCCCATTCTCTGTAATGTACCGACTTCCATTTGTACTGTTGGCTCCACCCCCATCGTCCCTAAGATCTGTGTCAATTGTCGGCTGACGTGCTATGGTTAATATCTCCTGACATCTGAGCACCTTTCTGGGGCTGACATGGCTTCCGGTGTGTTCCAGGGTCAGAATACCACGAAAAACGGAGTGGTCCCAAGGCTGGGGGCTAACCCCTTGTGCAGTGTGAAGGGTGCCTTCCTCGGGAACATTTAGAACACTGCTAGGCAGTGCATTGCCCACGTGAAAATGAGACTCCATCAGACAATTACATGTATGGTAGGGCCTGGTCAGTAAGTGGAAAGAATTTGGTTTTATTGCCCAATAAATCACAGAACTTTCAATTAGATGAGTGGCTTAATGACCCTGCTGAACTGAGCATCCCAGCTCTTCTATAAGATCACAGTCCTGCATGGGTGACACACCAGCGCCACAGAATCCTGGCATTTACTGTGCTCCACTCCCTCTTATTCAGCATCCAGGACTAAAGCAGATGGGATGGTTTATGTTAAATTCGTGGAGTTATTCGTCATATATAGCTCATTTGCCTTGTCACAGACTTCCTAGTGAAACAGCGGCGTGTGAACAGGGCATGTGTGACCTCTTGCACTGGCCTGCACAGTCCTGGGTTCACCAGGCACTTACAGCTTTCCGTACATAGGAATTGTTACTGGGCGACTGGTTTCTTTATGAGAGAAAAGGGAGAAGGTGAGGCACCCGGAGTCCTGGACTAGAGCAGAACCCTTTGTCCAAGGAGAGAGCTCTGAGAAGGCCCCACATGCGGGAAGTGACGCCGACAGAGGGAGAGCCTGGAGAGAGACACCAGGATGCAGAGTGCAGCAGAGTCTGAGGTTTCAGGGACAAAAAGACTCCAGCCAGCACGTGAAGCTGAAGACCTGGATTTCTCTCTGGGAAAAGGGACTGAGTCTGTTTTGAATTCTAGGTAAATAAATTGGACCTGGAAGGAGAGTGTTCCAAGGACTCTGGACTGGTGGAGTTTATTAAAGGAGTGCTGAAGAGGGGAAACTGAGGGAAGCCTCCGCAAAGCCACACTTGGCCCGCAGAGAGCACAACACGGCAAGCCCAGCCTCCTACAGGAATGTGCTTCAAAACATGAAATCGAGATAAAAATATTGCAGTGCCCCTCTTTGCCCTCAGGAGAACGCTCAACTTGAGATGCAGTTAGCCGCTCCGCAGAGCTTGGAAAGCCCCTCAAGCAATTCAGCCAGGGCTGCTTGGAAAACTCCCCCACGCAGGTACCTCAGAACGGGGACCAGGAGAAGCAAAGCTTCTACAGGCTGTTGGTGGCTCAGTTTATCTGAGAGGGAATCCAAAAAGAAACTGAAAGAGAGACAGAGACGGACGCACTCACACTTTGTTAGCCCAGAACAAGAATGGCGGGTTCGCACACTTGGCTCTTTTTCTCTTGCGAGTCAGTGTCCCTCGTGTCTTTTAATAAAGTTCTTCCAAAGCCCATGAACTTTGGGAGCCAGCAAGGGGAGGCTGAGCGATGAATGGAAAGAAAGTCAGGAAAGATCATCTAGGTTTCACAAAACATCTTTGTCTGACACACATCGACAAGTGGGCCTCTCTCACCCATGGCACAGGATCTCTCTCACCCACAACAAAAGACAACCCTACGTTGTGTAGCCGTCTCATAGCAGTTAAATAACAACACCCTAAATACAGTTCTAGAACACAACGAGTTACAAACATTTGAATTTAGTAAATTCAGCTGCTAATTTGTCTCTGAATTCCTACTGCTCGTTCAGGACTGGAATGCCTTTCCTCTCTCCCACTTGCATGAGGGAAGGAAATATCTACAGAATAGCAGAACACAAGCTCTGGTACAGGAAGAGGTGAACATCACTTTCTGTTAGAATAGTCAATCTTTAAAGTGCTCTAAAATCCACCTGCGTAGTCAGATTGCCTTGACATTTGCTGTGCCTCCTGGAGATGGTGGGTACTCTGGGCTGGATTTGGTATAATTTGAGCAAGGGGTTCCCACCACTGCAAATACCCCTGCATTTTACAAAGTCATCTTCCAGTGTTGTTTTGCCCACACCTGGGGCTCAAGTCATGGTTCTGACCCTCCCCAGACTGACCTCAGCCCCTCCAGATTTAACATAGGGTTGTTAGTGCTTGGTGCCCGCTGCCCCTTTGAGGCTGAAGAAGCTACTGGACATCATTCAGAGTGGCCCAGGGCATATGCTCTCCTTCAGGTGGGTGAGCAGTTTGCGTAAGGCACATTAAGACACCCCACTGGAGAATGGACTGACAATAGCTGGAAGAGCAGTGCTACTCGTGCGGCAAGGATACAATATTTGTACCTAGCAGTCAGTCGTTCTCCAACCCTGCTGAGAGTAGGACTCAGACTGAGTCAGCAAGGGTGGCTGGGATTAAACCACATCCCCCTGAGCTCCTCTACAGCTGGGAGGGCAGATACACGGCCACACGCCCCTCCCCATCTCAAAGTCAGAGTGGATTGACTCATGTCTGATTTGCAAACTTTGGTTGGGGAATACGGACCTAGCCAAGAGAGGGGGCTATCTGGGAATGAAAACCGGCCATGATTTTTGAGGGATACAGTGTGGGAGGATGGGGTGGTTACAGAAACTTCTGTAACTCAGGTTCAGAGTGCACTAACGATTGTATATTCTGGTTTCATTTATTCCCCACGTACCTCAATACATGAAAGCAAAGCACTGGAATTAAGGCAAACCCACTGATCTACCATTGTTCCAGCTAGGATGAGAAAATCTTCCCAATGAAAGTCTGTCCTTAATTAGGAAGCATTTGTCCAGAATGTGCTTGTGCACCACAGAACAACAGGTACGCCCCCATCACCTTTGCTCTTTACATTGGCCTTGGAACCTTTACCTGACTGTTGCAATTAGAATTAATCCAGGAACCTAAAGGAATTCAGAGGGGTGGAAGGAGTATCCAGCAATGTATTATGCAGAAGATATAATCTGACTAATGAACAGCCCTGGGAATTCTACAAAAATATTTGATGGGTCGTATAAGAGATTTTGAACCTTTGTCAGGCTATAATATAAAGTGGACCACAAGTAACAAGGGAAAGTGTTTCTCTCACAGTTCCACCGCATGTGTTATGGGCTGAGAGCCAATTGTGCCCATTTAAATGAGGGAACGGGAGGTGGCCTCTCAACAGGGAAATGCAGCACCCTTCACAAGATGACTCAGAGCAGGTGCTGCACAGGTTGTCACAATAATTAGTCCCGAGACACCAGGGTTGCACTAGTTTGCTCATCCCTCTTCTCTTTAAGAACAGAAAGTGCTTTTGCCTCCAAACTAAATTTACCCTTTATTACTTTTTAACTGGGTTAAACTATTAAGCTCTTGTTCTGAACAGCCCAAGATCCCCCTGTGTGATATGAAGCTTAGAGCTCAGATCGGAGCAGGACGAATGTCTTCTCAGAGAAAGGCAGGGCTGGCAGCTGATGGGAGGGGTTGCCTTGTGATAAGGACGGTAACACTACTGGTACTTTTCCCTCTAGCACTGGGGGTAGCGGGTCTAACCAAGACAGCTCTGGCTCACAGAGCAGGGGTAACACTGGCTCCTGGGACTCACATGGTGGCCATCTAAGCTCTCTCAAGGTCTGGGCTCTCCAACCGTGGTGAGCGGAGCTGTCGCCACCCACATTCATCCAAAGCTGAATCGGAGGAAAGAGAGCAAGGCCTCTGCCCCCTGGCGTTGTGAATGACACTGTCTGGGGCTGCCGGGGGCTCTGAGTCACAGACCCAGGCCAGCCTCCCCAGTGCAGGAGTCCTGCCATCCTTTCCCATCTATCTGTACAGTTCTACAGGCTGCAGCCCCGGGTGCATTCTGGTGGGCACCGCGTAACGCAAGCTCTGCTAACTGGTATCCACCGGGTAAATGTGAATGCTGCATACAACGCTGATAATCAGCAATGCCTTCCTGCAATCCACGAGCCATGCAGAGGTGACCACACACAGGCCCCTTCTGAGTGCTTGAAATCCCCAGCCCATCAACCTTTGATACGCCTCACCCCCAGCTCACCTCTTCTGGAGTCCATCCCAATGCCGCCTAGACTTCCCATGGCGGTCCCAGCTCCAGCTGCTGATTTTAATGTTCAGTGACATCTTCTGAAGTGCTGACCAGCTCTAGAAGTCCGTTAATACAGGGCCTCTCAGGGAGCGTTACTGATGCTTCCACTCTTTATTCATTATTGCCAGCGTTTATATGCACCCATCAGCGTGGCGTCGGGGCACTTTGCAAGGCATACGTTGGGACAGTTGAGATCCCAGAGAGACCAAACCCCATGCAGCTTTCCCATCCCTGTAGAAAACCAGGCCTTTCGCTCTGTGCAAAGCAAACAGCAGGGCAATGGCAATGATTGATAACATTCACCCATGACAGGCAGAAAGCTGGAGAAGGGATGTCCTTTTCCATAGGGAAGGGGCATTTCTGGGGCATGTCTATTTGAGGGCTGCAAAGCCAGGCTGCAAGGGGGGACAAGGAGAAAGGGGGCTGCAGCTCGAGTTCTCACTTGCGTTTATTCGCACACAAAAGTCCCAGGGACTCCTGAGCACTGTGACGGCCGGCTCCACAGCCAGCGTTAGCAGCCTTGCAAGCCCATCCTGCCCTGAACGATGCCGCCCCAGGAGGTGCTGTCAGAGCTGGATTGCAGCCGGGTAACAAGGCCAGGAGCAGCCTCCTCAGACCAGGGTAAGCTGAGAGGAGCCCAGAGCACCTGCTTTGCAGAGGGACTGCTCCCCGACCTGTTCAGCCTGTGCCCCCCAGCAGGACTCTTGGGGCAGCTCTGCTTCCCTAATATCTGCTCCTGGCCCCTTTCTGGAGCTGGCATCCAGCCGTGGGCCCTGTTGTTTGCTTGTCCTGTCCCCACTATAGCTCCCGTGACTCCCCGATTCCTACTCATGTGACTCTCTCTGACTCTGGGTTACAAAGAGGCTGTAAAGGTGAACTGCGCTGTGTCCTATTTACTGTGGCTGACAGCCACCAAGAGCTACCCCTGCCCTGCACACTCCCTTCCAGCCTGTGGGCCTGGGCATGCAGACTAAGCCGCTTGGCCGGCATGCAGGGTAGTTTGTACATTTGATCCCGTACAGGCCCTATTTGGTGCTAAATCTCGGCTCTGTGATCTATAAACAGATCTGTCCACAGGCCCTGGGCCGAACGTGCTTAGCACCTTGGCTGTGAGTGATGCCTTTGACAAGCGTAACCCCCTGCAAATGGCTATAAAACTTAGTAGCCCACTGGCCAACCTGAACCAGTCCCACAGCCCTGCATGCTCCAGATGTGCCATGAGCTCCAAAGCTCTGTGGGAACTTGAAGCAGAAATTTAGCAAGATGTTTGGGGAGAAAAGATCATCGTAAATTTTCCAAAAATGAGCCGCTGGCAGCTGTCTGGCTCCGCTCGTAGGAGCTATAAAATTTTACTAGGGGGGAAGCTCCTGAACGTTAGCACAGTCTCCCTGGCTCGGGGTTTTGGAACCAGTGGGACATCAGACACCACCTCATCTGCAGCTTCAGCTGAAGTCCAGGGAGAAAGCTCCAGCTAAATCCATCCCCTTCTCACCCAGCCCAAGCACCCACCCACATGCCTCAGCCCCACGTGGCCTATCCGTGCAGGCCCGGCCTCCCCCACTGCCAGCGACACCCTGCCCTAAGAGTGGCAGGAACCCTACCCCTGGCTGGATGGGCCCTGCTCTTGCATGCTGCTAATGATTTCCCAGGCCACGCACGGAAGGAAGGGACAGCTGTGCACGCAGTACCAATGCGACTAGCGTCAGCTCTACGCGGCGTGTGAGATGGGCCCCTTCCAGGAACCCAGAGACCAGCTCAAGTCTGGGTCCTCTGGGGCATCTGGTGCGGGAGCAGCCAGGGTACGCTGTGCCCGGCAGAGGAATCGTCCTGTGCTTCCCTACGCCAGGGCAGCTTCTCCAGCCCCCCAGCTGGGGCAGTGCACGTTCCAGAGCGGGATCCAGAGGGGCAGCAGCAAGTGGACTGAGGAGAGGCACCCGCATTTTACAGGCCCTGTGTAATTAACGAGCAGGTGTGCACTGAAGGAGGGCTCCAGGGCCCAGCCGATCGCCTGACGCGAAACCACCACAGTTTGCAGCCAAATAGCAAAGAAACCCAGAAGCCCAAAGGGGCAGGAAAGATTCTGACCTGGGCACTCAGGTCACCCAGGCTATAGGGTCTTCTGCCAATACAGCGCCTAGCACAATGGGGCTTGGACACCCGAGCGGGGTTTCTCGGCACCAGTACCAATGGGTCCAGCAGCAGCTTCACCAGAGTGCCTAGGTGCCTGCACTGGGGAAACGGAGGGCTGGGCTAGGAGGCACACGGCCCTCTCCCACCTTCCCTCCTCACATTGCACCATGACGGGCAAGCCCCAGCCAGTTCAGTGTACTCAGCAGACCCCCAATGTCAAGAAGTCAGGCTAGAGCCGCCTCCTGGGAGGATCAGGGTACCCTGGCGAGACCTCCCCAGCTTGTGGCCGTCAGGGCTGGCTGGTGCAGAGAGGGAGAAAAGGGGCTCATTTAAAATAAAAAAATACCAAGAGGGCTTTCTGCTAATTAAGGAGTTTGCTGCGTGAGCTGCAAGTAACAAATCCCACCAAGCCCCATGGATTTTGTCCCATGCCTAGTTACAATGTCCACCCCCTGGAGAGGTACAGCTCACTCCTGGGGCAATCCCAGACCCTCGGAACCAATCCATCTCCTGGGTATCTCTCTCCACTCTCACAGCTGTCCCATGGAACCAACCCCGCACCCCAACTCACTGTCAAACCTGCTCCCTGCCCACCCCGTTCCCACATGGGGTAACTTTATGGACTGGGACTCTGCCCCAAACAGTCCCTGAGAACAGTGCGGGGCATAAGCTGTGAAATGTGCCAGCCCTAAAAGTGAGGCCAAGGTTTGCAAGAGTGACTGGAGATGTTGGGAGCCCTCGAAGGGGCCTGATTTCCTGGGGAGGGCTGGGGAGAAACGAGATTTCTTGAAAATCAGCCTCCTTCAAGAGGTCTCAAGCTGGGTAGCCAGATTCACTGGCCTCGTTTGAAAGAGTTGGCCTGAGGCGCTGAGTCTTATTCCCCTGTGGCATTAATGGGGATTAATTCCAGTGCAATCTGTGGCACTGCACCAGGCTCCAGCGAGCGGGTGCGAGCGCAGGATCGGGCCCCACATATGCAGTTTGGCTGAGTCTCATTTTGATTTTGCTGATTTAGTCTGGCGAGTGTGTTTAATTCAGAGTGAGCCCTTCCTCTAGAATAACCAGAGTAGCCGAGCCAGGAAAAGGGACTCCCTTTCTCTCCTCACTTTCTTCCCACTGCTGCTCATTAGTTATAGATCTTCCACACTCATAAAAGATAATCACCCTTCATGGGTGAAGTGGCCTCTCGCTATACCATAGCAGCAGAAGGATTGATGAACTATGTAATTAAAAGCACAGGACCTGCAGCTCAAGGGCCGGACAGAATTTATATTAAAGGGAAAATACAATGTTTAAATTCTGTTACTCTTTGGTCAGAAGCTGTGAAATCCAGGACTTTATCCCAGTGCCAACCCCAAGGCTTGGCCTCCTCTCTGAGTTTATGGCAGGACAGGGCTAGCTGGCTGTGGGGTTATGAAGACATTATTGACACGTACAGTTTAGGGCTCATCAGTCTTGTCTTACCTGCAAACAGTGAATGAGTTGTGGTCATGGACTTGCTCAGCCTCTGTAATAATATTCAGCCGGCGTGCCTGATTCCACTGGGTGCTCCTCTGCCCTGGCCACCCCGGGGGCTGGATTCCACAGGCTGAGTGAATGCTGCCCACAGCAGGTCTGGAACCAGCAGAGCCAAGGAGCTGGGCAGGGCTGGGGAGAGTCTGAGAGGCCATGAACTCGCCCATCCTCCACGTACAGGCTGCTCCTGGGCATAACGGAGCTGTCTAGTGTGTCATGGAGTTTTGTCTGGTTCTGGTAGAGCTGGGAGACGCCCTTCACCCTTGGGGGGAGGGATAGCTCAGTGGTTTGAGCATTGGTCTGCTAAACCCAGGGTTGTGAGTTCAATCCTTGAGGGGGCCATTTAGGGATCTGGGGCAAAAATTGGGGATTGGTCCTGCTTTGAGCAGGGGGTTGGACTAGATGACCTCCAACCCTGGTATTCTATGATTCACCAGGTGAGGGGAAATGCCATCTTCTAATCAGCGCAGCTGCAGTGGGATCTCCAGGCCTGCTCGCCCTGCCACTGACCAGGGAGTGTCCCTCCAGGGCAGGGGTGTGACATTCTGTACCTTGGGGGAGCATACTGTAACCCCCAGATTGCTCGTTTTCATATACTCGGGATCTTACATATAAAGCAGGCCTGGTAAGGTATCAGGGGAAAGGGTATGATCTGCGGAAAGTCATTTTTCTATCTGTATACGTGTATCATGAATGCAGATGAAGTTGTGAGAATTTTGTGTAGCATGGTGGTCACTAAAACATGCTGTAAGTTGGGGAATCTGCCAGATCTTAGCTCCCCAGAGGCAACAGCAAGGAAAGTCACCAACGCCCAGGCTGGGTGTCAAACATCATCCACAGCGGTTGTCCAGCAAGGAAGCTACAATGCAATGACTCACCTGCATGGGGCCACAGCAGGGAATTGCTCAACCTTGCTTGAAGAGACTCAGCAATGCCCCCAGACATGCCTGGACTTGTGCTCTCCAAGCACAGGGACTGAGGGTATAACGCAGAGTGGACGCATACTGGGCCCTTCTCCTGCCCCCACCTTTGCTGCAAGCAACTAAGACACTGAGAAGAAGACAAGACTCCAACAGAAGAGACTGGCCCAGGTTTAAGGAACAAACCTGTATATTAAGGACTGCGATATCCAGTGGGGTGAGAAAAACTGCTTCATCTAGATAGGTTGTCCAGTGTGCCCTGCCTGCGTTCCTGCTGGGTTTTCACTTCCTCAGCAATGGTGGCAGTCCCCGCATCGCACATGGGACTGAGGGGGATTCCTGCCCAGCGGCAAGAGTTTGTACAAACCTGGAGTTTGTACAAACCCACTTCCTGAGAATGACGCTCTGTAGGTACCTCCTAGGCTGCTGCATGGGAAAGGATTCACGGCCTGCCTGCACACCTAAGGCACAGGATGGTCCCTAGCGGTCACTGGCCCGATCCCCTGGGCACCGCTTCTCCTCCCAGCTTCAGACCCACAGGTTTCTAGCCGGGTCACTAGCCCGATGGGTTAGTGTGCACTTGCATGCTGGGGAGGCAGCGTGGTCCGGGTGCCCAGCAGGAACTAAGGGTGGTTCCTAGGGACTGCAGAGTTGAAGGCTACAGCGGGCTGGGGGTAGAAGCTGTCTGTGTGGGGGTGGGATATGCCTGGGACACCGAACGTACATGTACGGAGGGTGGTGGTTCCCAGTAACCACGACAGCAGATAATTCCTACCTAGGGTATATTCAGACAGAGCCTGCAGGGCTCTAAGCATCCCATTTAGCCAGCTAGTCTTGGTTTTCTCCTTAATAAAATCCCAACCACCTTCCTTGTTATGGAGCAGGCTGGACAGCTGTTCACTGAAATCTCCTCGTTAGCGAAAGCAAAGCAGCAAGGAGCCAAGCGGTGACTGCAGGCCAAGCAGCCTATTCCTGCTCCCTGCGTCTGTTATACCTGCTTTGTGTCTGACTCCCTGGACCTCCCAGACTTTCTGAGAGCGACATTTTCCTCAAACGTCCTAGGATGTTCTTAGCCAGCCATTTAACAAACGGGTGGGCACCGAAGACGCTCCTCGCCTGGGGCACCATTTGGTCTAGAGCCGACCCTGGTTGCCACTTGTCCAGGATTTCTCAGAGTCGTCCCTTGTTGTGAGGTAGTGGTCCCAGGAAATGAGTACGGCTCAGTGCATGTGGCCAGCTGTCCAGTTTCATGGGCTCGGGATCACACCAGGTGTCTGGATGTTCTGTATCTCAGAGGGGCAACCCTATGCAGGATCCTCAGAGCAGGACAGTCCCCCACCTACCCTCTCTGCTTCAGCACCCCCTGGACTCAAGATACTGACCCCCTCACGTAACTAGGGGCATAATCCTGATGCATGTCAGGTGACTGGCTCCAGGAAATAAATCACACCCTCCACACACACAAAATGACAGGAGCTTTGCAATAGCCACAGCTAAGGTGCATCCTCAACATGCTCAGCTGGGACCTGCAGTACTGCAGCTGTGTGGCTCACAGCTCCTGTCCTGTGATTTGCAGGGGATGCCCAGGTCTCGCTATGCAGAGACAGAGAACGAGCTCTCTGTCAGCCTCCAGACACTGCAGCCTTGCAAACCCCCCCTCAGGCAGCCTGCCTTTCTTCTTACACTCTTATGTGTGAGCCTGTTCCTCGGGAGAGATGGACACAGTCACAGCATGTGCTCTCTTTCACACACACACACACACACACACACACACACACTTGTGCAGAAGCAAACCACTCACACACAGTGTAGCAGCGTGTGGCAGACCAGATGCACTCCTCCCCCGCTGCCTCATCGCTCGGGGATTTGTCTGGCATTCAGGGTAAGCCACACTGCACGGCTCCTGTGCACAGCAGACTGGCGGGGGAGCCATGCAAGCCGTGAGAGCCATGCACAGTGGCAGCCAGACCACCCGGTCCTGGCATTCTCTGGTGTTAAGCTGGGCAGCCTGGCCGGATCCTGGCAAGCGCTGCTGCGATGGCCCAATCCGCCTGGGACCCCACGAAGCCCCATGATAATGGCTAGCTCTTCCGGCTGCGGCCAGGCTTGAAGGTTGGCTCAGCACAGAGCCTCCGTTAGACTGTCATGCGTCACCCAGGGACAGGCTTCCTCGCACTGTTTCTGCCTCCCATGCTACCTGGCACCAGGCGCTGCAGAGGCTCTTGGAGAAGAGCCAGGGCAGAAAAGTTCCCTGAACTCTCCCAAGCCTCAGGAAAGTCTGACACAGCTGGGTGAGCTGGATGACAGGGCAGCTGGTTCTTCCATCCCGGCCCATTAGCCATGCTCAGGATTAAGGCAGTGATGCTGGGTGGGGCTTCAAGTCTCTTGTGCTGAGAAGCCGGCATATCATCAGAGCAGAGCTGGGGAATGCAGGAGACGGAGAAGAGCAGGTGTCTACTGGGAAAAGGGTCTCTCCATGGGACGGGCAGCCGGTGCAGCGGTGATAGAGTGACCGGCCATTCGTAGATAAGTAGGGCCCTACCAAATTCATGGCCCGGAAAAACACGTCACAGACCGTGAAATCTGGTCTCCCACCATGACATCTGGTCTTGTGTCTGCTTTTACCCTATACTATACACGGGGGGAAAACAGCATTTCTCAAACTGGGGGTCCCGACCCAAAAGAGAGTTGCAGGGGGGGTCACAAGGTTATTTTGGGGGGGGGTGACCCTTACTCCTGCAGCGCCTTCAGAGCTGAGCGGCTGGAGAGCGAGGGCAGCAGCGCAGAAGGCAGGGTGGCGATACCAAACCATGTCACCCTTCCTTCTGCGTGGTGCCTGCAGAGCTGGGCGCCCAGAGCGCGGCGGCTGCTGACTGAGGGCCCAGCTCTGCAGGCAGCAGCGCAGAAGGAAGGGTGGAAATACCAGACCATGTCGTCCTTCCTTCTGCGCTGCTGCTGGCCGGGGCTCTGCCTTCAGAGCCGGGCTCCCGGGCAGCAGCTGCCGCTCTCCAGCCGCCCAGCTCTGAAGTCTCCCCCCCGCCAGAAGCAGCAGAGAAGTAAGGGTAGCAGTACCGCAACCCCGCCACACACACACAATAACCTTGCGACACCCCCCACACACACACAAACTCCTTTTTGGGTCAGCACCCTTACAATTACAACACCCTGACATTTCAGATTTAAATAGCTGAAATCATGAAATTTATTATTTTTAAAATCCTATGACGGTGAAATTGACCAAAATGGGCCGTGAATTTGGCAGGGCCCTGTATATAAGAGTAAAGAAACAGACACCGGTCCAAGTGCACTGCTCCTGGGGAGGTGAAGCGTGAGGACCAGGCATCGTCATGGAAACCCAGGAAAACTGGAGAGCTTTGCTGGCCGGCAGTGAGCGCTACAGTTAACAGCATTAATTTGAATCAGACCAAATGGGCCCAACTCCGTGGTGTATCTGCAATGGCTTCCATGGGGCTTTTCACTGGGGCAGGACTGAAGGAATGGGAACTGTGCTCAACACAGCCTCCTACCTGTGCCACCTGCAAAGCCAAACCAGCAGCAGAGTATCTGGGATGCTTTGTGTCGCTCCAAGTGCTCTGAGGGTGTGTTCTGGGGAGATTCCAGCCCATGGCTGGGGTGGCTGCTCCTCCTGCCCTGTGACCCTGGATTTCGGGGTGCGAGGAAGCCGTTGGGGCACGGCAGGGAATAAATATATCGAGCAACAGAGAGGCACAGCAGCCATCTGACTTTCACCCGGCAGCAATCAGCAGCAAAGCCGGCGGTTTGGAAATCGTGGTCTGGCACCGGCTCACCAACGGCCACTGCTGCTTTCCAGCAGAAACTTTTGCTGTATGTTGCTACACGGGTGCATTATTTAACTAGTTAATTTCTGAGGGAGGCGTTTCAATTGCTTTAAATTACTGCTGGAAAAACGAGAGTGGTCAACAATCAATCAGCCTGATTTACCACCCCTTGCCCACCCGCTGTGAGTGAGCAATCAGCTGCCACCACAAGATCTATTATTGATGAACTTTGCAGGACCCACTCATTAACTGCAAACACACATCCTAAGCATGGTTCTGCTGCTGGTGAATACGGTAATGGGAGTAATCAGTGGAAATGTCACCACTACCTTTTTCTCTCTCTTTAAAGATCCTGCTGCATGAGGCAGAGTGCTTGGCCATTAAAACGATAATAGTCAACCTTTTGCCTTAGCTACATTAACACTGATGGATTTCTAAACAATGGCCAATAATAAAATGAAGCCACCTCTCTCACTCTGCACCTATTAAACCTTTCGTATTTCTATCGGATGATCTGGCAAGTTGTGCTGCAGAAGGGGTGTTTTATAAGAGCGAATTACCATCAATTAACTGAACCAATGACAAATAGGAAGTCAGACAACTATATCATAATCATTGTTCCATGCCAAGGATCTTGGGGAAATGTCTCCAGTTCCCCTTATCTCCCTGTCCTATTTACAGCCGATTCTTTTCTGAAGAACAAGGAAGCTGCACTGGGTGAATTCCAATGCAGAATGAACTCCTGGAATTTGTCCCAATGCGATTAACTTGCCAATTGATTTTTTGTCTATCCATTCAGTTCTCTTTCTAGGTCTCCAATTGATCTGTGAGCTGCTGCTGACCTGAGCTATAGAGACCAGCTCAGGACTAGCACTGGAAATTAACTGGCTCAAATGCCTGTCGGTGTGGGCCAGGCGAGTGGTGGGCCGCCACACAATAGGGTGTCAATGTGGTCAAGCAAAACAAGTCACTGCACTTGCCAAAGCCATGGCGCTGAAAGGGTGATTCTTTCTGGCTGGTTAAAGCTCAATAGCATTTCCCGTTCGTTCCTCTGCTGGGGACGGAGCACGTAGTGAACTGCGCGGGCTCCACAGGTAATTCTGTGCCCGGGCCGCTGCTGGACGGCACGTGGTTACACGGATTGGCATTCCGCCCTGTCTCCAGAACAGTCGAAAGAGCCACTTTGTAACGCTAAATGCTTTTTTCCTGGGAGCACTATTCTAATAAAGTCACTTGTTTTGCAGCTCAGTGCACAGCTGTGTTAGCGCTCTAATTAATATACACATTAGGGTTATTGGATAGTCCCTTTTAACCACCCTCCAATGTGTCTTTGCAGAGAAACAGCAGCACAATTCATAACCGTCAGTCCAGAATCTCCGGGCCGCACATTGCAGCTCCAGCAGTTTCTTTAAGGCTGCAAAGCAATGCCGAGTAAACAATATTTATCACTGCCATTATTAGATTACTTAAAAGAAATCTTCTTTTGAATTGGGCTGTGAAGCAAGAAACTCCCTTTGTGTATTAGGCGTTTATCTCATATACCATTAAGTGGAACAGCATTAGTGTTATAATGTCGCTTTAATTAGTATTAGTGGAACGAACTCCCACAGGAAGGCCCACCATAAACCTCACCACTTGTGCTCCAAGTGCCAGGCACATTACTTCAACCTGCCTTCTCCAGGGTAACCCTGACTAGCCTGGACATCCGAACAAAACACAAACCCTACCAAAACAAACCACTCCACAGCACACTGGCAAAACAAACCACCCTACCTTCTACACAACCCTCCCATGGGGAGAGGGCAAGAGGGGAGGAACCACGCCCCACCAATCTGAACGCACCACTGCAAAGCGTTTGGAAATGTGGAGACAAAGTGAGATAAGCAACCTCATGGAACAGAGTCCCGTTGGTTTCCTGTCCCAGTCCCGGTATGGGGAAGCACTCAGACCGGCTGGATTGCATCAGGCCACAGACGACATCTGAGTCAGGGTGAAAGGGCATTATGATTCCCAAAGTCAGGCTCCCCTTCAGGGGAGTGAGCCAGGAGATTTGCATATGGAGTGCAGGGGAAGGCTCTTCTGTGCCTTTACCCCACCCACCCAGCTGTCCCCTGGAGATGGGGAAAGGTTTGGTGGTCGGAGGAAAGACGAGGCGCTGGGTGGCTCCTGCGTGCTCTCACGGCTGCTGAGGAAGAATATCTGTATCTCTATTATGGCAGGCCCTATGGGCCGGTGCCGCTTGGCACATCTGAATCACCAGCCGCCTCTGCAAAGGGGAACCAAAGGCACAGGAAAATGCAGAGCAAAACCATAGTGAACAAATAGGGTCGTCAAAACTTTAATTTTTCTCGCTGAGCATGATGGGAAGTGGCTGTTTCTTTTGGTGCCCAGTGGAGGGGGCTAGCAAAACAGCTGGGTAAATGCAGTGTATTTGTAGCCATGTCAGTCCCAAGATATTAGAGACAAGGTGGGTGAGGTCCTAGTGAAAGCTTCTCTCTCTCTCACCAGCAGAAGTTGGTACAATAAAAGATATGACGTCACCCAGCTTGCCTGGACTAATGTCTCTGTACTGCAAAGCCGCCATCTGAGATTCCTCTATTGCACTTTATCCAGCTAGAACTTCTTCAACTGACCTTCGATGCAAGTCACAGTCTCGTGCCACCTAGTGGGCTAGCAAGAAATCACCATGTCACTTCTAGTGAGAATGCCCACGTCCATGAAACGAGATGACGTTTGTTGGGAGCGGTTCCTTAGGACGGTCTGGGACCCAAGTCTTGTAGAGCCCCAGATAGGAACTTGTGCTGAAACCAAAGAAGCTGCAGTGGGGGGAGGGAGAGCGACGTAGCATTGCAGTTCTGAGCAGCGAAATGCGCTTTCTGTCTGTCCCCGGCCAGCAGCACGGCAGCAGTCTGGGCACTGGCATGCCACTCATCCATCACGCTGCTGAGCTCACCCGTGATTTCCATGGACATCTTTGATTTCTCATCATAAATTCTCCTTGTTCCTTACTGGAATCTGACAGGGGTTTTCAGTACAGAATGAAATTGAGAATATTAAAGTGGCTGCTTTTCTATTGTGTTCATCAGCTGTGTCACTTTCAGTTCTGCCTTTGCTGAGGATCTCAGGGTGTGGTCTTGTTGTCATTAGTAAAGTTCTTCCAGGACATTAATTAAATGCTGCACACCCTGGGGCGGGCGATCACAGTTGTTTTTAATTATCCCCATTTTATAGCTGGGGAAATAGAGGCACCAGGAGGTTAAATGTCTTGCCCAAGAGGACAGAATGATTCACTGACAGAGTTCTCGGAAGGGGCTCCTGGAGCTCAGAGCCCTGCATTTCCACCTGGGAAAGCTGAGAAGGACGTCAGCCTTGTAAGGCAGATTCCTTGCAGCATTCTCCATCCAGGCACAGGGCTGCAGGTGGGGAGAGCGTTGAGGCCATCTCTGGGCTTGTGAAATGAGAAAGCAGCAATGCCCAGAGCCATAGCAAAAGGAGCTCTTCCATGGGCACCAGCAGGGATTAAAGGGTGCCTAGGCCATGCATTGCCCTTCCACACAGGGCCAGTAAGCACTGTACAAGCTCCTGCACATGGCTTTGGCAATGTCCTGCCATTCAGCCCCCCTGCTTCTCAGGAGGGAACGCCGGTTGTGCCCCTCTGTAACAATTAGCAAAGCAGGTGAGTGTTCACTGGGGGCCACATTCGATGGCGCAGCTTGAGCCCCGGTTCCTAGAGGACGAGGCCCGTGCACGAAGCCAGTGTGTCACATTTTGCCTGGTCTCTCTCATTCTGGGGCCCTCAGTAGGTCATGTAGTCCAGTCCCCTGCACTGAGGCAGGACTAAGTATTATCTAGACAATCCCTGACAGGTGTTTGTCCAACCTGCTCTTAAAAACCTCCAACAAAAGAGATTCTGCTGTGATTGCCCATGGTCTCCCCAGATTCCAACCCTCCCTCCATGTTTTAGACTTGCCTGTGGGCTTTGTCTCATGCCCCCACTGAACCTAGTTTAAAGCCCACCTCACTAGGTTAGCCAGTCTGTATCTATTTCTCCATGTTTATTTTCCCCCCTACTGTTCCTCACACGTTCTTGTCAACTGCTGGAAATGGCCCACCTTGATTATCACTACAAAAGGTTTTTTTCTCTCCTGCTGGTAATAGCTCACTTTAACTGATCACTCTCGTTACAGTGTGTATGGTAACACCCATTGTTTCATGTTCTCTGTGTATATAACTCTCCCCACTGTATTTTCCACTGCATGCATCTGATGAAGTGAGCTGTAGCTCACGAAAGCTTATGCTCAAATAAATTTGTCAGTCTCTAAGGTGCCACAAGTACTTTTGTTCTGTATCTGAAGATGCTCTTCCCCTGCCTCAATAGGGGGGTCCCGTCTCTGCTTAGCAGCCCTTCTTCCTGGAACAGCAGCCCATGGCCAAGGAAGCCAAAGCCCTCCTGGCAACACCATCTTCACAGCCAGGCACTCACCTCCAGGGGTGTCTGCCAGGGCCCCTACCCTTGCCTGAAAGGATCAGAGACAAAGAGAACATCACCTGTTCCCCCCAGCTCCTCCACCCCCACTCCCAGAGCCCTGTCGTCACTGCTGATCTGCTCAGGGTCATACCTTGCAGCATAGGTGCCAACTTTCTAATGTGCTGGGGGGGGCTCCCCGTGGCTCTGCCCCAGGCCCCCTCCCCCATGCCATCCCTTCCCCCAAAGCCCCACCCGCACCCCGCCCCTTTCTGCCCCCTCCCTGCCTCTTTCCGCCCCATTCCGCCCCCCCCTGAGCCTGCCCCACCCTCGCTCCTCCCCCCCCCAGGGCCTTCTGCACACCACGGAACAGCTGATCCCTGGTGTGTGGGAGGCGCTGGGGGAATGGAAGGCACTGATGGGGGGTTGCTGGGGGGGCTCAGCACCCACCGTTTTTTCCCCGTGGGTGCTCCAGCCCTGGAGTCGGCGTCTGTGCCTTGCAGTATCATCAGTGCCCACAGGGATGAGCAGCATGGGCTAGTAGTCAGAGGGCCAGATGATTCTCGACAATCCCTCCATAACGTCTTGGATATGGGCCCCCGGCAGGCCGCACACCCCTCAGGATGCCATGTCAGGCTGACAGATGGGTGCCTATGTCCCCCTTACCAGGGAGACACCAGCCCTCACGACCCCTTGATTCCTCTTGGGGGCAGTGGCTGCAATCCTCCAGCCTTGGGGGTACACGGCTTCTCCTCCTCCACCTTGGGGGTGATTCCTATCCCTCATTGCCAGGGCAACATACGGGGTTGTTATCTCTGTGGACGGAGGCTGGGAGGAGGGGTGGAGCACTGCAGCCACCAGCAGCCAGCTTCCTGCCCTGGTGGCTCTCCAGCCAGATGGCTTCCTCAGCCTTGGCGTCTCCATATGCCTGTTTGCAATGAATTCCTTGCCTGCATGCACCTCAGCCCAGCCACCTCCTCCTGCAGCTCTCCCCCCGCTGCCTGAGAGATTCCCCCAGCAGGCTCCGCTTACCCTGGACGGTCTCCCCAGCCTGGCTGCCTATGACAGGGAAACACAGGCCAGAGTCGCCACAGATCCAGCCCAGGGCCTGGGCAGAGGCACCCAGGGCCGGGTTCTCTGGCTGGACACAGATGCGGGTCGAGGAGCCAGGGCTGATGTTCACATTGGCGACGTGGCCTTTCCAAACCCCGCTGATTATATTCCCTCTCCCTCCTGCCCTCTCAGACTCCCCCGTTTGCTGCTCCCCATTCACTAGCCCCCGGATGGCTAGCGCCTGGCTCTTAAGCCCCTCTCTCCCCGTGCTCCGAACGCCGTGTTCCCCAGGACAGCAGCTCCCCACTCAGCACGGTGTCTGCACTGGCTTCCTGGGAGCTTTGGCTACAGCCAGAGAGTAAGTGAACTGCAGGGCTGTGAGGCTTGCTCTGCCCAGCTTGTCTGGCACTTAGTTCAAAGCCTCAGGCAAGACCTGGCAGTGTGCAACCCCAGACAGAGGAGCCAGTCTTCTTCGACCATGCTGCATTTCCACCGGGCCCTCCTTCCGCGCCTGTCGGGAAGCGGGAGACAGCCGAAGGGCTGCCCCAAAGTCTGTGATGGCAATCCTGGCCAGGCTCCCAGCGGGTCCTGAGCCCCCTCAGCCGCCTGCGTGCCCCAGGATAGAGAGAGCTCCTGCGGCAGGGCTCCTGAACACACCAGGGATGCGCTCTGTGCCGGGCTGCCAGCGCCTCGCCCACTGATGCCGGTGGCTCACCTCACGTGGGTGTTCATGTTACCACGGCGTGGCTGGGCAGGGCCCGGTAACACCGCGCGTGTGTGGTGGGGAGAGACAGTGTCAGTAGATCTGCCAGGCTCTCTGGCCTTGCCGGGTCAAGGTCGCTCTTGCCCTCGCCGCCTGCCCCAGCTTCGCTCCCAGGCCCCTCCGCCTGTCCCGCTCCCCGTTCCGAGGAAGGCCCAGACGCCAGCCGGCTGCGTGCGTGAGCAGCGCAGACGCTGGCAGGGGGGAATGAGCCCGCTCCCTGCCAGGCGGGCCTGCGGGCCCGGAATGCACAGACAGTGCAATTATGTGGGGAGGCGCCGACACCCCTGAGGGCTGCAGGCAGGGGCCCAGCTGCATCGCTTCCCGTGCTTCAGGGTGGCTCTGAGCCAGACTTCCAGCAGCTGCGTTGCCTGGGACTGGCGGAGGCACAAACCAGACATCCAGGCAGCACGTTTGGGAGGGGGAATCAGCAGGTATGAAACTGATGCTGGGCTAATTATTGCTCAGCTGCAAGGCGGGCGAGGAGAGTGAATGGCGCCATTCACGAAGGGAACGCGGGGGCCGGGCCTTTGTCGTTTGCCTGTTGTGCATTCCCCAGCCTGAGACAGGCCGGTAGCGCGGCCCTGCACATTCCACCCGCTCTGCACCCCGAGCGCCTGCGCCCGTCCTCGCTCAGGCACCGCTCCCCCGGGGCCCAGGCCGAGAGGCCCCAGGGGCCCACGGGCAGCAGTGGGACTGACCCTGCACCCCTGACGTAACACCCAGGATTTGGCCCATTACACGTCAGTGAGAATTCGGAGTGAGGCCCAAGTGAAGGCCGGTAAGGCCCTCCGGGTTTGCCCTCGAGTGACTAACGCACTGGTGCAGCCTCTGAGCCAGGGACAGACGCCCAGGGAGAAGGAGCCCTGCCCCAGCCCCCAGGAATGCCGTCCCGCTGACTGCAGCTTTGCCTCAGCAGGAGCAGGAGAACGTGCGCGACACAGGCCCAGCCTCCGCCTCACGCCTCGAGCTGCAGAGTGACGGCGCGCCAAGGGAGGGGAGGCCGCGGCGGGAAGGAGCTTCCCTCTGAGGCTGGCCCAAAGCCCCTCCCGCGCCAGAACCGCGGCAGGGTTATTTAATGGCGTTTGTGCATCACTGGTGCCACTTTCTATCGTCAGCGAATGTACGCAAGGATCAAGGAAGCAACTTCCCCTACGGCTGCCCCTCCTTGAGTTCAGCTGCTCTGCGAGGGTGCTGGGGGCAGGCCTGCTGCCCCCAGACGCTACAGGACACTGCTGGGTTATAGTGAGGTACGGCATGGCACAGGGTTACAATGGGGCCATCTGGCTGCAATATCGGGGCCAACTCTGAACTGCAAAGCAAACCTGCATCCCGGGCACCCCTCCCTGGGTCCAAACCCCGCCCCCCCCCCCCCCAACGGTGCCATTTATCCCCCACCCTGAATGCACAGGCCTTCCTTCAGGAGCTGCGTGTGGCCTGGCTGTGCTGAAGCCCCGGTGCCCAGGGGGTGCGGGAAGGCAGGAGAAGATAGGGAGGTTCTTGGTGGGGAGAGAACAGCCCAGACCCAGGCCGCTGGCAAGGTTGGAAGAGCTCAGTTCCCCTTCCACTCCAAGAAGAAAGCTCTTTTATCTTTCTCTCCTTGTCATAATCCTATCAAAGCTCTCCAGCCTGATCGCTGCCTCGCCCGGGGTACTGCTCCATGCCGCTCTCGCAGCCGCTCACGCACAAAACACCTGTGCAAACCACTTCTCCCTGGCAAAGCCAGCAGTAATGTTTTATCTCCAGACATAAAGCAGCAGTGCCCTGCAGCTCCTCCACTCACAGGTGATTAAAAGCACGTACAGATTTCCTCGCTTCCCCTTCCTGGTGTCAGTAAACAACATGAAAAATAAATATTCCAAGAGCTTAAACATTGACATGCCAGCGCTGCAGATGGAACCGATGGCTCCAGGCCCTGAGGGGGAGGCGTCCAGTCAGTCATGGCGAGGGGGCTGTTCACTAATTCGGCTTCACAACCACTGGCTTTGTGCTCGCTTGGCAGCGTCTCCACGTCCTTGCACTGGGGAATCTACGTGGTGATCACCAGGGAGGCAGGGAGCTCTCCTAAACCAGGGCAGGGATGGGACTTGCCCTATGCTCCCCGCATGACTCTTATAGCTGATATGGTCTGCATCCCACGCCAGCCAGAGCAGGGCTGCGTCACACCTCTCAGGCATTGAGAGAGAAGCACAGAGCCTCTCCCTGCATGGCTGGCACTCCCACAGCCTGTGAGGGAGGGAATAAGCACCTTGCTCCCAACCCCGAGGCTGAGCTCACCACTTCCTCACACTCCCCACCTGGACAGCATGGACGAAGCGTGAGTCAGGGGTGTGGATCCAAGCTGAAAAGTTACCCGGAATATTTTCTGTGGCACTAAGCTACCACATGTACCAACTACACACATAGGGCAGAGGATTGTGCAGCTGGTATGTGCTATCTGCATTGTTATAACACAGCTCCCGAGTTTGAGATTGTCCACTCCCTGGTTACTTACGGGTCATTGACAGGGTGGGGGAAGCAGTGCAGCAGAAGCCAGAATTGCCCTGCACTGTAGCACCAAGGGAACAACAACATTTGTGATATTCAGAAATTTGCAGAACTTCCCCTCAGCTTTTTCCTTTTTGTGCATCTCCACAGGGGTGGGGCCAGAAGCAGGAAATAGCAGAAATCCCAGAGGCCAGTTGGGAGGTTGAGTTCGCGTAGGATTTGTACCTGAACGTTCAGATGTTTATCCAAAGCCTGTGCAAGCCTGGTAGCCCTGGAAGCAGAACTGAAAGCCTTACACAAAGTCTGTCACCAGATTTCCATTGTGTCTCATTTGAGCCAGAAACACCCTGACAACAGCCTCTCTCACAGGACTGTGGTGTCTTCACGCTTCCGTCCAGAGCCAGGAAGGGCAGAGAAGCACAAAACTGACCTGAAGCCATGAAAATGGTGAGCTGAACATTTCCCAATGGCCAGAAGAGGGTGGTTTGCACTGTGGGGACAGCGGGGGTAGCATTTCTGTGTCTGAACAGGTGTTCTCATGTAGAGCCCCTGGAGAAGTGGGACAATCACTGCATCGCTGTGCAGAGGGCTCAGCTCCCAGAAGCCAGACGTAAGTGACTCCCCGGCCTTGCACTGGCTATCTGCAGGGGGATGACTTTCACCCAAAGAGCATAAATAACAGGAGTTTCAGACTGTAACAGTCACAGCAGCTTACGGTGACTTGTGTTCTCTGTGTTCCCCCTCTGGCCTGCTGAGGACTCACTGCCTCTTCATTACCAGCTACTAAAGATGCATGTTGCAGTATGGAACGCCATTTGAGTTCATTGCTATTTATGTGAATAGTGCAGCTCAGGAGCAGAAAGGAGATGCTGCTATTCCATTTTCTCTGTCCAGCCCTCCTCAATGCTGCAAAGGGAACTGCCATTGTGTGTTTCTGTTTGAGGCAGTTGCTGGTATATAAGCGTCATACACACGATGAAGTGAGCTGTAGCTCATGAAAGCTTATGCTCAAATAAATTTGTTAGTCTCTAAGATGCCACAGGTCCTCCTTTGCTTTTTGCGAATATAGACTAACGCGGCTGCTACTCTGAAACACATACTGTGGTCACTCATACAGACTTTACATTTGTTCTTTCTTGTTTTCCGTAATCTAAAACAAGTCACTCAGACTGAAGGGACAGTGTATGATTTCTGAAGACACATAACATTTTGTCTTATTCTTCCGCAACATCTGAAACCAATGGGCAGATTATTACTAACCACCTCTTACACAATCTTAACAAGGAGTAGAAAGCTCAGAATGACAAGCATCATCTGTGTGATGTTCCATAGTGACTTGCTCCCTTCCACACAATGCTGGGAAGCAGTAGCACTGGGTGCTGTCCTGCAACGAGTACACAGTATTTTGTGTTGCACGGAATATTTGGATTTGACATTGGTTGTTCTTTATTAACTGTGCAGATATGTCTATGGTATAAGCAGCAACTGCAGTAATCCCTGACAGTTTATCAGCGCAATTATATTAACCTCCATGAAAATTACATTTTGATTTGTCTATTGATTTTTAAATTTTCAAACCAGCAAGGGCTCACTTCTCAGCTGCTTCCCCCTTATCACTCCTTACCTGTCTATGAACACTGCACCAAAGCAACTCGCAGCGCTTTCATCTCTCTGGGATTTACTTTTTCCCTTAGCCAGCTTACACTTTATAAAAACGCATCATTGAAAGCAACATTGCATCATTTAGCACATTAGGGCTTCCTACTCGAGTAAGAAACCATTGGTTCCAAGGCACAGCTGCTGCCAATTACCACTACTTAACTGGCACATTAAACACATAGTAAGGAATTAGGAGTTTCGGTCTGCTCTCTACTTAACAATAACAAAGTCACTTGACCTTTTTTCAGCCACCACAATGGCTGTGTAAGTGACTGTTTGACAAATGCACTTTGTAATGGTCTCTGTTCTTTCTCATGCGACTGGTGGAACAGTTAATATCTTGAGTCACAGCACTGAGGCGAGTGCTCGTGATTAATTTAAGATGTCAATTAATCACCCCAGATGGACTGGTTTGTCATCACTTCCTAATGGGAAGATGTTGATTTGTCCCACAGAATTTGTAATAGGAACTAAAATGCTGAAGTCCTGGCTCGGGGGCTGCTCTGGGGAAGGAATGTCTGCGTGTGCAGTATTCGTGCTTTAATTCAGACCTGGCTAATGGGGCTTTTCCAGCACTACCTCAACAGAACAAAACCCAGTTTTAAATCATTAAGAAAATACACAATCCCATAAACAAATGTTCAGCTTTATTCCACTTGAAACATAACGCTGACCTGGGGAGAGCTCTCCAAAGTGCCAGTATTGATTTCGATTTCCTACCTCTTAACAGGCACCCTCGCTTTATTCGCTCCTCACTCACACCTCATTCATCAGACTGCAGCCGGCTCACTGAACGCAGGGAACACACAGCTACAGTGGGTGCCGTGAAGATCCTGATTCTCCTGCTTGCCGCAGTCCCTGTTGCTACAGTATCTGTGTGCACCCCACGGCTTCCCTGTCAGCGTTATTCTGGTTATGCTAGTGCCCAGGATGTGCAAGGCACCTTCCCGACTTATGAGAAGAACTCTGCCCCCAGGAGCCCACAGGCTAAGGACAGACTGACACAAACTGCTGTGTTGCCATCTGACCCCTCTGGCTGGCTGTCAGATAAGTCTCTCTCTGTCTCCCCAAAAGTCTTGAGCTAGTCTCGAGCGGGAGAAGAGGATCCAGCCATCTGTCTACCTGAGGGTTTTCTCTAGTGCCCATCACTGTATTATCTACCCAGCAATGTACAAGGCGGATAAGGACAGGCTTCCCGGGCGCTTACAGATGTCAGTGCATCCTGGGGGAAAGGCAGCATCCCGGGTAATTTGCCCTGGCAGATAGCCAGCTGCTAAGAGAAGCCTCAGCACGAGTGGCTAGTTCTGAATCCAGCCCAGTGCAAGGCTTTGGTGCCTTCCCTGTGGGCCTGGCTGGGGGCTTGGCGCCCCTTTCAAGTGTCATCATTAGTATTTACTATTTAATTGTGCCCCAACGAGTACTCAGTGCTACACCGCCAGTGCAGAGCAGCCGGTCCCCGCTCGCCGAGTGCTCACAATGCACATTGTAGCCATGCCCAGCTTAGCAAGGGTGACCGGCACTGGGGGTGGGACGAAGGGCAGGGCTGTGTCCGTAATGTTACAATGGGGCTGTACACAGCCTGGGGAACTGTACAAGGCAGTGAGTGTAACTGGCTCAGTGAGCCTGGGCAGCTCTTCTCAAAACCAAACCCCCCTTTGCTGGGCCAGTGTAGGCTCACAGGCAGACCGCTCTGCTGCTCCAGGCCCTGTGCATCTGGTACAGCCAGGTATTCCTAATGCACCCATCAGTGTTGTGTCAGGAGCCACAGCTGCCACCTCCAGCCACTGCTGTGCTCAGTGAGCAAGCCCTTGTTCCATGTTCTTCAAATTCCAGGGAGAAGGGCCTGCACTGTCCCAGTCCTAGGGAAATCGGGGCCTCTCCTTAGCCCCACACAGCAGGCAAGGGCTGTTGTTTTCCAGGAGAAGCACACAGACTAACTGACTTGGCTGGGATTATTTTCTGTGCCATTGAGGCTCCAGACTTTTCACAAGGTTTCCATGGAAAACCCTAGAATGCTGCACACCAAGAACGCACATTCTTCCGGGCAGGGCCTGTCCTGCAACCCCATGTGGGTGCTGAGCCCTGACAGGGGTCTCCAGGCTCTGCTGTCATGCAGATTATAGACTGACATGTCTACTTCCCCTGGCTTTGGCCTCTGCCCTTACTAACCCAAGTCTCTTCTTGCTCTTTTCCGGTTTTCTCACTGCTGCTATCGAACTCAAATGCAAACGCCCCATTCCCATCTCTTACAATGGATGAGAGCCTGCTTCTGGTGACCTAAGTTTGCCCTGTAGACCAGGCCTTTGTCAGATGTTCCCATTAGAGCCTGGAGATGCCTTTCCTCTTTTATGTAAAACAATGTTCTTAGAAAGGTTGAAGGTGAGATTTTTCCAATGTGTCTCAGTGAGCGAGGGGCGTGATCTCCGGGCAGCCGATGGGACCTGAGCTGCTAGCTCCCAGGGTTCTGAAAGTTCCACTTTTGTTCTTCGTTTGCCTTCCACAGGATCAGATTCAATAGGTTCCACTGTGTAGTAACCAGACCACATGCAGTGCTGGAAGAACGCAGGCTGGAGGAATGGGATGTGTGTGTTAGTTCAGCATTTACCCTTCTGCACAGTGGGCATGTAACACGCCATTCTGGTCTTACCACCACACTGCACTCACACAGCTAATGTCTGCACAGGTGAGAGGCACCTGTTGTGGACTATGCCCCAGTTTGACACTGAATTCTTTGGTCATATAAAACCAGGTCCAGTATTTAGGAATCCCATCCTGTGCATTTTCTCTGGGCTGGGCCCTATGGTATGTGATCTCAGAGGATGCAAATGTCTTAATGTCTTCCTTACCTCGCTGAAAAACAAAGATTTTCCAAAGTTTCAGATCTGTCCTTGTTTATTTTTATAGAAACAAGCCACATGCAGCGATGGTTCAGGAATGGAGCTGAAAAGATTGCAAGTTCTGCCTTTTGCCATTTCCTCTGAGTTTAACAGCAATCGTTGGCTACCTCAGCCCCTAACTTAGTGCTGCCTGCTGCGAAAGGTTTACAGGTGATGAACAGGAATGTTAGGATCCTGGCCTCATCTGGAAGAGGATGAACTGATGTTTTGGAGGCGTCCAAGAGCCCACCCCTTGTAGCCACCACTCAGCACCCTGCATTCGCAGGCAGAACACCACACCTGACACCAAAGTTACTGCTTCTGTTGCGCTTTGGACAAGTCCTGCAGAACACTGTAGCATTTCCAGTTCTTTTTAAAAAGGATGGCCCAGTCCATCACCTTGTTCTCCCCAGCTGTTCTCAGGTCAGATTCCAGGGGGATAAGCACATTCTGCCTCTCAGTATTCTCTTGCTCTTCCGAGATTTGTGTAAGGTCATCTGAGAGCCAAAAATATCCCTCTCTGCCAGCCCTGCCAACAGGAACAAGCTTCGAGTTCTTGTTGTTTTATTTAATGGTGGGAAAAGTAAGTGAAATCCTCCTGGATTTTCACTGGGGGCGTTATTCTTCACCTGCGCCTCAACCTTCTGCTGCGTGGTGTGGACGGTGTGAAACGAGTGCTGTGCTCAGCCCAACACTTGGCTGCACTACAAGGGCTGGTGAGAGATACACACACATCAGTCTCCCACTCTCGATGGGTTTGTGTATCTACCATGTGTGTGCACATGCACAGGTACAGTGTATATACAATGAGTTTAGGTTCGTTCTGGATGAGAAGAGCTTTTTAAATACCCGATTGTTACAATACTACAGAGCTAGGCAAAGAGTGCATGACCCGTCCCACAGAAATTCATGGGAGATTTTGAATCCTCCTATTTCAGCTGCGTTCATAGAATCATAGAATCATATCATAGAATCATAGAATATCAGGGTTGGAAGGGACCTCAGGAGCTCATCTAGTCCCACCCCCTGCTCAAAGCAGGACCAATCCCCAAATAAATCATCCCAGCCAGGGCTTTGTCAAGCCAGGCCTTAAAAATATCTAAGAAAGGAGATTCTACCACCTCCCTAGGTAACGCATTCCAGTGTTTCCCCACCCTCCTAATGAAAAAGTTTTTCCTCATATCCAACCTAAACCTCCCCCACTGCAACTTGAGACCATTACTCCTTGTTCTGTCATCCGCCACCACTGAGAACAGTCTAGAGCCATCCTCTTTGGAACCTCCTTTTAGGTAGTTGAAAGCAGCTATCAAATCCCCCCTCATTCTTCTCTTCCGCAGACTAAACAATCCCAGTTCCCTCAGCCTCTCCTCATAAGTCATGTGTTCCAGACCCCTAATCATTTTTGTTGCCCTCTGCTGGACTCTTTCCAATTTTTCCACATCCTTCTTGTAGTGTGGGGCCCAAAACAGGACACAGTACTCCAGGTGAGGCCTCACCAATGTCGAATAGAGGGGAACGATCACGTCCCTCGATCTGCTGGCAATGCCCCAAAATGCCATTGGCCTTCTTGTCAACAAGGGCACACTGTTGACTCATATCCAGCTTCTCGTCCACTGTAACCCCTAGATCCTTTTCTGCAGAAATGCTGCCGAGCCATTCGGTCCCTAGTCTGTAGCGGTGCATTGGAGTCTTCCGTCCTAAGTGCAGGACTCCGCACTTGTCCTTGTTGAACCTCATCAGATTTCTTTTGGCCCAATCCTCTAATTTGTCTAGGGCCCTCTGTATCCTATCCCTACCCTCCAGCATATCTACCTCTCCTCCCGCTTTAGTGTCATCTGCAAACTTGCTGAGGGTGCAATCCACACCATCCTCCAGATCATTTATGAAGATATTGAACAAAACCGGCCCCAGGACTGACCCTTGGGGCACTCCACTTGATACTGTCTGCCAACTAGACATGGAGCCATTGATCACTACCCGTTGAGCCTGACAATCTAGCCAGCTTTCTATCCACCTTATAGTCCATTCATCCAGCCCATACTTCTTTAACTTGCTGGCAAGAATAATGTGGGAGACCGTGTCAAAAGCTTTCTTAAAGTGAAGGAATAACATGTCCACTGCTTTCCCCTCATCCACAGAGCCAGTTATCTCGTCATACAAGGCAATTAGGTTAGTCAGGCATGACTTGCCCTTGGTGAATCCATGCTGACTGTTCCTGATCACTTTCCTCTCCTCTAAGTGCTTCAGAATTGATTCCTTGAGGACCTTCTCCATGATTTTTCCTGGGACTGAGGTGGGGCTGACTGGCCTGTAGTTCCCAGGATCCTCCTTCTTCCCTTTTTTAAAGATGGACACTACATTAACCTTTTTCCAGTCGTCCGGGACTTCCCCCGATCGCCATGAGTTTTCAAAGATAATGGCCAATGGCTCTGCAACTCCTTTAGCACTCTCAGATGTAGCGCATCCGGCCCCATGGACTTGTGCTCGTCCAGCTTTTCTAAATAGTCCCGAACCACTTCTTTCTCCACAGAGGGCTGGTCGCCTCCTCCCCATGCTGTGCTGCCCAGTGCAGCAGTCTGGGAGCTGACCTTGTTCGTGAAGACAGAGGCAAAAAAAGCATTGAGTATATTAGCTTTTTCCACATCCTCTGTCACTAGGTTGCCTCCCTCATTCAGTAAGGGGCCCGCACTTTCCTTGACTTTCTTCTTGTTGCTAACATACCTGAAGAAACCCTTCTTGTTACTCTTAACATCTCTTGCTAGCTGCAACTCCAGGTGTGATTTGGACTTCCTGATTTCACTCCTGTATGCCCGAGCAATATTTTTATACTCTTCCCTGGTCATTTGTCCAATCTTCCACTTCTTGTAAGCTTCTTTTTTGTGTTTAAGATCAGCAAGGATTTCACTGTGAAGCCAAGCTGGTCGCCTGCCATATTTACTGTTCTTTCTACATGTCAGGATGGTTTGTCCCTGTAACCTCAATAAGGATTCTTTAAAATACAGCCAGCTCTCCTGGACTCCTTTCCCCCTCATGTTATTCTCCCAGGTGATCCTGCCCATCAGTTCCCTGAGGGAGTCCAAGTCTGCTTTTCTGTAGTCCAGGGTCCGTATTCTGCTGCTCTCCTTTCTTCCCTGTGTCAGGATCCTGAACTCGACCATCTCATGGTCACTGTCTCCCAGGTTCCCATCCACTTTTGCTTCCCCTACTAATTCTTCCCGGTTTGTGAGCAGCAGGTCAAGAAGAGCTCTGCCCCTAGTTCATGCCCCTTTCTGTGTGAGATTTCTGCAAGCATGCGACCTCTGGAGGTTTACCAATGTGAACGTTCATGAGGGTGAGACTTGTGCCCATGACTTTAAATAACAGATTTAACCCTATTCCCAACACCTGAGAATTCAAGCCAGAAGTGCTGGCACCCTCAGCCTTCAGGGAATGGAAATCCGAGCACGAGCCCTAGCCAATCAATGACCCATCCCAACCAATCAGCACAAGTCAGATAGGGTGCACTAGGGCTGACGTGGGACTTAAGCATGGCCCAGGCCCCTGCAGATACTTGCAGGGAGCAGCTCCTGATTAAACCACAGCGTTACAGAAAAGCACCAGAACTCTGTTATTTAACACAATTACACAAATACTTAGAGGGAATCACAATCAGCTGATGAATATTCTGGAAGAGGCCAGACTCACCAGAGAGCTGATCCTCAGCAAATTATTTGCATCTCCTTGATAGTGTGCGGTAATTTCAGCCTCTTCCCCACCCAAAGGGTAAGAGCGACTTCCTTGCCTGGTGCATGCAGTGAGGAAGTACTGCTAATTACTGTGGTTACAATCCTTGACCTGGCCAGTGGCACTGGGAATTGAGCTTCTGCCGCTTCCCAGCCCTCCGATCTATAAACAAACCCACTGGCTTGTGGAACCGCTCAGCTGGTGCAGGTCCAATGGCTTTGACAAGTGAAGGCTAGAAATGGAATTGTGCATACCCAATTGTAACAGAGAAAACAGATTCCTTATAAAGAACCTGCCTGGGGCCTGTCCATGGTGTCTGTTTGCCTTCTATAACCGACTCTACTTTTAACCTCTGTCCAAGAGCCGGGAGCTTTCCCAAACCAGAACGAAATGCCTTCTCCATGCACATTACAAGCAGTGGGGGATTCTGCTGGTCAAGTGTTGACGTAGACCGATATGTTGACAAAGACAAACTTCCTTTTACCAACCAGTAGTTGTTAATACAACGTAAATCCAGGACTACCAATGGGCTATAAAATATAGGGAATGATTTTCACGAACAGCTAATTGCTTTCATTTCTTATTTTCGTCAGGGTGGCTTTTTTTGTTGTGCCCTTGGCAGAGTACACTATCTGGAGTTCCCACCTGGGTTAGAGGTGTTGGATTCAGAAACCCTGAAGACAGCAGTGTTCTGTTTGCAGATACCTCCTGCTCTTGAATTGGCTCCTTGTCTACGATCTCCTGCACACTGCGAGGATGTGTATTAAAGTGAGTGTTATCACAGTAGTGGGGCTCAATGAGCTCAGTGGGCTTGAAGCCAGCACACTGGATTGCAGATGTGAGCAGAAAACCGTAGCTACACTGATGTGCCGCTCAGCCGCCTCTGGCATCAGCTTTGTACTTTTATTGACAATTAATACCACAGGAAGGAATGCTGCCATTGAGGCAAAAAACGTCACATTGTTTTATAGTGTCATCAATTAGCTGTTCTTGAAACAACTAAACAAAAATGCAGCCCTCTTCCAGAGATAAAAAGGTTTCAGACATTTCACCAGATCTCCATGTAAACGTCCCCACCAGATCTCCGAGTCAAAGACAGGGCTTTAAACCAAATGCCTGGGAAAGCCTCTTTCCAGAGCACTGCAGACACTTTGAATCAAACAACTGTGAACATCTCGCTTTACTCCAAATGGTTATTTCCTCTTCTGCATGTTTCCAGGCTGTTTCTAGGGGATTTGCGGCCACGTGAGGCTTTACCTGGGCTGATGTGAACAGTGTCACCCCTGGTCAGTCTCACTCCATGGCAATAAATAGAACCAAAGTGCAGGCAGAGAGTTTTGTTAGAACCTGAAGTTTGCAAGAGGGACTGTAGAAGTGGGAGATAAAACATTCCCTGCTTCTGACATCGCCCAGCACCCAGCTACTCATAAAACCCCAGGGTGTACATTCACCACTCGTATTAATCCCCTAACAAAGGTGACACCTGGTCTGCTAGAAAATAAAAGGAAGGAAGGAAAAATAAACTGAGAGTGAGGCTCTGGAAAACCACAGACGCCACATAGAATTTGGCTACTTCACATCACAGTAAAGCTGCCTCAACAGCCTGGTGGTGCAAGCTACCCTGAAGCCTGGCCGGTTCCATTTCACAAACTTGTTCTGACCTGCCCTGTGAGCAGGCTGCTGAAGTCACTGCCACAGGGTCCTCCAGGCCAAGAACTCAGCAAGGTTCAGAGAGGGGCTGGCCATTAGTGTGGACAACAGGACCCCCCAGCATTGTAACAGCTCATGCTACGGAAATGGGGCCAGGATATCAAACCACATGCTTCAGCGCGCAAGGGAGCCTCTAGCTAGTAGGGATGAGGCCGAGACCTTCGTGGGTCAGATTGTCCCATAGCTGCCAGCTGCAGCATTCCTGCACCTTCCGTGGTGCTGGCTTCTGCTGGAGATCGGCTGTTGGACTTGACGAACCTCGAGTCTGAGCCAGTCTGGCAATTCCTGCGTTCTGCCGCGTGTGCTCAGTGCTGCAGGGTCTCCTCAGATTGCGCAGCATCTGGGGCCAAGCTGACTCCAGACAGAGCCAGCATCATGAACAATGGCAACTATCCCACGGGAAAGGTCCCTGCAGCCCCTGCCATGAGCTCTGGAGCCTCACCTCGAGAGGCATCATGCTGGTCCCCCTGCTGCTGCAGAGCTGCTCTGCCACTTCGGTACCACCCAGCAGGGACGTGCTGCTGAAAACGAGCCGGCATCAAGGGTCGCTGCTGAAAGGAGAGAGTTGGGTGCAGGGAAGAGTGGCAAGGACCACGTCAGAGCCGCCTGGCGTTTCTGCCCCTTGGCTGCACAGGGCAAAGCAACTAGGATCAGTGTGTCCATCGCACTGCGTCAGGAGAACCCAGTTTTGGGGTGCTGAGGCAGAAAGCGAGTCTGAGAACAGCACAGCGTCGGCAAGGGGAGGAGACGCGGGCTCTGAGTGAGACAGTTGATTCCAAAGGGACCTTAGCGACAGGGAAGACTCCGGGAGGCAAACGCCAGGGAATAAGCAACACTCCACGGTCTCCAGCGTCGCTCAGGCTGCAGGGTCCGGTCAGGAACGAGCTGAAGATGTGACCTAGCTGCCCAGGTAGGATTCGGGCGTTTGCTCTGGGGGCTGAGCTGGTCTCTCTGAAATAAGGGCCAGCAACAAAATCTGACTCCTGAGGCCCCCAGGCCTTCCCCTGGCCCCTGACCAGAAGAGCAGCTGGGTGTGGCATGGAAGCCACAACCCCAGCAGCTGCCTCAGCATGGATCTTCCCCTCTGCACCCTACCCGGGGGGAAGGGGCGTGAGGCTGCCAGGCCACCCTCTACCCCAGAGCCTGTGTGGCCATGAGCGAACACCACCAGGTTGGCTATGGGGGCACCTGAGCTACTGCCTCGCATCACTGGCCTGCCGCACCCCTATGGGGGCATGGGGACGACATGTCCTGGTTTAAGGCCCGACAGGCCAGACTCACCTGTGTCACCCTCTTTGGGGGCAGCCCTCGGCCCCACAGACTCTCCCGTAGGGCACAGTGCACCCCACCCCCATAGGGTGCAAGCACACACAAAGGGCCCAGAGAAAGCACGAGGCTGCTGCCTCCACCCTGCTGCCCAGGGGTGTCTCCATCCGCGCCATGGGGAGCAGTGTCCCTGGGGGTTACTACATATTCTAGCTATGAGTAAATGGTTTGAGCCACTTAAAGAATTAGCTTGCGCCGGGCTGCTTTTCACTGGTCTCCAGCCCGGCTGGTGACGCATTGTGCCCGCCGTCAGGTAGCCGGTGTCTCTCCCAGACATCGCTACTTAATAAGGAACGTGAACCGACATCTCCAGCCACACGCCAACCTGCCAGAACGTCTGCTCCTCTTTGGGAGTCCCAGCCAACGTCTCTGCTGACTGCGGCCTGTTCCCAGAGACCAGGCTGTATCCTATATCGCCAGCTACATCCCCGGGAACAGCGCCTGGTCCTTGCACACCCAGAGGCCCAGGAAATCCCACGGGACACACGTTTCCTCCCAGACTGGTGTGAAATTTGTACTTTTTGCTAGAAGGTCCCATGACATCACAAAACTGTTGCCCCTTCCCTTCTGCCCAGGGCCTCAAGCAGCAGTTTTAAAACACCTGCTTTTGTGGCCATATAAAACTCATTGGTGCAACCAGTCACAACAAAGAGCCCCGGCTTGCTATACGAGCCAGATCTGAGTCCACACTTGTGCCGCTCGGCGCTGTCCTCCCTAGTCACATGTGTGTGGCTGGGTCAAAGTCACCAGCACGTTAGAGACCGTACGACATTGTTTTAAAGTCAATGGCCCCAGTGCTACTCTGAGTTACTCAGTGTAAAGCCAGTGTTACGCCACTGGGCCAAGGAGGGTTGGTCCAGATTGACACTGCTGTAAGTGAGCAGAATCTGGCACTGTGAGTTTAGTGTAAGGTTTTGGTGTTTTGGGTTTTTTTTAATTTGTGGTTTTTAACAGGCCAAAGCCCCATGACAAAAATGTCAAATCCGGAATTTTAACCCATAACAAAGCTGTGAAATTTCAGATGCTTTATCATGAAAACAGCCAGTGTCTATCCTAGAATCTGCCACATCCTCTCACTGTGGGATTCCCGGGCATCAGGAACAGCACCACAATGACAGCAAGTAGCCATCACCAACCGATTCCTAGACATGCCTGAGAACAGCGGATCTTAGCACGGAAACAACCAGAGGTGAAGGGAGCATGGCACGCAGACCAGGCCAGCTCATCCAATTGCTTGGGAACCTCTCTGGGGGGAGTTCTGCAGAACCTTGGTACAACTATATCACTGAGCCACCCCATCTCAAAACACACACACACACACACACACACACACACAAACACACACACACCCCTTTCTTTCCTCTTACCCTGGTGATGTACCAGCAAAATAAAGCAGCCATTTGTGACTTACAAAGTAGCATTAATTAGTCCTGTAGCCCTTTATAGCTCTTTCCGTCTAAGCCGCGCACAGTGCTGCCCAGACCTAACAAGGCCATGCGCCCCACAGCTGGACTTTCCCCGGCTTTACAGCTGTGTGGGGGAAGGGTGCAGAGGTGAGGCAGCTGGAGCAAAACCACAGCGCTGGGAGTCAGAGGACGTCTCTACTTTTATCAAACCTGGCACACGCATGGACACGCACGCACACGCGCCCCCACCCCCCCAATGTTTACACGAGTTCCCGCCAGCCCACCCCACTTCCACCTCCCCCGTGGAACCCAACAGCACAAACGACTGCAAATGTCAGACGTAAGCAGGCTACTGTCACATAGTACCGAGTGCTGTTCTCCTGTGCCCCCCCTCCCCTCCCCATGTATCCCACGCACAGCTGCTGTCGTCTGTGGTGTCCCTCCAGTCTGACATGGGGGTGAGCAGAACAGAGTGATCCAAGCCCACTCACATCGCTGGGCCGCTTTCCATTTCCTTCATGGGCTTTGCAGCAGCTCCCTCCATTTTTGCATGGGGAGGCAGGTTCACACCCTCGCCCATGGCATAGTTAAAAGACAAATTAGGAATCAGACCAGTCTTTACTTTTCAATCGTTACGTGGGGTTCTCCCCAAATACTTGACAATGTCATGAGCAGGACACTTCATTCATTCATGAGTGAATGAACGGAGTCAGCGCAGAGACCCAGGGAACATCGGGATTCCAGAGGTGTCGTAGGGACCAAAGGTGCTCGTTGAAAGTCCATGGTGGGGGGCAGCTCACTCCTTTAGGCCATGCCAGCCAGCTATGTCCCTGCCTATGGACACTGTGTCTCTGGGCAGGGGAAGCTCCATTTCCTACAGAGTCCAGGGCTCCAGGTCTGGGAGCAAGAGCCGTGCAGCGGGGCCTGGCGCTCCTCTCAGTCGCACAGGTCTTAGCCCAGGCCGGCGTCGTTGGGCTCAGGAAAGGCATTCCTGCTTCACACGGCGCGTGGGAGGGACGCACCAGGCCTGTCACGCAGGATGCGCGCTGCACAGCAGCGGAGATGGCACCCCTATGGCAAAGAGACAACCGTTTTTTTCCCAGTGTGGTCTTCCACTTTCTGTCCAGCTGACGGCTGCGGCTGGATCGGGGATCCCCGTCCCCCACTCAGCGCAAACCTGAGGAAATGAACTGTCTGTTGTCTCAGCATCCCAGGCTTAGCTGCGAGTCAGGGCCTCCAGCCCTGTTCCGGGGCAGGGCCGTTGCCTCAGCAGTTCTGTGCTTTATGAACAGGCAGCTCAGCCTCAGTAGCGCTTGGCGGCCGCAACATTTGCCAGCAGCCTCGTGAGGGCAGGCAGGGTCCAGTGTCCAGGGCCACGAGGGACAGCAGGTGGGAGCGTCCCACAACCGGGCATTCGGTGACTTCTCACAACCAGCACCCGCTGGCAGACCCAGCTGACGAGGGCCAGGACTGGAATAGCAAAGGGGGCTGCTGGCAAGGAGCCAGGGGAATTGGTAAAGTTGGTGTGCCATTACCCAGGGTACAATCTGGACCACTGGACAGCGGTGTCCCCTCAACCCTCCAGCCTGGGGTGCCTTTCACACGGCTTTGCTGTGAGAATAACTGCTCCTGGCCCGTTCACACACAGCCTCTAGCGGGCGAAATAATTCTCAGTTCCATCACATGAATGCTTTGGCCAGTCACTCATAGAATCATAGAATCATAATCAGGGCTGGAAGGGACCTCAGGAGGTCATCTAGTCCAACCCTCTGCTCAAAGCAGGACCGATCCCCAATTAAATCATCCCAGCCAGGGCTTTGTCAAGCCTGACCTTAATGAATTGCATTACAGAATGGTACCTGCACATTTCTAGCCCCACACCTTCCCCCAGAAATGTGTGTTTTGTACTGCCCAGCACCCTCCTGGACACTACAAGCTCATAGAAAGTCCGTCATTTCATCAATGGAAAATACTACGCACAAACACTGTTATCGCAAGTGGAGGTTCCCAAACACTTCAATCCAAACAAACTTGTTTTATTGTTTTATCTAAACCAGTGTGTATTGACTGCAGAAAGACAGAGTTTAAGTGATTACAAGTAATGAGGCATAAAAGTCAGAATTGGTTAAGAAGAAAATAAAAAGATAAAACGTAAAGTAATATCTAACTTAGCAAGCTAAGTGAACTTAAAAGCAAAAAAGGTTTTTCTTACTATAAGCTTACAGCAGTCTGGCTGGATTGTTTCAGCCAGGACCTCCCCCCAATTCAATGATGCTTCCTTTGTCTTTCAAACATTGTTGATGTTGTAAGTAGAGATGAGGGGAGAGAGGTGATTTGAGAGCCTCTGTTTCTCATTCTTATACCCTCCTACTCTCTTTGAGGATCACCTCCAGCAGGGGTTCAGGCAACAACCAGTCTGTTTGTATCATTGCCACTATGTAAAGTTCTCACTCACACTCTTCTTCCTGCCAAAGAATAGCTGCTTAGCCAGTTGATAGCCCATGAGATTCCATTTGGTAATGCTGATGCCTGGCCAGAGCGTCAGTGTGTCTGTGTCTCTGAAGAACTGGTTTGGGCCTCCCTTTCTAACTCTGGAACATGTTACAGCAATGGTATACAGTAGAATCTTATAATTTTACATACAGTGTTGCCACACATATTTTACCATGACAGTAATGATCAGCAAATTATGAGTTTTCAAATGATACTTCACAAGGCACAGTTTGTAGAAAATGCAACATAGTCTTGTAAAAAGGATGAACATGGGGGGATAGTCTGTCACAGTCATGTGTAGAGTTCTGGACTGGAATAGCAATGGAATAGGGTCACTTAGTCTGTGGTTCTGAATGGTGAACTTCATGCAGAAATCCCTACTCATCAATTTAAGCATTTATCCTATGTACACGATGTGCCCTACTTTATACATGCTGTCTTTATATTGCAATCTAATCTCACAGTCTCTAATATCAACTGTTGTGTTTCTTCCTTTAAAATCAGTCTTCCAATTGAAAGCCAGTTTGCGAAAAGTAAACTTGGGTGAATAATTACTACTTCCTTTTTTATAACTCAAAGAAGTTTAATTATACTTAGCTAACAGCTGGAGAATGTATAGCAAGATGTAGCACCTGGTAGGATACAAGATGAGATCAAGGTGAGTTAAGTAACAGCCTTTCAAAAAATCTATTTTATAAAGACTTTGAAGTGGTAAAAGCTGCTTCTACTTGTTGTTTTCAACCTCAAAATGCACCAAAATCCTTAAGAATTGCTTATGAGCTAAACCTGTATTTACTTATTTCACAGCCTCTAGCTCTAATAATTGCACCGGAGAAAAAGGAACAGGGCTCCCATGCAGGTGGCAAAGAATTCGGGCTACAAATTTGGTACCCAAAACCCACTGTGATTGTCCTGCTTCATGGGCTATTCTAATTGGCTCTGATGTAAAATCCTCTATGTCATCCATAGCCCTGGAAGTCCATGACAAATCTCTCATTTATATAATCACTTTAGGGATGCATTTTTCTACCCAACTTAAGAAACCAATGCATTTTGACCCTCCTGGGAGAGTTCGAGACTCCGGGAAGCCACCGGTGCTGCCACCTGGCTCTGCAGTGGGATGATGCTGGGAGCACCTCATAATGTAACCGATTAGGCAAAACCAATGAAAAAATGTTCAAAGCATCAGAATGCTCCAATCTGACCCGCTTCAGTGCAGCTGAGCTTTTATATTTATTATTTTCCCTAAGAAAGAGACTCGAGCTTTAACCTGTCATCTTCAGCAGTGTCCCCAGAAACTGGCAGGCAGTGTGTCCCTGGGGCAGAGACAGCACTGCGAACATTTAACTCACCGTGACACACAAGCTGTGGGTGTGTTCGGGGCTGGGGGGAAGGGAGGCGGGTTCCTGCTTCAAGCCTGGTTTATATGGATGCTTTAGTCACATAACAGCAACAAGGAAACAGGGTGGGAGACTAAAACTTGGCTAAACTAATGGGGCAGGAAAGAGAACCCTGCTGTCACAGGACGCAGAGAGGGAGCAGCAAGCCCCAAGATGGTTTCCTTATCCTGACTGGGGATCAATTGACCACTTGCTCCCATTTGTTCTCTTCTGGGACTGGCTTCCTTCAGCTTGAATGCAAAACATAGTCATTCCTTAATTCCCAATGCAAATGAATTCTGTGAAAGGCCCTTGCTTTGAAATTGGTATTATTCCCCAGGGACTCGCCCCTCACCCCACCCTCTATCTCCGAGGCTGCTCACTGCCTTCCCAGAGTAACAAAGGTTACAGGGAAATAACTCCTGCTTGAGGAGTCCCAGATGGTAATCGTGCTGCTGTTACAAGGCGCAGAGAGCTGGCTGCAAAGGCCTCGGTCAGTCACCCCAACTGCTCACCAGCAGTGCATTCCTCAGCCAATGCTGGCAGCCAAGCAGCCCAGGAAATTACTTCAATAACGGTCCAAGAGTCACTCGCTGAAACAAAACAAAATCCAAAGGTGAGTTGGGGGCACAGGCTGAGCTAGGGCTGCCAACCCTGTGTTTCAAAAAGCAGGAACTGTTTTCTTAGCGCCCCCTGCCACTCCCTGCCTCCTGTTGTTATTTGATTATCATTGGTTTCAGAGTAACAGCCGTGTTCGTCTGTATTCTCAAAAAGAAAAGGAGTACTTGTGGCACCTTAGAGATTAACCAATTTATTTGAGCATACGCTCACGAAAGCTTATGCTGTAATAAACTGGTTAGTCTCTAAGGTGCCACAAGTCCTCCTGTTCTTTGTGCAGAACGACAAGCAGTCCCGGGTAATATCGGGCTGTTGGCTGCCCCAGGCTGAGCAGCAGTGGCACAAGAGCCAGGCCTTGAACCCGCTCACTAGCTGGGGACACATCTGTAGGGGGCCAGGCAAAGCAGGTGAGATCCTGGCTCACCTCTTGGCAGGATGGCTCTGATTTCAGGCCCGCGTTCTGCTGCTCTGTGCTGTTGGTTTCTCCCAAGTGCCTCACCCAGCTTGGGGCCGACACTGGGTATTTGCAGTGTCTGGTTCCAGGGCTTTGTGGGTTGCTCTGGTGCAAGCGAAAATCCCCAGCAGCCCAAATGTTTGCAGAGGTTCCTGGAAACTGGTGCCTTCTGCTCCCTGAAGGCCTGGTTCACCCAGCTTGGAGGAGCAGCTCCCATGCTCTGCTTGCAGGTGACAGGAGGAAACTGCATGAGCGGGACGACCTTATGCCTTGTTGTTATTCATTGTTCAAACTCTGGTGCTGTCCCCATGTGCTGGGTCCCCTGTATCGTGTAAACAGACACGGCCCCTGCCCAGAGCCCTCACCACCTGAAAGGCCTCGTGCCTCTGGCGACGCTCCCCCAGGTGATGTGGGGCTCCGGAGACCCACGGGGTGGGATCAGCCCTAGGAGCCGGACCCTCACCCCCGTTCACATTCCCCTCTTCATCCTTTAGTGCCAACAGGCCACACTGTAGCCTACTCAGCCACACAGGGTTGCAGCACACCCACTGCCTTGCCCTGCAGCCCCGTCTTCTCACAGAGCCAGGGGGCCTCAGCCAGCCCTGCTGCCCCGTCCTGGACACACTCGCGTCCTTCCCCCAGCCCTCAGCTCAGGCCTAGCGCTTCAGCACGCCAGCCACAGCAGCTCTGCCCGTGCCAGCTGTCCTGCACACCACCTCCACCCGGCTCCCTTTGCTCTCGCTCCCCCGCACACGCCTGCCGGCCTCACTGCCTTGCCGGGATGGCATCCCCAGAACTGCTGCACCTGTGACCCAAGGCTCCTGGGCCTGTTGGTTACTATGGCCCTGAAGAGCCAGACTGCTGGGTGCACCCACAGACCAGCCCATCAGCCCCCCAGCATCTGTCAGCGTCCACATGTATTCGTCTAATTGTACCCAGGAGAGTCGAACGGGGGGCAGGCAGGGGTGGGAAATCCCCTTCAGTGAATAAGGCTGATGAGCGACATAGAATTGTAGAACCACAGTCCTGCGGCCAAAAGTCCAAGCTTCTTTTGGCAGCATCTCCAGTGCCCTGAACACTGAGTACTTGGAGTTTTCTGCATTTCATTTCCTTTCTCTAATTCCACATCTGCCACTGGGGCTCTCTAGTAACAGGAGTAAAAGTGGCGCCCAGAGCCTGTCTGACTCGTGGTCCGTTGCAGACATAACGAATGGACTGGGGACAAGATAGGACAGGAGTCTCCTACATTCTGCGCCATGAGGTGACAGAAGAGAGAGCAACATCTGCCAAATGGAAGGAAAAGTGGCAAAGGCAGCCCTGCTTGAGCAGTCGGGAACCAAGCAGGCAAAGCAGCTGCAAAGGCCACTGTGACTTGTATTTCCTAGTGCTTTGAAATGCAGGCGCAAGCCCGCTGTATGTGGGAAGCCTGGGCAAGGCTGCACGGTTTGGATTTGGGTGAAGCATGTGTTCAGATTAGCAGCCAAAGCCCAGGTCTGCAGGGAAGCTGCGAGCAAGGGAAATTTGCAGCTGTCAGCGGTTGAAGCAGAAAGAACACTAGCCGCAGAAAGCGTTTGTGTTTCCTCTCTCATCCCTGCTTTCAAGCTGGTGAAATGTCTCACATGGTAAAACAATTCAGCAGCTTAATCCTTACAGGCTTCCTGAACTATTATCCTAGCAGGCAGTGAGGCGTGAGCACTCTCTCTACCCCAGGAGAGCCGGGCGCATTCTCCTGCAGACACACACAGAGCTGCCTGGAATCGCACACCGGGCACCCACCAGCACAAGAGGGTCACCCATTGATTAATGCTTCAGTGCGTCCCCTTTCTTCTGCCCACAAGTCCAGACGATACTGGCTCTTCCTTCCCATCTGGGGCGAGAGCAGCCCCCACTGGTCGTACAGGGACTGTGGCCAGTGACACATTGCTGCTGTCTAGGCCAAGGAGCAGAAACTGCCCAGCAGCTAAATCTCAGCCAGTTAAAACGTGCCAGCGCCACGTTGGAGCCAAAGCCAGCCAGGCTTCAACGCCAGCGAAAGGAAGCGCCGTGCCCCGCAGTGATATCAATAACCCCCGGCCTGCTCGGTCTAATGCTGCCAGTTTGCTAACACAGCCAGCTCCACTGGAAGGCCCTTAGCAAACCTACGGACCAGGGCTTCCCCAGGCAAGTCATCCTCTAGCGGTCAGGTGGGAACAGTTCTTTTCACGGGTGACTGCTGGATTCTCCTCTTTGGTGGGACCCCACAGTGGAGATGGGCTCTGTCTGTGATCAGCCTCCATCCATTAGAGGGGGAAATCACATGCCCAAGGGCAGAGTTTTGTGCTTGTTACAAATCTGAGCACAACGTCGGCAACAAACGCGCACATGGTAAGGCAGCCCCTCTGCACCGCGCCACAGAGAGTAACTCTGGGAACCTGCAGCAGGAGGCCCAGTGCTCCACTTTCATAGTGAGCCCAGCCCAGTGCAGGATCCCTCCAGCCCCTCCAGGAAGGAGGCTGCATTTGAGAGCTAAGACCTTGGCAATAAGGAAGTGAATTTGCTCTTCATTTACTTTCTCGGCTCCTCTCCCTTGATGTCCCTTTGCAGGCAGCTGTTTCATTGAATGGTGTGGCTGGGTCCTTCAGCTCATCAATCAATTACTTGTCTGTCCATTTCAGTGCCTGCACACACACAAAAAGTCCCTTTAAATCTCTTGTCACTCTGTTTTGGTGGAGACAGGCCCTTCGTCCCTCGGTTTCAGGCTGCAGCCACGTCTTCAAGAGCTTTCTGCTGGTTAATTGCTGGCACACTCTCACTGAAAACATGAAACACCCCCTGACAAGCCGTGTGATTTATTACTGCCCACTGCAAAACGGAACAAAATCAATTGGCTATTACCTCACTTAGCGAGGGCTTGTCACCGCCTGGGAGCAGGGTGTTAAAAATAAAAGCCAGGCACAGCCCAGGCAGCCAGCCCTTGCGCTGGGCTGCTCCACCTGCTCCAGGGCAGATAACATTAGGGCCGCACTGGAGCTGGGGTTTTAGTTTTTCCTAATCATTGCACTGTTGATGCAACACCAGCTTATTCCTGCTTTGCTGTTATTCATTATACAGATGTCATCGCAGGCGCTGCTCACAGTAAAATTTCACAGGAGATGCACAGCAATGACAGAATATTTGTTTATGACAGGAATGCATCCTGTAATTAATCGAATGCATTTAACCCTTTATTCATTAGACATTGCAATCTCCTCTCCACAGGCTGGAAGCCGGGCATAGCCTGCGATTACACCGTCTGTCTGGGAGCCACACACGCTGTGCACCGCAAGGCTTTATTCGCTGGCAGGTAGAAAGCGGCCCGCCTTAGCTACAGAAAAAAGAGTTTCTGCCAAGCATTGAAGCAGTTACAGTTACGCTCAGTTTTACGCAACCATTAGCCCGCCTCAGGGAAAGCAGCATGGACATGTGGGCAGGCAGTTCCCCACCAATGGAGATTGCTGGTGCCCCCAAAATGTGCTGGTCACTTCCATGCACCCAGGGAGACCCAGCCACTGCCCAAAGGGCCTGTTGGATTGAAAAACAGTTTAATAAAAATCTTAGTTTATTTTCCTACTGACAGGTCCTTTCCCTGTCTAGGGAAAGAGAGAAGAACAGACTCTTATTGCCGTGCGCAGAGTGGCGTTTAAGCAGAACCCCTCGTGTGCATGGGCAGCAGAGAGCACAAGTGGGAAGTGGTACAATCCGGGGAACACTGCTGCTTGCTGGGTAATTGAAGCTGATGTTCACAACAATGGGCTGGACCCAGCAAGCATTAGTCGTTTGTAAATACACGTGAGAAATAAAGCGATAGAGGGGGAGCCTGGGGCATTGCTACTGAAGGGATCTGCGTTGATTAAATATTGGATACGTATTACAGCCAGGTCCTGGTGCAAGTTGGCAGAGCCCCATGAGCGCCGGTGCTGATTTACATCTGCTGAGGACCTGTCCATAAACATCTGAAGCATGCTCTTGAGTCATTCAGAAAGCGAACAGTTTCCCCTGCTGTATTTCATCTTCTTTGTTTCATTCCCAACTCACTGGCAGACTCTTCCAGTCGTAGCAGGGAGCTGCCCCTCCTGGGGAGCTCGGCACGGTGCACAGCATAAAAAGGCTGCATTATTTATAGACTCCAGATAGATATTTCACTCGCAGCCCGGCCCATTCCCAGCATTCCCTCCATTCACAGATCATTAAGTAGCACTTGCTGACATATAAGGCAATGCAAGTGCAGTGGTTAACTTTGAACACTGCCATCCATCCCAGTGTTAAATGAGATTCAGAAAGTAATTGTCCAAAGAGGTGGGATGGCATTTGTCCTGCCAAATAAAGCTTTGTGAAGAGCAGCCATGAAAACCTTAAGAAATAATGTTATCATCTGGGAAACCCGGGCTCTTTACCCCTAGTCTGCTCTTGCGTGCCCATGCTGTGCCCCAGACCAGTGAATGGGGCATACAGGTGTCCCTCGGAGCAGAACTTGGGACTGATCTCCATTGAGAATCTGCACTTAAAAGAGTTTTCCTCCTTTCTGTCGTCGTCTATTTGCTTATTGGGCAGCAGCCGCTCCAGCACCTGATGTGCTTAGTCCAGCTCCCTTTATTTCCTCTAGGTGTTTTCATACAGCAGGATCATGTGCTACAGAGACTGTCGCTGAGGCCAGTAACTGTGCTACCCTGAGCTACCCAACACGACCCATCGTCTACAGCCAAGCTCTGCGATACAACCGCATTTGCTCCAACCCCTCAGACAGAGACAAACACCTACAAGATCTCTATCAAGCATTCTTACAACTACAATACCCACCTGCGGAAGTGAAGAAACAGACTGACAGAGCCAGAGAGTTCCCAGAAGTCACCTACTACAGGACAGGCCCCACAAAGAAAATAACAGAACGCCACTAGCCGTCACCTTCAGCCCCAACTAAAACCCCTCCGATGCATCATCAAGTATCTACAACCTATCCTGAAAGACGACCCATCACTCTCACAGATCTTGGGAGACAGGCCAGTCCTTGCCTACAGACAGCCCCCCAACCTGAAGCAAATACTCACCAGCAACCACATACCACACAACAGAACCACTAACCCAGGAACCTATCCTTGCAACAAAGCCCGTTGCCAACTGTGTCCACATAGCTATTCAGGGGACACCATCATAGGGCCTAACAACATCAGCCACACTATCAGAGGCTAGTTCACCTGCACATCCACCAATGTGATATGTGCCATCATGTGCCAGCAATGCCCCTCTGCCATGTACATTGGCCAAACTGGACAGTCTCTACGTAAAGGAATAAATGGACACAAATCAGACGTCAAGAATTATAACATTCAAAAAACAGTTGGAGAACACTGCAATCTCTCTGGTCACTCGATTACAGACCTAAAAGTTGCAATTCTTCAACAAAAAAACTTGAAAAACAGACTCCAACGAGAGACTGCTGAATTGGAATTAATTTGCAAACTGGACACCATTAACTTAGGCTTGAATAAAGACTGGGAGTGGAAGTGTCACTATACGAAGTAAAACTATTTCCCCATGTTTATTCCCCCCTCCCCGCCCCCCCGTACTGTTCCGCACACATTCTTGTCAACTGCTGGAAATGGCCCACCTTGATTATCACTACAAAAGGTTTTTTTTCTCTCCTGCTGGTAATAGCTCACTTTACCTGATCACTCTCGTTTCAGCGTGTATGGTAACACCCATTGTTTCATGTTCTCTGTGTATACAAAATCTCCCCACCGTATTTTCCACTGCTTGAATCCGATGAAGTGAGCTGTAGCTCACGAAAGCTTATGCTCAAATAAATTTGTTAGTCTCTAAGGTGCCACAAGTCCTCCTTTTCTTTTTGTGGATACAGACTAACACGGCTGCTACTCTGAAACCTGTGCTACCCTGGGGCAGGCAGAACCTGCTGGCGCTCTCAGGCAGCCCTAACCCACTCAGAACTAGGGAGGGAAATCACCGGGGCTGGTCACGCCGGTGTCTCTGGCTGCTCAGTGCTGAGACCTGGAGACAATCGTAGGATGTGACCACAGGGACACTTGTAAGTGAGCCAGGCAGTGTTTCTGGCTTCGAAGTAAAGCTGTAGATCTGACATTAAAAAGAACAACCTAAGTCTTGTTCAGATGCCCCAGCAGGAAACAAAAAAAAGGGACGACCCTGAGCCCAGAGTCTCTTGGGCAGCTGGACGTCTTTCCTTTTTAGTTATGAATTGTTGTGAGTTCCTGGCAGGTGCTGGAGCAGGCATCCCCTTCACCAAAACCCGAGCCTCGTAAGGCATGAAAGAAACCAAGCCCCGCCCTGCCCTCTCCTATACAATACATGGATGGCTGTTCAGTAACGCACTTGTCATGCCAGGTGACGCTGAACTACGTATAAAGGGGTTGTTTCCTCCAGTAATGCAATGCAGCCACCTCTGGGGTGGCACGACGCAGCAGCTGTTTATAACTATCCAATGCTTTGGGACAGGAAAGGAAGATCATTAAAATTTTGACCCGCCAACGAGCTGAGAGCAGGTGGACCCTGCTGTGGGCATATGTGCTAAGTTCCCCCGAGAGAGCAGGCCCCTCGCGCTGCACAAGGCCCCCTGTCACCACACCAGGGCAGTGGCCTAGGCCTGATGGGGAAGAGGGGCCCCAGTGCCATTTCCTGTTGTGCCTTGGGACTCACCCATCTCCAAAGTGTCCAAGCCCAGCGCTGGGCGGCCCACGCGGGGGCTTGTGTGGTTCTATTAATGTCGCAGCGTTTTACTCCCTGGCGTTCGGGCTGCAGCGAGACGTTCAGCAAGCTGCGGGGCAGAAGAGGCTCTGACCACCATTCTCCTCCCCCTGCCCCACGGTTGCCATGGCTCTCTCTCAGGATCATTCCTTTCACCGTGCAGGCCAGATTTGTTCCCCACTTTTTCTTTATTTCCTGGGGCTGAAAGTTTCCCAAGAAGCAAAACAGAAGAGAGTTTGTGGGTGTGCTCAGAATGACACGCCTCCCCCCAGAGTCTAAGGCAGCCAACAATAACAGCATGCTGGGTGTCACTATACAAAGGGCTGTGTGCATTTCAATGTAGCTAAGTTAAAAGGCCACACAGGCCCCTTGCAGCTCCGAGCAGGCCTCTCTGCCTTTGTTCTTCCACTGGAGCCTTTTATATAGTTTATCCCACCCTTTACATGACTACGTCAGGTTTGGGGCCCAAACCTTTGCCCCATAACTTGACGGCTCCCAGGGGCTCAGGTTACCTGTACAAAGGGGGCTTTGTGGTAAGAACAGGTGTCCGGGTTCCGGCTAACCAGCAAAACTGTTTTATTTTTGCGGGAGTCTGTTGAGTGCAAAGGTTTGCTGGCTCCTCCGGCTGCATTTAAAGTTTGCAAAGGTGAGGTGGCTTCTCCTGCTAGCCCAGACATGGCTCCTGAGCGATTCTTGTGTCTTCGCTAAATGGCACCTTGCACCCAGACAGCTTCTGTGACGCTGTTCAGTCCAGTGCATTATACTGCCAGGAACAGAGAGCCTCGTGGAAAATGCCCATTCCTTAGTCTGGGGCTCTGAACTCATGCAGCTTATTTTAGCTCCCTAGCCCCTCTGGAAGCTATCTCAGGCATGTTTGGGGAATACAGCAGGTATTTTTATGAGTGGGATTTGCAAGAGTATTTTCATCTTAGACTTGGAGCCAGCTGGGACCGCTGCCAGGTTTAGAGAGCGTAGAGGCAGAGGCAAAGAAACAGAACACTAGTGAGACGTGGTCTTTCTACTGGGGCTTATATTTAGCTGTGGAGCAGCAGAGTCATTCTAAAAGGTCGTCCTTCTGGTTCCTCAGCCACCCTGTCCCCTCAGCCACTGCACAGAGATGCAGCCTTGACCTAAGCCATCAAATCAGAAAGAACGTGTCCTGGTCCACTGCTGCTTGCTCTTCCAGCCTCCACAACAAACGTTCACACCCCCAGCCAACGTAGCCCTTTCCAGGACTCTCTGCCCTTTAGATCGCCTGGCATGTCAATGCTGCGGTAACTGGACTCAGCGTGAGGGTGACACGGTGCGGGTTGTTTTTGACAAGTCCAAATTAATTTCCTTCTTTGACAGGTTGCTGGGCTAGTGGATGGGGGAACCAGTAGACATGATATATCTTGATTTCAGTAAAGTTTTTGACACAGTCCCACGTGACAGTCTCAAAAGCAAACTTGGGAAATGTGGTCTAGATGAAATTACTATCTGGTGGGTGCAGAACTGGTTGAAAGTGTAGTTATCAATGGTTCACTGTCACTTTGAGAGGGTGTATCTAGGAGGTCCCACTAGGATCAGTCCGTGTCTGGTACTAGTCAATATTTCATTCATGACTTGGATAATGGAATGGAGAGGAAGCATATAACATTTGCAAATGACACCACGCTGGGAGGGGTTGCAAGCACTTTGGAGGACAGGATTAGAATTCAAACCGACCTTGACAAATTGGAGAATTGCTATGAAATCAGCAAGATTAAATTCAATAAAGAGAAGTGCCAAGTACTTCACTTAATCAGGAAACACATAATGCACAACTGACTGGGGGCAGTGCTGCTGCACAGGCTCTGAGGGGTATCGCGGAGCACAAATGGAAGATGAGTCATGCAGCTGTGAAAAAGGTTAATACCATTGTGGGCTGTATTAGCAGGAGTGTTGGTTGTCAGGCATGGGAGGTAATTGACCCGCTCTACTCGGCACTGACGAGGCCTCAGCTGGAGTACTGTGTCCAATTCTGGGTGCCACACTTTAAGAAAGATGTGATCAAATTGGAGAGTGTCCAGAGGAGAGCAACAAAAGCAATAAAATGTTTAGAAAACCTGACTTGTGCGGAAACAAAACTGGACATGTTTAGTCTTGAGAAACGAAGACTGAGCGGGGACCTGATATCAGTCTTCAAATATGTTAAGGGCCGTTATGAAAAGGACAGGAAATACTTGTTCTCCATATGCAGTGAAGGCAGGGCAAGACGTAATGGGTTGACTCTGCAATAAGGGAGATTTGGAGTAGATATTAGGAAACACTTGCTAATTTTAATGGTAGTTACGCTCTGGAACAGGTTTCCAAAGGAGGCTGTGAATTCTCATTATTGAAAGTTTTTAAGAACAGGCTGGACAAACCCCTGTCAAGGATGGTCGAGGTTTACTTGGACCTGCTGGACTTATGACCTCTCGAGGTCCCTTCTTGCTCCACCTTTCTATGATTCTATGAAAAAGTCCCTGTCCATGACAAGCAAGAATGAGAGCTGCAATGAGGAAAGTGCCCCTTGGTTTTCAGTGTGTTTACTGCAGAGTGTACAAAAAACACAATGGTCTCCGAAAACAACAAAACGAAACTATCCCTTGTGCCTTTACGCTGACGATAACGAGGACTCTGACTGTGGACCACAGGACTGCACTTGGAATACAGCTTTCATACTCGGGGGGTACTCTTTCACCGGCAATTCAAGGCAAGGCTGGCTCTCCGTTCTATGGTGCTAGGCACAACATCAGTGCATGACAAATACTAAATCCTAACAATTACTGAGCACCCCAAAGTGCTTTGCAGAGCTGCACAGTGAGTGGATAGCACTGTGTTCTCAGAAACAGCTCCTCACACCCAGACTTGGTGAGGAAATGTAGGCTACCGGCACGGGGTATCCCTAACTCTCCTGGAGAAGGATCTAGGGATCTTTAGCTTCTGTAAGGGCTGCCCCAGAGACAAGACTGACATGATCTTAGTGGTATGGCCTAGTAGATGCTATTTAAAACTAACAAGGTAGCACAGGCCTCCCCAGGCTCTGCACTGGGCAGGACGCCAAGTCCTGGTTTGCAGCATTATTGTTCTCGCTTGGCCTTCCAGCCCAGAGGTGAGAGTGCTGCAGGCGAGCGACAGGGACAGCTAGGACCATTTGTTTAAGTAAAAGACAAGGATTTGTATTCTTATCCAGGAGTTTAGCTGAGCCCCTTTCGAGTCTGAATCTCACAAAGGTGGATGTTCATCTTGGGGCCTTGCAAGAATGGGCTACTGCAATAGCTCAGCTTCCAGACCTGACAGGAAACAAGAACAGGGGCTCCTCTAGGAAAATGCTGATTGGCTGAGCTTTTGTGAGTCCCTCCCTGTCTCCCAGTGGTGTTAGGAGAATAAAATTCATTAATGAGGGAAAGGCACTTGGAGTCCATGGTAATGAGGGGGGCAAATAAACAAACAGATAAATGCACACTAGATTAACCTAATATTGTCTTTACTTTTTTATATTTTAATGTTTTGACATTATCAAAACAAAATAGTTAGACGTTATTGAAATGAAACATTTGCTCTTGTTCATACAGTGCCAATGGTTCAATGGTTCAAAATCGAAATGTCTTGGAATTTTTGTTCTGTGGGAAATTTCAAAATTTTGTCTTTTCAGAACTAAGCAGGTTTTGAAATGTCAGAACGCTCCATGAAATGGGCCTTCCATTTTCTGACCAGGTGTCGTCGTCCCCCCTGTCTTCTTGTTTCTCATAACTATAGTCCCAATTAACCCCACAGGGCCCGCAAGCCACTGTTCACTGGCTGGCATCTCTCAGGCCTCCCAGCAGAGGCAGGTCAGAGGCGAGGACATGGCCTTGGGGCTCAGTGCTGGGGCCGTGCGAAGACGGCATGGTGATGTCTGGGAAGAGGCTGACAAAGGGGTGAGCCGGGCTGGACTCACAGGCAGAGAAAAGGCAGTGAGGTGAGGCAAAGCCATAGACCTGATGGAACAAGCCAGGCAGGGCAGCACTGCGAGGGGTTGGGATGTGAGTAAAAACGCTTGACGTTGATGCCATGCTAGCGGGAGAGCCGGGGAGGGATACAACGGGGCGGAGGGGTGATGTGGCCACAGTGACGGGGAAGGAATCTGATCTTAGCAGCTGCACTTGATATGGCCCGGATGCGTACAATGGAGCTGGCCCAAACTGTTCCACTGAAAAACTTTCCCAATAACAATTCAGGTTACAGCAAAACCAAAATGTTTCATGGGGAAAAATTTTGAAAAAAAAATTCCATTGGAAATTTCTAAATGAAATATACATTTTAACTGAAATTAAAAAAAAAACAAAGCAAAAATTTCAATTTAAGTAAATTTTTTTGGAAAGATTTTTGTTTTTTTTTTCCCTTTTCTCTCCTTCCCCCCCGCCCCCCCCTTTTTTCAACACTGATTGCACTAGCCTCAGTAGTTTGTTTGGGCAGGGTGAGGGGAACTGGAGGAAGACACTATTCCTTTTTCTGCTCTAACTTGGATTTCACAGTGTGAGCAGGTCGCAGCCGTCTCCACACTAGCATCGTCATTGCCCAGTGCTTCCTTCATTCGCATGACTAGGGGGTCATAGGCCCCTATTATTAACGCTTTAGTGCTTCTATCCACAGCACTTGCCTAATCCAGATTGATTCACTATATTTCATAGCAGCTGGCAGTTCCACTTGCTTAGCCTTTACATTTCCCCTTGTATTGCCTTGACCTGTCTGTCGGTCAAGCTACAGGTTCTTCCTTTGCTTTATTTCCTTCAGGAACATCCTGGAGCTATTGCTATTACTGTGTCGGTGAGATGCCTACTGCCACGTTTGCACCACCCTGCAGGTGTAAGCATCACCCTTGGATTTCAGCACAGGCCCTTTGTGTTAGGCCCTTCTTCCACTCCTGTTATCAATTTTAGTTCAGATATTTATGGACATCAGTCCATCCACAGTCCACAAGACCTATTTTGATTCTGATATAGGTTATGTCTAGGGAATCTCAGAAATATTGTGGCATAGATATTTAATTCTCTTACACAATTGGCTCGGCTCTAAGAACAATTGCTTCACGGTGGAATAATGTACGGCTCTCAGATTAAATACTAATGAGTAGCTGAACGCGCCCAGCTTGAACCAACTGCCCCAGATTAGTCACCTTTAAAAGTGGCCAGTCTAACAGCTGTAGGATCTTTGACATCTGGAAAGGAAAGTTCCTCCAGCACAGTGAATGGAAGAAGAAAGATATTGATGGGATAGAGAGCAACAGTTTTCTTCTCTGGGCTAGAACATAAATTGCAGTCCTGGAAAAATCACCTGGGTTGTGCTGCCTGACTCCAATCTGGGCTCAGGCTCCATAACCAGTTCCTGAGCTTCTCTTCGACAGTCGAGCCGCACCACTGAAACAGGGCGCATCCAGGCCTGGGTCCACGAACACTTATTATATTGGCCACATCCTGTTCTCAGTTGCATGCACCCCCATTAAGGGGTGTCCTGCTGAGCAGAATTTGGTCCTTCCTCCTCTGCACACGAACGTGTAATATTCCACCATTTTGGTGACCATCCTGTGAATACAAAATGGCAGCAGGCACAGCTGCACCAGCCAGGAGCTGCCATCATGTACCAATCTGCTGATTACGTCCCCGTTGTCACGCCACTCAGTGAGAAGTGATGCTAAATTAGAACAACTAATTGCACCGCTTATTGAAACAATCAGGATGACAAATCAGTGATAATCTCTTCAATTCTAGATGATAGCTATCACGGCCTGCTCTGACTGGGATTAATCAGCCTGTCATCAATGTTATTATGCCACTGCCACCCTGGGAAGGAATGCTTAGGCCTCTTTCACGTGCCTCAGGCCCCTGTAGACAACAGGGCTGGCAAGGCCTTTGCTCAAAGCACAGAGATTCCACCCCGGTTTTCTAGCCTTTTGCCACTTTGGGGAAAATGCCATGGGAAATGCAGGCTCAGGCTCTGAGTTTGTCTTTCACTGAGTGGGCCAATGCATGGTGAGATCATGCCCCTAGGTTATGCCACTGGCTACTCCAAGCCAAGGCTGGAGATTATAATATGCGTCTGGGGCGACTTGAAGCCAGCCGCGGAGCTGTAGTGATACCAATCAAATCAAATCACAGAGGGCTTGGTGCAGAATCACTGGGTGAGGTTCTCTGGCCCATATCCCACAGGAGGTCAGACTGAGTGTAACGGCCCTTCCAGCTGTGAAATCTATGATTCTGCACAAATGACAGGCATGACGTCACCAAGCGATCACTGCATTTACGTAATGAGTGTGCAGTGTCCCCAAACCGACAGCCCACAACTCTGCTCACTAAATCCGTGGAAGCAGGGTTGGGCCCTAAGGTCGAGCTCCCACTCAGGTCAATGAAAAGAGTCTCATTGACTTTCAGCGTGTCCCTAAGGAAAGTGGAAAAACTTGGCACTAAATGGGAACAACAGGAGAACACACACACACACACACACACACACATGGGAACAACAGGAGAACACACACACACACACACACACACACACACACACACACCTCTCTCTCTCTCTCTCTCTCACACGTCCTTCCTGGTTGCCTGCACTGGGCATTCTGGCGTAAGTGCTACAAATTCAGCCAGAACCTGTACAGTGGGGCCTTTCCCCCTCTCCTTAGCCCCCAGTTCCCGCCTCCAATCACAGTGCTTCCCTGAACATTTTTTAATGGTTTCCTTTCCTCTGAAGAAGAAAAAAAAGCAGCTTCTGACTGAATTTTCCCACAGAAAGGGAGGGTCTGATGGCTCTGCACTGCTCGTTAACATGGCCTGAGGCTGGGAGATGGGCGAGCACTGCCAGGACACAACAGCGTCTCTCAGAGCAGAGCCCAACAGCAACACACCAGGAAAAGGAGCGTTTCAACAAGAGCGGCGTGGGTAGATATTCAAAGTGCCCCCGTACCCCAGGCCCATCTCTCTGTCCGGGACGGAATGACAAGGCCATTGGTTCTGGAGTCTAACGCCCCAAGTGGAAGCTAGTTCTGAGCGCCCCAGGGCCAGCCTTAGTCCTTAGTTTCATTTAATTGCTACCCACTACACCAGAGACGGGCAAACTTTTTGGCCCGAGGACCAAATTGGGTTTCCGAAATTGTATGGGCTGTGCCTCCCCAAACAGCCAGGCCTGACTTTCAATAAATGAAAAAGTACCTTCCTGAGCCTTCTGGCGAGCTGCCCCTGCCTGTCTGGTTGGGAGGTGTAGGCCTGGGGACGGCCAAACAGCATCCCCATCGATAACTCGCTCGCCTTTGCCTCTGGAGGCCCATGGGACGGAGCATTAGCACAAAACCTGCCGGGGATCTTGGGCGTCGCACAGTATGTATTCCATGGAGGGACAGCGCCCTGCTTCTGCACAGAGGAGCCTGACTCATTAGAGCAGCACAAGCCAGGACCACTGTAATTAAGGGTCTGTCACTGTCACCATTTTAAAGCTTAGTGTCAGGAGCTCCTAGCCATGCCAGGATGAAGCCTGCATGGCTAGATCTCTGCCTGGGAAGAAATCACTTCGCCCTTGGCCCAGGAGACCCTGGCTCTTCTCAGGCTTCTCCCCTCCTTTCTCCAGGCCCACCGCTGTGCCTCCTTTCACATGGCTCCAAGCACCTCAACCTCCCGTCTTGTCCCCATCTGCCCTGCCTCCAGCCTCTGTCCCTCAAGTTCCTCCCAGCAGGTGCCTATCAGCCAAAAAGGCAAATCAGAATGCCCTGCTATTCCTCGTGACATGAGCATTACTCTCCTACGTGGATACACGACCGTATTGCCTTCATCTGTGTCCTCGCCCTCCCCAGCCCCTACCCCCGCCTGGTTCCCGGCTGCACTTAGGCCCATAGCCTGCCATACTGGGGCCATGCAGGGAGATCCGCGTGGATCCTCATTGGCGCTGTGTGCAGGTGCATGGCTCTGCCTGTGTGGGTTGAGGTGCGGGGTCAGGAACATAGACTGTAAATGCCCCGGGGCAGAGAACCCACCTGTGTGTTCTGTATGTATGTTCAGATGTGTTCCTGCCACGTGGGGGAGGGCAGGAAAGAAGACTCAAGCAGCTGAGTCCAATTACCCAGTCCTCACAGAGGCTATTGCGCTGGGTGTGGGAGGGCTCTGGAGCTATATAAGACAGACTCAGCTTCCAGGAGGAAAGAAAACTGAGGCAGAAGTCTGGCAGGCTGGCAGAGAGCCCTGGGGAATTCAGCTCCAGAATGGGGCAGAGGGAGAGGCAAATACCGCAAGAAAAAGGCCCTGAGTGTGGGGCACCAGCTGGGGTCTACCTCCCCAGAGAACTGTGGACAAGCCCAAGAGGGAAGAGAACATCTGGAGAAATGGGGTTAAAGAATTTGGGTGCAGATGATGATCATCTAAATACTGCTCCACTCTTCTATCAGGATGATTGCATTCTCTCGGGCTACTGTTTTTATTTCCTTCATCCCCGTTTTTCTGGGGTGGTTCGATCAACCTGGCCCACAGGTGACAGTGACGGACATAAATGTATTAAATTACTACCACTAAACAACTAAGGAATAACTTTGGGTTTTGGCAGGCAACCATTTTGTATCCCAAAGCATAGGCTGCCTTTGCTGTAGATAAATGAGTGAACAGAAAACCAAGGGATCAAGGTCTTGGAATCAGGGCAGCCCACAGCACCATTGTTCAAAAGAAGTTTTTTAATTATGCAAATCCATGTTACATCATCATCATTGCACATGACCGCAGGCACTGGGGATTCGTTATGAGGTATGTCCCCAAAGTCTGCATGTGCCACTCCAGCGCTGCAGGCGAGGCTGAGCCCATGGAGCAGAGGAAATGCAACAGGACAGGCTACACTGCAGAGATCGGCATGCTTCCGTTGTTTTACAATCCCATTAGACAGGTGACTTGCACCCATGCTCTGAAACCATTGCTCTTGGTCTGTCAGTCAGAATCCACGCTGGGGACCCAGAGAGCTAAACTGAGTGCACTCCGTATCAATGCATATTATAGTGTGCCCCTACCAGCCAGAGCTGGGAGAGGCTAAGGCGTTGCTCCGGGCGAGGAGAGAGGGTCCTGTGTTCACAGCACAGAGCCGGGTAGCAGAAGCTGAGCTGGGTTCTCCTCCCAGTTCTGCCCCTGACTCACTGCATGATCCTCCCTGGGCAAGTCACTTCTCTGCTCCATGCTTCGGTCCCCCATCTGCCCCATGGGAGGATGATCTACCTCTCGGGGGCTGATTCACTGACCAGGGCAAGTCCACTCAGCTCTCTGGGGGCTGGGGCAGTTTGCGTGTTTGTGTTCTTACTGGGACAGTCAGCAGAGAGCTGGGCCCTACAACCCCAGCTGCTGGGCTGCGCCAAGCTATGGGGGCCTCTGGCCGAGCCCCAAGAGTCAGGAATTCCTGGCTAATCAATGCCCATACAGAAATAATCCACTTGCTTTCAACAGCTCCGTTTTCTTACCATCCCACGAGTTCCGCTCCCCTGAGCACGAACATCGGGGTGGATCACCAGGCAGAGCCAGCTGCCCCAAGGGCTAGGCTCTGTGTGTGTGTGTGTGTGTGTGTGCGCGCGCAGGTGGGGCGACACAGACATGCCTGGACGTGGCGAGGTGCATTTCAGCCTTTGCCTGTTTAATGTGGCCAGAACTTTAATAGGGTGAGCTCCGGGGTGCAGAGACCACTGACTTGTCAGACACGGGTGCTCTGAGCTCCATGCGCCACTGCAGGGTGAGGGCCAGTTCCTGGGCCCTCATTCCCACAGCCAACAGGGGCTGCCTGGGCCAAGCCCCGGGGAAGGGAGGGCAGGGCTGATGTTTGTAACGACTCACCAGTGATGCTGCCAGAGGATTACGGTGCAGGGCTCACCAGCTCGGCGGGGGGGGGGCCTGTCAGGCCTCCCAGGGGCAGGGTGTCCCAAGGCAGCCCCAGGGGTGTTCAGCCTGGGGGAATCGGACAGCCTCAAAGTGACATCGGACTAGGGCTCAGTCATCACAGCGCTTAACCCTGCGAGAGGCTGAGAGTCACCTGAGCCCCCGCCAGCCAGGGGCGAAGCAGGGGGGGCTCGTGGTCTGACCTCCGAACAGGGAGCCAGGAACTCCTGATCCTAACGCCAGCTCTCACTGTCTCCCTCTCTGGCTCTGGGCTGGTCACTGAATGAGGCTCCCCATGGCTCCCTCCCTCCCCGACCCACAGGGGTGCTGGAAGGAGCGAGCCTTGTAAAGTGCTTTGAAGATGTAAAGAGCCAAGCCTGATACTGAACGAAAGGGCATTACGCCCTCTGCAGCTGCACCCCTCCATTGAGGACTCACTTCCATTTCTCCAGGGGCAGCAAATCACTGGAGCCCCCAGCTGAAAAGTCCATGTTTGTAAAGGAGTGACGCCAGGTCGGAGACGTTAATATGCGCAGAGTCCAGCGGAGCACTAACCCAGGGCTCCACTTGCAATAACAGAGCCCCGTCAGAGTGTGCTAATGGGAAATACTGGACTGCCTCTGGGCGGGGGGTCTTAGCCCAGTGCCGAAGGGACAGGGGCCCTCGTCAGAGCCCTCAGAGCCCAGGATGCTGGCAGCTGCCTGGGGACCCTGGGGAGACTAGGAGAGTGAGCCTCACGGCAGAAGACATGGGCAGCTTTTGCTGCTGCCCAGGCTGACCTGGCCTCTGGATGAGCAGAGGCCCCAGTCCTCGGGGCTGCTGCCCTGCCCCCCTGCCAGCACCGAGTCACACCCAGCCTGTTTAAATAGTCCCTATAGACGGGGTGTCAGCACATAAAATATCCTATGTGATCACATTACATCCTGCAAAGTCAGGGGGAGGGACAGGGAAGGGAGACACGTGGAAGACGTGACTTACAGCCCTATGAAAAGTCTGGGGGGAGAAAACCAAGATCCGGAGGGGCATCTGTCCCCTTTTCCCCCACAGCAAATGACGTCCCGCCTGTAGATAACACACATGGGAATCAGCCTCTTTCTGAAAGAAACCAGCTGGCAATTCTGTCCCCATAAATGGATACAGCTCCCCACTTCATACCGTACAGATCCGTTTACATGCGGCCCACCCCTCCCCACCAGCATGCACACAGTGCCTCTGCAGCTCAGTAAAGAACGGCTGAGATCTCCGCCCTCTGCTCCTCCTGCTGCGAGCCTGACAGCTCCACCCAGGGCTTGGGAAGCCCACGCTCACTTATGTACAGGTCAGGGCAGCTGCCAACGACCCAGCCCGATACAGCATCTCTGAGCGGGTTGCCCCACAGCCATGAACAGTGCTGTGCTCCTTGGAGTCGACGAGACGTTCAGCAACGAGGCTGGGGGGGTGCTGCTTGGGGGTGCGGTCTGGGAGCAGAACCGCTTGAGTCTGGGATGAATCACAACCTGAAAGGAATGGGAGAGCAGACTGGATCAGTAAAATACAACCCAAGGCCAGAGAAGCACAGGCGTAGCATCTAGGGGGAGACCCAATGCCTATTGTAGTCAATGGGAAGACTCCCTGACTTCAAGGGGTGCTGGATCAGGCCCCTGGTGCCGCAGCATCCAGACACAAGCTTTGCATGCAATTTCTTCACACACTGTGTCAGCTTAAAGGGCCAGTAGGCTGCACCTGTGTCTTAATTTGTCAGTGTCACTGCATGTACACTCAGAGCCGCACAGCACTGGATCTCGCGACAGGATCTCCAGATTTCCTTGTGTGCAACAGCTCAGCGTCAGCTCGGCTAAGTCACAGCGTTTAGATACCGCCATCAAAATGAAATGATGCCCTTGCGTTACATGCAAATCCAGGTCCTTGTTGAGGAAAGGCACTTGGCAGGCTCGTGTGGGTCCGTTCTGAATGTTAACGCCACTAATAGAAAGTGCACAGGAAAGCAAGAGAGCTGGGCACCGGGGCCCTCATCAAAAGTTAAAGAAAAATGAAAAGGCGTACTCGTGGCACCTTAGAGACTAACCTGCAGCTCGTCAAAACATTGAAGAGAAAGGAACTAGAGAAGGCAGCCCCCACGTAGCCGGAGATACCCGAACGTGCTCTGGACGCACACAGTATCAGGTCTACAGTTACCGACACATTGACGTAGGTACACACCTGGATGCTCAGAACGTATCTGTACATTATTACATAGACATACGCATTGGACATCTACATATGTACACACAGAGAGCACACAAGCAGCTCCTTTCTCCTAGTGAAATGGAAACAACTGTACACGGAGACATTGTCCTAAAACTCTTTGCCTTTTCTCCCCCTCAGGATCATTCCCCGAATGATTGAATCTGAATCCCAATTCTTCCTGTGAATTCCAAACTCGCTCCTATCATTGTATATGTTTACAGGATGTTTATCCCCTGCCGAGGTGACTTTCAGGCACATGACTTACCCTGTAACACATTCGAGCAAACTGCCCACAAAAGACAGACCAATGAAGAAGTAAGTTACAAACTGGAGTATCTGTTCTGCTCCTAATGGCCCAGTTTGCTGCTGTACTCAGGCCAAGATCATCAGAAATGTCTGAAAGACAAACCATTGGGTTTCTAGTATAATCTCTGGGACTCTCTCCGTGTATTTGCTCTACTTCTGTAACCAGGGCTCATACGCACAATCATCCCCTCGTGCGCTGCTGCTGTTCCCCGTAACAAAGACATTTCAGATCAAAGGAAAGGGTTAATCCCAACGCAGTCATTCCACTGAGTCTTGGAGGTCTGAATGCTGCCAACTCCTGAAAAATGGCCACCAGGCAAGCTGCTGAGAATAATCAGAATAAGATTGGAAGGTGTCCACATCAATCAATCACATGTTGACAGATGACTGGAAGCCCCCACTGTGACCGTGGACAGCTGACCAACTCTCAGCTTAAGCTGAAGTCTAACATTAGACTGTTTGTTTCATGTGGGTGGCTTCTGCGTTATGACCTTCCCAGTCAATCAATCTTGCCATGAGTAGTCTGTCTGACAGAGACGTTAATTATCCGTACGCCTCATGCACTGAAAAGCTTTATCTTCAAAAACTCACTGTCACTTAGGTAGGAATAACAGAACCCGGAACAGAAAAATAAATCCAGCCTCACTATCTCAGTGGCGAGTAGGGCAGAAAGGAAGCTACGCCAGGACCTCCGCAGCACCGGCTGCTGGGGCTCGGTACACAGAGTTCCTGGGGGCTGCTGTGAGCTTTACCGTAGATTAATCTTTATTTATGGTACTCATATAATTAGCCGAGTAGCTGCTGCTCACACCTATACCTGCCTGTGCCAACAGGAAGAAAAGGGAGACAGAGATAAAAGAACAACAAACACGCATCGGTTAACCCTTGCAAGCCGTTAGTCACACTAGTTAATAAGTTCTTTCTATCTGTAAAGTGCTCTCTCAGTGATAAATCCCCTAACTGGCACTCAGCATTATTATGATTTTCGAGATGCCTCTGTCTTTCATGTGACGCTCCGTGTACACATGTGCGTGCCCCCGCTGTGCAGTCTGCTCACAGGGGCTGGGAGAACACGGAAAGCAACACTCAATGTCGGAGAAACACCCAATTCACTGAGAGCTGCCTGCTCGGAAGCCGCCTTTCAGTGTGTTTCGAGGCAGCTGTCATTGCAAACCCCGCTGGCACACGAGGAGCTGGAAGCCAGCAGCTGCACGCCCGGTATATGGCCTCTCCATTCCACGCTCCCTTCAGATAGCCAGGCCACCAGACCAAAAGCTGAGCCTGGAGCCCATTCCAAGGAAGAGGGCCATTAAAGCAGTCCATCTCCGACGGGTAGAGAGCTGGCACCCCCATCTTTTATGCAGCCAGGGGCTCCTCTGCTTGCCAAAACTGTGGATCAGCCCAGTAACAAATACGCAGCACGCAGGGGCCCGGCTGGGCCTTGCAGAGCCCTACTCCATGCGCTGAGCTCTCTGGCCCAGTCCTGCAATGAGCTCTGTGCAGGGAACTTCTGTGACCCAGCCCCTCCTGAACGGCTAGTGTCAGGGACTGGAGGAGCAAAGCAGCTGGGTCACCCAGCAGTTCCTGCAGGGCTCGTACACCTCCCTGCCTCATCCCACCGGTGTTTCGGCTGGCCAGCTCTCCGACCCCTGCAGAAATGGAGCCTGGACCCCCATAGGCTCCTCCATTGCCTCGGCTCCTCACTGTTTCCTTCTCTGGCGTCTAGCCTGCCCCCTGCTCCGCTTCCAGCCCGCTCGTTAGTCCTTCTGCTGTGACTAGCCATCCCCACACTGTGCGCACCTGCACACACCCAGAGCCCTGCACGCTCACATGTGCAGAGTGCCGTGTGCTGATGGACACACAGGCCCTGCCCTGAAGAGCTGAAAGCTAAAAGGACAATAAAGAGACCAAGGGTGGGGGAAAACAGTGTGAGAGACAGCAAAGTGCGCAGGCAGTGACTGGCACAACCCTTGTTATCCAAGCCCCAGCTGCTCCCCTACCTAGCCAGCGTTGGCCTGGAAGGGAGCTAAAGCGAAGGGACGTTACTGACTCACCTATTTTAGGCATCAGGAAATGGGGGCTTTCAAGGAGAGTTGTAAATGAGGGGCACATGTCAGCCTGCGGCGTAGCTCCGGGAGAGAGCATGCACTTTCCCTACCATCCAGTTCCTTCGGTTTTTTAGTGAAAAGGACACAGCTGTGTGCTCCCCAGCAGTGACAGGCAACGGGCAAGACTCAGCCTGGTCTCCATTCTGAGCAAGGCTCTCGAATGCTCTGAGCATCCTGACAGTGGCGCATGGGTGATCCATTCCCCATTTCTGTCGACGTCTCTCGCCCTGGGCGGAATAGGTGTGTTGGTGCCTGGTACTGACCTGGAGAAACTCCACAGATACGTGTTCTGTACATCTGAGATTGTTTATAGTGTGTGTAGTCCACTTGGTCAACCCCACTGTGCAACTCCCCCTCAGAACAAAGCCAGTCTTGTACAACACATTCAGCAGAATTTACCTACAGGAAAGGACTGCATTGTAAATCTACCCCAAGCATGATAACCCTGAGGTCTGCTGGAGTCGTACCTCTCAGGGCAGTGAGAAGTATAGTACGGCTACAATAAATTATCTTTGACTTCACTAGCGCAGGAGTACTTCTGTGGGAACTCTTGTCTAAGATCTCTCCAAGAGCTCTCGCCCCTCCAGAACAAAGGCTGTGGCATTAGGCGTGATGTTTCTTTGAGGAGATTCTTTAAAAGGCCCTGTCTGCCCTCTTTCTGGGTCCGGTGGAAGTGGCACTTTTTGGCAGGATCAGTCCATATCCCTGGAGTTTTCTCAGGGATGCTCTCCTAAAAACTGCTCCAGGAATGATTTTGGGGACGTCCTGTGGCCTGTACTACACAGGGGACCAGAGGAGATGAGTCACTCCACTGAATTCATCAGGTCACAGATTCCACAGCCAGACGGGACCATTGTGATTGTGTGAGTGCGGCTCAGTGCAAGGGCAGAAAGGCTGCAGAGCAGGGCCCTTAGTAAGTGGGTTCTATATTATGTGTGAGCTGCAGCTGGACACTCTCTGGCTCTTGCACTTAGCTAGACAGAATATGCATTGCTGGTACCCGATGCTGGCACTCGGACTCTGGACCCTGCTGTGCGGTGCCCGGAGCAGGAATGAAGCCTAGTTCTGTTCAGTGTCATGCATGACAAAATAGACCCACAGAGCCCATCTCTGCTTGAGGCAGGTGGAGAGCCTACTTGGGGATAAGCTATTGAGGGTGAGGGTGGAGGACAGGGGGTGCTTTGCTTTTACGAAGCCAGCCGAAGGTGCTGCTGACAAGCTGGAGCTGTGCCTGCGTGCAGGTTGGTGTCAGAGCACATGAGAGTGCGTAGAAAGAGCAGGCATGATTTCCCCCTCGCCCCCCGACACCTTGTCCCTTGGAGACCCCACCCCAGAGCAGCAGGGATGGAGCAGGGCCTCCAGCAGGTCTCAGGTCAGAAACAAGCCCCAGGGCATAATTTGCTCATTTCAGGCAAGCACCCCTTTCTGGGCGGCGTTCTCATCCTGCTCCCGGAGCTGCAGTTCACCAGTCCATTCACCAGACTGCCAGGGGAACAGAACAGAGACGTCAAGGGAGGTAAGGCTGGGTCACAACCAGATGAGACAAAGCCACGGTGCCGGCATGGCCACAGCAGACTCAGAACAAGCTGCCCCTCAGGGCACCAATATTAAGTCACTCATGGTGCCACGATGTGTCAGACTTGGTCACTCTCTTCTGCTGTCCCCTGCCTCCTGCAGCAGCTGCTGCCTTTGGTCCTGGCATGGTTCCCCCAGCACAACGCAGCAAGAGCAACCGGATCGGGGGAGGAGCCGTTTGGACCGGCACTGTCTCTCCAAAGAGAGATGCTATCCACAAGCCCCTTCCACGCAGGCTTACGCACACGAGCCTTCCTCATCAGATGTCATCCCGGCGCGCACAGCCAAACATTCCAACAGTAACTCAGCACAAAATGGACAGGAGGCTGAAGGCCCACTAAGAATTCACCCTCCCTGCCAGGAAATACTGATACAGGGACACTAGTGTGCAAGTGTGCCTGCACACACACACACACACACGTGTGGGTGCATACACTCGCACCCCCAGATACTAGCGTGCATACTTACACAGAGATACTAGTGTGTATATATACACACACCTAGCATACACATGTACGCACTAAAGTACAGAAAAACCTGAGCAAATGTGCAGAGACATATACTAAAAAGTGCATACCCAGAGTACGTGCACATTTACACAGAAGCATGCATACACCTGTGTGATTGCATAGCACCACACACACACACACACACACACACACACACACACCCCACAAGGGCACCTGAGCATACACCAACTCCTGCAAACGCACACATACCCAGGTGCACACACATTCGTCTGCACATGGTCACACTCCCGCAGCCATAGTGCCCAGAGCGCCATGCCAGCAGCTCACCTTCCAAATGCATCTTGTACAGGCCTGCCCTGCAGCTCATCCCCTAGTGCCTGCTGGTCCCGCAGGAGTTAATGGGGAGAGACCACGCTCAGAACAAAAGCCTCACCTCCCCTTCTCGCCGCAGACACATGGCATGTAATGAAGATGGGCCAGCCCCACTTAGGATGCCTGGAAGCAGCCTAGGACTATAGAGGTGGGAGCCCCTTTACCCATTGACAGCAAGCCATGGTTACCTGCGCTGTGCGCTGTCCCTGCAGGTGTGATGCATGGCAGGCACACCAGTCCCTCCATGCACTGCAGAAACACAAACCCCTCTTGGCTCTTCCTGGGGGTGTGTAAGATGTGAAGCAGCAAATCAAGGCAGCGTGTTAACAAGCTTGCCACAGCCTGGCCAGAGACTGCAGCCATGAGACGCAGAGAGAAACCAGAAGACAGAGACAGGGAGAGTGAGAAACTAACCTGCCGGGATGTGACACTAGAAAAGGTTCCTGGCCGCAGAGGTTTAATACAAGGATTTTACTAGCGCAGCATCAAGACGTGTCCTTCCAGAGGTGCTGGGAAAGCCAGTGGCTGGATGCTCCAGCACTAGACCGTAGCTCTTGAGGGCAGGGACTGGGCCTTCCTTTGTGTACACACAGCAGCTGGCACAATGGGCCCTGATCCTGAGAAGGGTTCTGCACACTACCAGGCTTTTGCACAGTCCCTAAGAAGCCTGGGCTGCCTTCCCCAGGGCTGTACAGAGCCCAGAAGCTTCAAGCTCTCCGTAGGTCAGGAGAGTCTGGGGACATCTCTGGCGCCGGTGGCTGTGTCTGTTCTTTAAGAGAGAGGATAGAGAGCCGACCCAGCTGGGAAAGATTCTGTGAGACAGCAGGTGTGAGTGAAGGAGCTGACCCAGCCCCCAGCTCTGCAGCCCCCAGATGCCAATTAAAGCTGGGCAGGTCCTTGAAGTTTGTCTGCATAATGGCACTGATGTGTACCCAAATACTGCAGTGCCAGGGCCTTGCTGGGGCTTCAGGCTGTGCTCCCACGCGGTCAGCAGGCTGTCATGCTGGCCATCTCCTTGGCATGGCCAGGGCAGCTGCTGGAGGATGGAGCCCATGGCCCTGCCACCTCATCAGGGTCAGACAGACAAGTGACTGGTGATAAACGTTGCAGCAGTGAACTCAGGCTGTCAGTGCACACCCCGGATGGGTGCATGGGGCTGCAGCCTGATCTGCTGCTGCTGCCGCCGTGGGGCTGCGGCTGATGGCCAGCATGAACTGCAGGGAGAAACCAGCACTTTGTAACGCTCTGGTTATGCCTAGGGCAGCACCACACCCTGCCCCCTTCCTGGCTGGGCAGCCGGGCTGCAGACAACTGCCCACTTCTCCATCCTGTTCCCTGCCCCTGGCTGGAGCAAGCCTCTCCTCCCACGCTCTCAGAGCTCTGCAGATTCCTCCAACACCTCGGCATTCTGACACCCACACCGGGCAGTGCCGGCCGGGCCAGACAGGGACTTGGCAATGCTCCCTCTGCACGCCTCTGGGGGCAGGTCACCCACGGGCTGGTAAGACACAGGCCTTGGCCTACTCCACACCTGGGAGTGCAGGCTGTGTGACCAGCCACTGTGTGCCACGTGGGGCAAGGGGAGGATTCTAGCCAGAAGCTCTGCCATGAAACAGAGAGGCCGAGTTGTGTTGGGACTGGTACCTTTACCCGGGGCTAGTAAATCTGCTTGTTCAGTGCTGGAGGAGAGTGACGGTCTGTGATTCGTTAGGCTGGGGCAGCTTGTCATGAGACATTAAAGTACAGTGCTGCCAGTGCCCTCCCTGCACACCTGTCTGCCTCGGGGCACTCCCCTTAGGACACCCCGCGTCCCATCTTCCCCAGCTAGGCCAGGGCCTACATGGCACCGAACAGGCCACGATATGGAGATTTGGGTTGAACCTTTTTCTTTTTTCTCACAAAAAAATTGAAAAAGCCAATTTGTCATTCACAACTTTGCATTTTGATTCGGGTTTGAAAACCATGAAACCATTCAACAGTTCAGAGTTTTGTCCTGCCCTCCCCTCATTTTGCCACTGACCCCCACCGCATGGATTGTGATACAGCAGGTTTGTTTGGTTTTCCCCTCTTCCAATCTGTGATTTTCTGGCGTTGGAGATGTTTTGAACAAGGATGACAAAAGCAGAAATGAAAAACAAAAAGAAGGAAAACATGAAAAAGCACAAACCAAAAATCCAGCCAGCGTTCATTCCAGTGTGAAAAGGGGGATGGTGCAAAACATCAACACTTTGAAAAATGCTGTTTTCAAAAACCAGAACAAACTGAAAAGTTCCGTTTGGAATGAAACAAAAATTGTCATTGAAAAAGCCCAACACATTGAACTGAAAATAAAATGACTCCCCACCCACCCTGAAAAAGCGTTAAACAAAATCCCATTTTTCAGTGGGAAATTTGTTTTGCAGATGAAAATTTTCCCCAGCTTTGACACACTGTGTTGCTTTGTCTGATTCTGCACAGGACTGTAAATGCCTTGGGGAAGGAACCACAGTTCCTTTTACATTTGTACAGTGCCAAGCCACCAAGGTGGTCCCCCTTTGTTCCCCTCCCAGCCCGCCATGGGGCTGGAGTGACAGCACCCAAGTCAGCAGCATTCCAGGGCAGCACAAGGCACAATTTCATAGGGTGCCATTATGGAAACCATCTTCTGTTTAGTTAAAAGTCCAAGCAATTAGAGCTCTGCAAAGTTAGATTAAAAAAGAGACAGCTCTATCGGAGACAGTCCATAATCCTTCACACCCAGCCTGCCAAGCCAGGCCACAATTCAGCAGGCCTTGTCTGGACTGATTATATTTCCTGAAAAATGAACAGTAACTCTTGTGGAGACGCAAGTTATGTTTCTGCAAACGCTCTTCCACACAAATTAAAGTATTAATCACCGTAACAAATATTACTACGAATAGTCATTTATTACGTTCAAGAAAATATACACCCTCAGAGCAGTCATTTCACACTCTGGGTCCCCCTAACACACACACCCACCATCTCTAAAACCTAGCGGACACAGGCCTTTTCTTCTGCTTTCACTGGTCAACAAATGATGTAAATGTACTCAGGGAAGTGGCTGCACCACATACCCCGTTCACCACCCAGCAGCTAAGGCATTGTTGCTGACTTTGCTGCTTACAAGCCGGCTGTTTGACTGCCCTGCCCCTCCCCTGAGGGCACTGCAAGCACTCTAACTTAAAGAGGTAGAAAGAGGGGAGGAAAATCAGCAGAAATCATTTTAAACCTTGTCTCATTTTTGCATGCAGACGACGGCTTCCAACTCAGCTGGTGACTGTGTCTGACAGAGCCCAGGAGATGCTCCTCCAACCAGGCCCAGTTGCAGTCCCTTCGCAGACGGCAAGCACCTTGTGCACATCTTGAAGATATTTCCTTTGGGGAAGACCAGCTTCTGTGCAGGCGCGAGTGTAGCATGGCGAGGCCTGGTGGGTTGTCTCCAACATTTTGTCTGCTAGGGACAGCACTTCACCAGCGGCTTCATGCGCAAAGTGTCTCCGAGGAGTCAGCGTTCAGAACAGCTTTGCCATGGAATCCTCTAGTGAGGCTCGTGACTTACTGTGGGAAACAAAGAAAGAAGGCGATGGATAGTGCTCTCGCTGTACCCCCAGATTTCTACAAGACAGGGCTGCAAAACGCCCTCCAGCCTCACCCATTGCTTTGCGGTAGGTTTTCCATATCACCACTAACAGAACTCCCCTCTCGCTCCCTCACTGCAGAGCATGTGTGAACTCAGCTGCATATTCAGCAGCCGTTCCCTGAGCAGCGTTTCCATCAACGCTCATGTACAGAACGAGTGGGCATTATTCAACAGTGATCTGTGGAGGGAGCGGGAATGGGTCAGAAATTCATGGTCAGATCCAACAGGAGAACTCTGCCTTTACAACTGCTCGTGCCTGGGAGCCAGGCCCTAATCCCCACTCGGCCACGGACTCAGTGCATGGCTCTGGGCAAGTCATTTAGGTTAAAATATTTAAACTTGGGTGCCTGAAGTTACACCTCTAAATCTATGCACAGAGCCATGAATCCAGGGCCTGATTCTTAGAGCTGCTGAGCCCCTGAGCCTCCCAGCAACACCAATGACATTACACCAAAGTGAACTTGGCCCAACATCTCTTGAAATACAAAATTTGTAATGCAAGTTTTGCCTCTCCTCACCATATCTCTGTTAAGCTCTGCCATACGTCAGCCTGCACAAAGCTTACGGGCATGACTCATGGATGCTTCGCTGTCCATGGCATTTATTTATATGCTGCTTCTCATGCAACGCCCTCAGAGGGCTTTGTGGTGTGGCTCTTCCAAATACATGACAGTAAACAAGGCTTCATCGACTCCGCCAACCCCGATACCCAGTGCTCTGCTGGCACGGGGGCACCCGCAGGGAGTGAAAGAAGGAGAAAAAAAAGATTCAAAGGAAACAGACAATGCCTCAGCCCAGCCTGGCACTGTCGGGGTAACAGCCCCGGGCTGCTGCCCAGGGGAATGTGTTCCTGGCATTGCCTGCAGCAGACTGGTTTCTCTGACTTGTTCTTGCAGTGCATCCCTGTTAGTGCTGACAGACAGACCAATACTGATGGGCCAAAGAGTGGCAAGTTACTGCACAGCCCATTCCTCCCGAACAGAAAAAAGCCCTTTTCTCACTGCAGAAATCACTAAGGAATAAATCAAGAGCTGCTATAGTAAACAAGCAGAATTACAATGAGCTCATTTGGGGAAGGCTCTGGGTTATCGGCACTGTGTGATAATGTTAGACCTCCTGCTCCAGAAGACCTCTGATGCAACGTTGTCTCCGCAAGCTGCGTCAATACTTCGCTGCTGGTGTCAAGTGGCAACTTTCTGGGGTTTGACCTTGCTGGAATTTACTCTTGGGAGGGGGAACCAGTCCATGAAGTTCCTAGTAGTATAAAAGCAGATGTAAGCACTTTGTTGGCAGAGTTCAGCAGCAGGGAAGTCTGCAGTTGATCAGTTCTGCCTCACCAGTCACTGCAGTCAACAGGAATGACTGCAGAGGATTTTTGTATTCCTTTCCCCAAATCCCCCCAAAAGAAGATTTAAAGAAATCAGCCGAGCTTCGGCAAAGCTCCAGTATAATGCAATAAATCTGTGCGATTCATGCAGAGGGGAGCTGAACCCGTCTGGCCGGGGAATGGCCAGCAGGAGCGGAGTGTGAATTTGTAAATGAAGAACAAACACTTGTGCTGTGTGAAAATGCTTTAGCACAAGAACCACTCGGACTGTGGGGCCTTACTGGTGTTCAGTGGGCTAGGAGGCAGGCAGGAGGCTGCAGGGAGCATTTCCAGTGAGGGCATCCAAGTACCACCCATGGCCGTGTGAGTGGAAGCTCGGCTGTGCTTGGCACTGACCTTCCTGCTTTGTCTGACACGAGGAAAGCGGATCTTCTGAATGGCGCTAATGGCGTTCTCCGATTGCCAAGAGTAGCTAGGACACCGGGTGGGACACTGGGTAGAACAGTACAGTGCAGGTAGGTGTCAGCGTCCCTGTGTCGCATTATCAACACAACTCAGTCCTGACGGGCAGCACGTCTGCAGCTCCTGTGCTGGATCCTCATGCAGCTCCATCCCGCCACACCCCCAGCTGCTCCACTAGGTATCTCACGCCATAAGTTCATACATCGGCACAGTCTAAGAGC